>NC_084466.1:98669328-98974507 GCF_027409185.1 Cynocephalus volans
GCCAGAGCTGTCTCACTTTATATTTTTCTCAAGAAATGACGTAAGTCCTAAGGGAACTGAGCTGATCTCTTTGACCTCTCAGCAGCTCCTCTGTCTCCAGGGTCCACCCCGCACCAGCCCAGGGAGTGCACACAGCAGCAGCTGGTGCCCTCCTTGCCAACCCTGTCTTTTTGCAGCACCACAAAATTGCCCTCTGGATGGTAGCCGCCACCGTGGAGGGAAAAGAATGCAGACCGTGGAGAAGGAGGCAGGTTCTGGTCCTGCCTCCAGCCAGTCACAAAACTTCATAGCCTTCAGTTTGTTCCTCAATAAAATGGGTCTAATAAAACCCAGTCTGATCTCTTCGCCAGCTGCTCTGAGAACCAAAGGAGGCAAAAGATAAATTCTTAGAAAACTCGAAAAACACTGCTCAAAGTTAAAGCATTACCGTCTTTATAAAAATAAATCTCAATTTGAAACCAAAGGACATTTTACTTCTCTCTGTGTGGCTATCTTGGCCGCAGCCTTTCTTCAAACTCTTTCTGCAGGGAAGACTAGAGACAGAGGGAGCTGTCTTAAATACAGAACACTAAGAATTAACGTTACCAGCCAACACCAAGGAAAAGTGCCGCTGGCATTAATGATTCTAGCAGGGCTACCTCTAGGAGCCCTGACCTTGGTTTCCGTCACAAATATTTTTCCCTTCCAAGTCCAGCCGGAAACAATGGTGTCGCCACTGTGGGCTGGCAGCATCTTGGATTCTCCTCAGCCTGGGGCCCAGCCTCTCGCATCTGTCCTAAGCTCATGCAGTGGCTCAGTTCAAAAGGTTTTCTTCATGTCTTTTTTCCATTTGAGGCAGTTCTTAAAATTTCCCGAGCATCCTGACCCCGTCACACACATGGGGTGACCAGGCCCTGACCCAACCTTGCCAATGCTCTGGAGAATGAAGGACGCATCACTGTGGGCTGCACTCCCAAGGCCTGGCAGCTGGAGATGGGCCTCGGCAGGGACTGTGACACCAGAAAAGGTCTGTCCCATGGAAACTGTGTGCACAAGCTTAGTCCCACCACCTCCGAGCTGTACCCAGGACCCCTGTCTGGGATGTGTTCTTGTCCTCTGGACTTCTCTCTCCTGCTCAGGCTGGGAATAGCTCAAGGGCAAGGACATGGCTTCCAGTTCTTAAAGCCCCACAACGAGGCTTGAAGTGGGCAGAGAGGTGAGCCAGTGCCCCCTCCTTCTTGAAAGGCAGTTGAGGCCTGGTGGAGAGGCCCCACCTGGGGCTTGGGGTGTGGCGTCTCGCCTTTATCCTGCCACTGCCAGCTGTGTGTTCTTGGGCAAGCCCAGGAACCTCCTTTCTCAAATGCAGAAGCGGGAAAGCTCACCCTTCATCATACACAGTTGCAGAGCGAGGACTAAGCAGACTGTGTTTGTGAAAATGCACGTCAGCCTGGTGTGGGCACTTCTCAGGCTGGTTCTGAGCTGACTAAGGGGGTGTCAGCCCCCGGCCCTCAGCACCAGTCTCTAGACTCCAGCCTCCCCCCATGAGCCCCTCTTTCCTCCTCCCCGCACACCCCCACCCCAGTCACCCAGACCTTCCTCATAGGCTCTAATCCCATCCAAGTCCAGAGGAACATGAGGCCTCACCGAACCCAACATCTTTCCCCTCGTTTTTAGACAAGCATCTCCCAAACTGATCCATCCTATGAAGACAGGGAAACCAAGGGAAAAGCAAGCGTGGGACCTGCCCTTCTATCCCCACTACCCTCAGGGGAGGCTCCCTTTCTGGAAGTCCTGCAGTTAATTAATGCAGAAGGAATAAGGGATCAACAGATCACCATTCTGCAAATCCCAAATAAAATAAAGAATCCAGACGACGAGCACAGTTGGGTGCCAGTCACAGCAAGAGAGACGGGGAGCTTCCAGGGCCAATGGCAACACACGGCACCACCTGCAACTGCTCCAGCCAAAAATGGAGCCAAAGTCTCATCAAGCCTCTGCCTCTGACAGTGTGCAGGAATCCCAAATGCAATTAGCAAAATCAGCTTTGGAAAGCCCAGGAAGGCAAGCAGGTTACCCAACAAACATATTTCAGGGGAAAAAGGAGAACTGTTTGAGACTGAGAGAAACTTGAGGGCCATAGCCACCAAATCTGACAGGGGCATGTTGTTTGGGTCCTGATCCAGCTGCAAAAGGACTTTATGAGCCTGGTGAGAAAATCAAAACACTGACTAGATATCTGATGATAAGAAATGACTGTTCATTGTTTCAGGTGTGATAATGGCGTCATGATTACTTTTTTTAAAAGATCCTCCTTCAGAGGTATGTGCTGAAATATTTACAGAGGAAATAATAGAAGAACTGGGACTTGCTTTAAAATAACCCAGTGTGGAGGTTGAAGGGGCCTTAGATAAAATAAGATTGACTGTGTTTGGTAAGTACAAAGCTGGGAGGTGGGCACACAAGGGCTCATGAAATTATTCTCTCTACTGTGAAATTTTCTGTCTGAAATTTTCCAAAATTATTTTTTTAAAAAATAAGCTTCAATCTTTCAACTCAGTTGTTAATTCCACTTCTACGAATCGGCCTGCAGAAATAATTCGCATGGCTGAAGGGCAGCATGCACTATGATGCAGACATTGCCACCCTCCCAGAGAACAGCAGGAAGCAACCTGCAGGGCCCCACACAGACAGGGACAGCCTGTGAACTTGGGGCACTGCCACTCAGCTGCATATCATATGGACTTTCAACATGATGATGTAAAGGCCCTTCAGCAAACATGATAAACCGCACATGAGCTGAAACTATTAATTTGCCTCTCCTTGCCTTATTAGCATACATGCCAAGCACAGCGTTATGCACTGGTCTCCCCTCAGTGTTAGCACAAGGGTGCTCAGCAGGCACATGCTGACCAAGCACACATTTAAATGCATGAATATCTTCCAGGTGAGCGAGTAGGACATCCTGCAGGCCACCGTGACCACACCTGTGAGAGAAGGCCCATGCGAGTCCACAAAGACCAGAAAGGAAAAAGCAAAAATGAAATCACGGCTGGGGTAGCGGGATCTGGGAGATTCTCTGCTTTCCCTGGACCATCTAAGATTTTGGTAATGCTCTGGTATTGTCTTTATAACAATAAACAAGCCACAGACGGCCTTATTCTTGCTGTGCAAGCTCATCGTACAGATTGAGATTTACACACGTGTGCACCCTCTTTTCTCATGCACAACAGAGAAGTGACCTCCAAATTCTTCCACTCTTCCCCACCGAGGGCCCTGGAATAGCTTTATTGCTGGAAAAAGCACAAACACCAAATTCCAGGAGCTGTGTTCTTAAATGCTTATTATTAAAATCTAAGTTGACTGCTGAAGCTGGGAGGGGGCCGGGAAAGAAAAATTCACTCTTTGGGAGCTCTGGGGGGTAAGGGGCAGGAAGCCAAGTAGCCACGTGCTGTTGAGAGTTTTAGAATCCCAAGGCTGTGGACTCTTTGGTAGAACACTTCAGATGGGCAGAATGAGGGCCAAACCCAGAATGTTCCCAGGCAAGTGGAACCACTGGGGGTGACAAATCCTGCCCAGGTCCTGGGCCCAGGTCTGTTTCCATCCAGAGGATCTGGGATCCAACCAGGCTGACGAGCGCCCCCTGCACACAGCACTCTGGCCCACTCTGAGCAGACAGCTGCAGACTCAAGGTCAGCTGGGGACTTCTGGTTTGAAAGCCGAGGGTGGGGGTTCAGACAAACAGCCAGATACATGGCTGTCAATTTCCAAAGGAGTCAGTCCACTGGAGGGAAGGAGTGGGAGAAGCAAGCCCCCCATAGCCCACCAGGGCAACATAAGGCCCTCGGGTCAAGGGTGATGTAGCGCTGGGAGGGACGTGGGGTTGAGCGTGGATCTCTGCCTCTTGTCTCCACTCTACCATCGACCAGCATAGGACCCTTGGCAACCCACTCTCCTGCTCCAGCCCCATGGCCTCAGCTGTAAACAGAGGGGTCAGATGCCCTGTGCCACTACAATCTGACAGTCTGCAGGGGCATTTCACACCTAGCTCAATCATCACACTCTGGCCCTACAGTGAAGCCTCAGACAAGCCCTGTGCATGCAAACCCCATGCACTTCCCACACGCTGCCCTGCAGGGAGGAGCGGCAGGCCAGCCTGGCAGAGGGGACACAGTAGTCAGAGAGGTAGAGGGCGCTCCAGCGGAACCCAGCTCCCTCCAACTCCCAGGGGGCCTGGCGCTAGGCTGTGTCAACCATAATAAAGTCCATTGCAATGTCCACTCAATCACATGCTTTCACAACATGGAGAAACTGAATTTTCATGTCAGAGACGTTAAACAGAAAATTTCCCCCTCCCATATACACACACACGCAGAGCTGGCCAGAGGCTCCTTCTAATCTGGAGGCAGCTGGGACAGCTCAGGTCACCCTGACCTCAGATGTGGGGAGACTTCAATGGAGTCATGCTGCCTTTCTGGCTAACGGAGACAGTGGCCTGGTCACCAAACACTGTGATTCCCAAGCCCAGGTTCATGACCAGTTTCACGGATCCACAAGAATTTGGGAATACAAGCATTTTCAAGGACTGTCCACAATCCCAAGATGACATCCATTCTACTTTTCTGGTACTAAACTATCCTTTCTTTTATGAAATGTAAGCCATATTAGATGATAGCTGGGTTTTTAAAATTTTGTTTCTTTCCTTCCTTTCTTTAAAATGGACACATTTAACAAAATTACACACTGGCCACCCTAGAAAGGTCCTTCCCCTTTTTTTTCATTGGTATGCGAAACCCCAACAGGTGAGATTAAGGGCCCGTTCGGTTCTTTCTTTGTTATCTAACAACGCTTCCAGGAGTCTGAGAGTGGATTACCTATAAGATCTCAGCTGCTTAAAAACCGCAGGACCAGAACTGCAAAATAGATTTCCTGTCCCTTATTTCAAGTGGTGGCACGTGAATTAAGTGACAGCCTCAACAACAGGGCCTCCAACTGCCCCAGCCCAAGCCCAGGTCTCCCTCCCACCCACAGGCCCAGGCAGTGAGTCAGAATAAACAGCCCCATGCATTGCAGTGAGACAGTCCCAGCAGCAGAAGGGCCAATGCTGGATCATGCTCCACAGACATAAGTGGACAGAGGCCAGGCCGGAGGAGGACACCAGCGCTTTGCTCCAGACAGCCCTGTCCAGCCCCCAGGGGAACTTCAGCCTGAGAAGACCCCAAACCTGGGGCTACAGAAACAAAGCCCTGGTTAGATCTTAAGGTCTGCTGCCCATGGTGGCTTTTCAGGGAGCTCTGGTCCCAAAGACCCCCAGCCCAAGGGGCCTGAAAAAAAATAAGCTATGAAATGCTCAAACTACGAACTCCTGGCCTGGTTCAAAAGTTAGTCACTTTATTCTTGCCGAGCCCCTAGCTGAGAGGTGGGAAGCTGACAACGTCCTGGGGGTGGACTGAGGACACCATGCCATGTGCCAGGCACACAGGACCACAGCCCATGGTGGGGCGGGGCCAGATGCAGGCTGTCTGGGCTGGACACCAGCACCCCTGTGGCTCTGCTCACCACTTCCCTGCTCTGACGGAAAGAGTTACAATCTATCTCCTCACTGACCCTCACACCATGGCCCGTTTAGAAGGTGCCATTTTATCCCATTTTACAGGCAAAGACCTCAGCAACTGATGCTCTCAGAACGAGACTTAGTCTCAGGGTGATAAAAAGGTTCTAAATTTGTTGTGATGGATGCACAACTCTATAAAAGTACTGAAACCATGGAAGTGTACCTTTAAATAAGTGAATTGTATGGTATGTAAATTGCATCTCAGTAATGCTGTTGTAACAGAGAGAGGGCAGGACACGAGGGCAGCAGATCTCACACCAGTGTCATCTGAGAGCTTGTTAGACAGCCAGACCCGGGGAATCAGAAGCTCTGGAGTGGGGCCCAGCAAGCTGCATTGTAACAAGTCCACCAGGGGATCCCAAAGCTCACTAAAGTTGGGGACCACTGCTTAGAATATGTGGTTCTCAACCTTGCCTGTACATTGGAATCACCTAGGGAACTTTAAAAATGAGATCTATGCACTGGCCCCACGGCAGACCAACTAAATCAGACTCTCTGGAATGGAGCTCAGAAGCGGGTATGTTTTAAAGCTCCCAGGTTAACCTCTTGTACAGGCAGAGCGAGAGCCCTGGATTGGAGGGCATCTCAGGGCCCCTCTGCTTTTCAGAGCTTTTAAGAATTTAACCCAAACTCAACTCACTGGGGCCACCTAGTGGCAATACTGGGGAATGACCTACCTCTTGCCTCTAGCCCCTCCAGAGGGCTCTGGGATGGGGCGCCAGGATCCTCGTCCTCCCACTGCAGAGGCCAGCACCACCCTGGCCTTTGGAATGGGGGTAGGTGGGGGGAGTGGGTGAGAGTCCTCAACTGGCTTTGCTTCTTCCCTCCTCATTAAAACACTCTACACCAGAGGGCAGCCAGAGCAACACCCTCTAAACATGCTCCAACCACACCACCCTTCCCTCCCGGCAGAGGCGAGCCAGCTTACCTATCCAGCCTCATCTCTGACAGCTTCTGACGAACTGTGCAGGCACCAAACCACCTTCATTGCCTCTAAACTCACTCTGCATCTCTTAGCCTCTTGGCTTCTGCCTGTGCGTTCCCTCCTGCCTGAAGTGCCTTCCCTGGCTCTCGCTCTATTGGGATTGTATAAGGCCATCTCCATTGGACCTCTTCTCTCTTCCCACAGCTCCAGCCCTGAGATTCTCCCTGCTCCACCTTCTGTGTGCCTCATAATGGACACCCAGAGCTGCAGAGCTCAGAGCAAGGGAGGAGCCAGGATATAGAGAGGGGGGCCCTGACGGAGCCTGGACAATGTGGGATGGGAGGCCTATGGTGCTTTGAAGCAAGGCTATGCATTCCTTTTCAACTTCTTGGGCCTCCAGCTGCAGGGAGAGCTGGAAGCCTCAGTGTCCTCTGAAAGTGGGAGGAGCTCAGCCTCTAAGCTCACTGCTGCCACCTGGTGGCAGCATACAAGACCACTGTGAGTGGGACCCAATGGTAACTCAAAAGGAGCCTTAGGATACAATCTAACTGCTGGCTCAAGAACTCAAATCTTCTGAAGTTCAGCAAAATCCATCTTCTGGAAACTCCTTAAGCACCTTTCCCTCCCCACATCTGGCAGCCTCAATCTCTGCAAACTCTCCTCCCAGCTGACCTCCCATCTTGGATGCAGTCTGACCTCAGATGCCCTGCCCCACCTGCAGCCACACACACATCCTTTGCCCCACTTAGGATCTGATCCATGACACCAGCAAAGGCTGCTCAGTCATTTCACCACAGTGTGCTCAGCTTCAGGCTGGGCATGGGGCTGGCTTGGGGCGGGCCCCTTTTCTGCAGGGGCCACAGGCAGAGGCTGCCCTGAGAATCGCTGGCCAGCAGTGCAGAACATGAGGTTGGCATACTGCCCCCTCGGCATCATGGGGGATGTCACCACCACCCACCTGGCTCCCATGGCTTCCCCCTCCTCTGCCCCGGCAGCCAATCAAATTCACTGGGCCAGAGAAGGACAGAAGTTGGCAGGTCAGCATGCTCCACACAGAGACCAACCAGGGCGCAAACTCTAACACCCACGCTGGCCCATGGGTCACATGACTGGGCCGGAAGGGCCGAGTGTGACAGAGCGGGCAGCACTGGGGATCAGAGCAAACTTGAGAGCCCATTCTTTCTAGACCAGCTGAAAATCCAGATTTTTATATGAAATCTGAACTGTTACGGAAACCTTAATTTTGTAATTTAATGAGTTATTCAAAAACAATTTTTAACTGAACAGATCCAAAAAAGTCCACTTGGGGCCAGACCCAGTCCTGGGGCTGCACAGATATACACATGTCCTGGGTTGATAGGCAGGACTCGGCATAGCAGCATCAGCTGTTAAAAGACTGAATGGCTTCCCCGCCACTCCCCAAGACCCCAAAGGCCTCCACCCACTCACCACTCCTGCCCAGGACCCCTCATAACCCAGAAACTAGTTTCTGGGCCTCTCATAACCCAGAAACTAGCAGGTGCTAGCACCTGGCACCACAGGGGGCTTGGGTGTACGTTCTGATTAGCCACATCCTCGATTGGTCCCAGGGCGGCAGCAGGTGTTCAACACTGAATATCACCCCTGCACACATCCCACTGCACACTCCAGAAGCGGGTGAGAGTGGCTTGGGGCTGAGAATGTTTCCATTTCAGGGACTGCCTCACTTCCAGAAGGTGGGAAAGTGACAAGAGCTAATGAGGGGCCCATGTGACCTCTAGCCACTTCGAATCCTTGTCAGCTACAACCTGGGTTGGGTACATCAGGAAGGTTACCTGGGCCGGGGGCAGGGCTCACCTGGCGGTAGGTGCAGATGATGATTTCCCGCAGGTGGTAGTGCATGGGGGTCATGGTCTCACTGACTGTGTCCAGCGCCGCATCCACCTCCTGCTTCACGCGGTGCCCGTTGGGCAGCAGCTGCACCACCGTCATCACTACCTGGGGTCGGAGCAGGGGATGAGCAGATGGAAAGCCAACAGGGCGGGCAAGGGCCAGCTCCCAGCACCAGGCTCGCCCCACACCAAAGGGCCACACCGAGCCTCAGGCCCAGGCCCTGACCACAGAGCCCTGCCTGCTCCTCGGACCTTGGGCTGGAAGCAATGACAGGGGTTCCTGGACATCTCTCAGGCCAGGGCTCCCAGGTGATTTCATTTCTCTTTCATACTTGAGATTTTATTGGGTGAACTGTGCTCAGTACACAGTCATTTCAATTTGTACACAATTCTTAGTATAAGTATGAAAAATCTAAAAAGCCATGTATTGAGATTCTTTTTTAGTTATTCCGGTGACTTCCCAGCTTAAAATTTAGAGGCAAATTTTCCATAATAGGATATCAAGTACCAATACCTTCAAATGTGGGAGAGCTGCTACACCAGCCCTGCACAAGCCCCACGAGCCCACAATTTAACATCACATACACGGTGCACTCAAATGCTCGGTCTTTCACAGCACATCAACGAAGTCATTAGGAAAAGTGAACTACCTCGACCAAAGCTTACAGAGAGCGCACACAGTTCTGACAGGTCAAGTTCTGCAAGGTCAAGGGTGCTTTTCTTTAGGAAGCATATCTGCTAAACAATATGGAAGAGAAGTAAATTTAAATGTTCAAGACATATTACCTGCACGAGTGTGCCACTGCAAATGCTCTGTAATACAGGATATAAAAACGATCCCCCTACACCTATAAAATGTTAAGCTAACCCAAGGTGATTCTTTTTTTTAGCAGTAGAAACTTTGCTTCGAACGAAACTTTATCCAGCTCTGATCTATAAAACGGATAGCTGTCTCATAGTGGGGCTCATCGAGTGAAGAGGGGTGCAAGCCCAGGTGGGGGCCTTCCTGGCCCTCCTCCCAGCTCACAACGGCCCCCAGGCAATGCAAGGACACCCCGCTCTGGTGTACCCAGCATGGACACCACTCATGATATAAGCCCCCTTTTACCACTGGAAAAACTGAGGCCTGTTAAGGTCACTCTGTAGAGCACAGATCTTCCCCCCCAGCTCCTCCCAACCACGCCCCGCTGGGTCTCCCTCCAAATCTGTCTTCGCAGCGCCCTTCCATAGCCAGCACCTGATCCAGACCTCCATCACCTCTCACCTCCACTGCAGGAGCCCCCTGGCTTGTGTCTCCTTCTCCTCCCTGGTGGCCAGAGAAGTCTTATGAAAGAACAAAATTGAGCATATCCTGTTTGCAAAACTAACCAGGCTTCAATCTTTTCATGACTCCCTCGCACTCAGCGTAAAAACTGAAAGCTTACCCAGGTCTACAAGGGACTCCTGTGAAGACCAAGAATCCAACCAGTAAATAAACCCTGTACAGGGTCAGGTGGTTCCAACAGGAACAAGACCATTCAGTGGAGAAAGGACAGTCTCTTCAACAAACGGTGCTGGGAAAACTGAATATCCACATGCAAAAGAATGAAGTTGGACCCTTACCTTACACCACACACAAAAATTAATCCAAAAAAGATCAAAGACCTAAATGAAGAGCTAAAACTGTAAAAGTCTTAGAATAAAACATATTTATTTTCCTTTAGAGGAAGAGCTTCGTGACATTGGGTTTGGCAATGATTTCTTGGATATAACACCAAAAACACAGGCAACAAAGGAAAAAAATAGACAAATTGGACTTCATCAAAATTAAAAACTTTTCTACATCAAGGGACACTAACAGTAAAAAGGCAATCCACAGAATGGGAGAAATTATGTGCAAATCTAATATCTTATAAGGAATTAATATCCAGAACATATAAAGAACTCCTAAAACTCAACAACAAAAAAAATCCAATTCAAAAATGGGCAAAAAGCTTGAATAGACATTTCTCCAAAGAAGACATGCAAGTGGCCAATCAGCACATGAAAAGATGTTCGAGATCACTAACCACTAGGGAGATGCTAATCAAAACCACACCGAGGCTCTACTTCACACCCATCACCACGGCTACTATCGAAAAAACAGGAATCAAGTGTTGGTGAGGATGTGGAAAAACTGGAATCCTTGTGCATTGCTGGTGGGAACGTAAAATGGTGAATCTCCTGTGGAAAACAGTATGAAGGTTTCTCAAAAAAGCAAACAGAATCACCATTTGACCCAGCAATGCCACTCCTGGGTATACACCCAAAAGAACGGAAAGCAGGAACTCAAACAGATATTTGTACACCCATGTTTATAGCACCATATTCACAAGAGCCGAAAGGTGGAAGCCACCTAAGTGTCCACAGATGGATAAGTGAATAAACAAAAGTCTACAGTGGAATATTATCCACTCTTAAGAAGGAAGGAAATTCTGACACGTGCTACCACATGGACGAAGCTTGAGGACATTACACTAAGTGAAATAAGCCAGTCACAAAGACAAACACTCTACGATTGCACTGACATGAGGTACCTAGAGTGATCGAATCCACAGAGACAGGAAGTGGAACAGTGGCTACGTGGGGCCGGGGGAGGGGAGAAACAGGAGTGCCTGCCCGTTCAGTGGGCACAGAGTTTCTGCTGTTCAAGATGGAAGAGATGGATGGTGCTGAAGGCCACACCACAATGTGAATGTACTTAAAACCGTTGAACTGTACGCTTAAAAATGGTTAAAATGCCAAATTTTATGTTATGTACATTTCACCACAATAAAAAAAGAAAAAGAATCAGAGAATCGGCCAGAAGAAAAGAATCAGCTGGAAGAGCCTGGTGAGTCTGAGGACCTGCGTTGAGGTCAGGGTGGCAGGACTGCAGGGAGTGCAGCGCAGGGGCACACGGCCAGCTGGCCAGGTAGGCAGGAGCCGACTTTGACGCCGACCACCCCCTTCTGAGAAGACACTGCCACCTACTCTTAGGGTGTCTAAGGAGGTGACACGCGGCACGGCAGGTGCACAACACGTGGACGACAGGATCTTGAATGCTAGTGGCTGTCCATCCAGTGCCCTGAACTGAAACAGGGGACCATGCAGGACAGAGCCAGCGGGGGCCCTGCACCAAGGTCACCAACCACAGCTGGGTCCCAGTTCATCAACAGTACCCAGACAAGATGGTGGCCGGTGACCTCCCCCAGGGTACACAGCAGCCCAGCAGCAGGGCCAGGCAGGAGAAGGGTCCAGATCGCCCACCCAATGGCCATCTGCCAGGGCCCAGAGCCAAGATGTCCCCTGCCTTGGTTTGTTCATCTGTGACATGGGAAGAGGGAAGCACCGACATGATGAGGCGGAAGAGGTGACAGCACTGTGAAGAGCTCTGAGGACCCCCCAGACCTGACAGCAGGACCCATCCTCCACCCCAGGGTGCCTCCCAGGTACTCCCATGGGGTGTGCTCACCTGGAACTCGCCCTTAGTGAACTTGGCATCAGGCACGCTCACAAGCTCCTCCTCAACCACCTCGGGGAAGCCCTGAGGGAGGACAGCTGCTGGACAGGAGCACCTACCCAGGCCACGCCCTCCCCACGCCAGGAGCCCCTGGCCAGGGTTCTGCCCAGGACTGATGGGAGGGGGCTCTGGCGGCAAACCAGGAACTGTCTCTGTCCCCGCCACCCTCTTGCTGAGGCCAGAGTACGAGGGCCCAAGTGCCCACCACTGCCTAGGCAAGACCTTGTCCTCACACAGGAGGCCACACATACTCGGATGTGCCAGAAGGACAACACAGCCACCACCATCGCAGTCGTGGTCCGGCCCTGGCCACTGAGGCAGCTGAACACAAAGCCGGTGCCTGGGTCCCTGGCAAGGGCAGCCCGCAGGGCCTCCAGCAGCCGGTCAAAGTCCTGCACAGGGAGAACAAGGTCTGAGCCAGTGGGTACCTCTCGGCTGCACAGACTCCCAGTGTAGCCCTCTCCAAATGGCAGCCCCAGCAGCTGTCCTTATGCTAGGAACTATATCAGGCTCACAACCTTGCACACATAATGCAATGCCCTGGGGTATGCATTAGACCACATGTGTGTCAACAGCCACATCCCTTAGTACCGTCATAACCACCCTCACCCCAGGCACCCGGGACACAGCACCCACCGGAGGCCCAAGCTGCACCCTCCCCAACAGGCAGGGTATGCACGTGTGCATGCCACTCCTGTGTGCTGCGCCCCTGGAATGTGCATGGACCCCGCTGGCCCTGCACCCACTGAGCTGGACCCAGCCCAGGTCCCAGCACAGGGCAGGGGCCTGACCCTGGATGGTCACCAGGGGGCAGCAGACTGCAGGGAGTGAGACCCGCAGGGTAAGGTGAGGCCAGCAGGGGGCTCCAGTGGGAAATGCAAGCCCCAGTCACCACTGCCACAGCCAAGTTCCACACAGGAACACAGTGACCCACGGACAGTACATGACAGGTACCACACTGCACAGATGTACCCATGTACCTCTAACACAAAAACTACAAACACATCCACAAAGATCCACATGCAAAAACACTCTGAGTCACACACAAGCACTGCATAACATTCTCCTCCATAAACCCCACACACCACACAAGTCCCCTAAAAATGCGCTCTCCACACACATCTCCCAATACAGAAAAGACAGACACCACAATCTCCAGAAAAATGCATGCACCACACACACATACACACTCCCCCAACAAAGACACACGCATAATACAAACACCATGGATATGCCCACCCCCAATACACACCTATAGCATAATGCATGCACATACACCCCTACAACACGTAATACACACAGGTACGTACACACACACCTACACACACAAAGCCTGGAAGGGATGTGAATAAACCACCTGGGCTAAATCTGAAAACCTCATGAGAAGATCCTCTGGCCCCGCAGGGAAGTTGGGGTGGTTTCCTCCTCCCTGAGCCCAGGCCATAGGGGAGGCCGGGAAGGCCTTCTGTCCCACCACCTGCCTGGGCCTCTCACCTCCTCGCGGGGGGCACAGAAGTCTGGCACAGGGATGCGGTGGTAGGTGAGGCCGGGGCAGGCAGCGCGGTGCTGGCTGAAGACCTCCTGCATAGTGAGGCATGTCTGGAACCTGCGGGTCGGGGGGCCCTCTGCACCCGGGGCAGGCACACTCAGGTGAGCCTTCAGCTGGGCCTCCAGGGTCTGGGGAAGAGTGGACAGAGGGCACAGGCCACTGCAGCGGCCTCCAGGCCAGCCCTGACCCCAAGCCTCAGGGGTCATAACCACCCCCGGGGCCAGGAAGGTGGCCAGAGCACTGGAGCGGGAATCCCATATCAGCCACTCCGAAACTGCCCCCTTGGGGCCTCAGTTTCTCCATCTGTACAGCAGGAGCCTGGGGCCTTTTGAAGAACCGCCAGGCAGGGGTGTGCAGAGGGCAGGAGACCTCACCTCCAGCTGGTCGGGGGCCGTGGGGGGCCCAGGCAAATGTAGGCTGTGGGTGTGCCCGTCACACTCCAGCACTGCCTCCTCCCTCAGGTTGACCCACACGACCTGCCACAGCTTCCTCTTGGCGTCGGTCAGGTAGGCCAGGATGCTGCCCAGGGCCTGGGCGGTGGGAGGGCCATCAGTGAAAGGGCTCAAGCCTCCGCTCCCCTGCCCCGCACCACCCATGAGTGGACCCTTGGCCCCAAGGAGCGTCACCTTGGCGCTGGGCTGGGCTGTGCCGTAGATGGGCATGCGGGGCACCCGCCGAAAGTTGGCCACGTCCATCTCTCTGAGGGTGCTGAGCGCGTCCGGAGAGACGAGGTCATCTGCCCCCTGTGGGCAGAGCACCGAGCCTGGGACCCACAGCAGCCAGCTGCAGCCACAGAAAGGTCCAGAGCCCAGCCTGCGGTGGGCAGAGGAGGATAGAACCAGCACTGCACGGTGTACAAAGCACTTCCGCACACGCGGAGCTTCATCCCTCCCTGGCGAGGATAGGAGGGGCGGCGCCCGGATGAGGACGCTGAGGCTCAGAGATGAGGAGCTGGGGGCAAAGACCACAGGATCCGGGTCTCCTGACACCCTGCCCAGAGCTCTTGGGTTTGAGACTGAGGAGGAGGCATCGGAACAGCAGTCCAAGCTGCGAATGTTTCTCGGGGCTCGAGAACGACCCCATTCTTCTTGCAAGAGAATCCCACCACCCCACAGCCCATCCCGCCTTGCATCCTGTGAGGGCAATGCTTAACCCCACCCCACAGGAATCAAGTGCTCAGGGGGCCAGCTCACCCCATTCCCACTTCCCCAGACAGCCAGTCACACTCACCAGGGAGCCCCTGCTGATGAGGTCCCCAGGAGCCATGGGCCCCACTGGGCTCAGTGTCACGGGCAGGCGGTACAGCTCGGGGTGGGCACACAGCCAGCGGCTGAAACTGAGGGCAAAGGCCAGCGGGTACTGCAGCCCGAGGCAGAGAGAGACAGCGTTCAGGGGCATGGGGCCATCCTGAACTCTCCCTGCGCACCCCATGGTGGGGGGAGCCCAAGAGACATCCAGCATGGCCCAAGGCAGGGACAAGGGGGTGGGTAAGAGAAGACTAGGACGTTTGTTGCCCTTGCTAAGGGTACAGAGACAGGGGCCAGGGGAGGAAAGTGGCAGGGCTTCCCTGTACCCAGCCTGCTCAGGGACCACCCCTCTGTCTGGGTCTCTCCTTTTCTCCCCCAATTTGCCCACACTGCCTTCCTCTGGGACCACACACATGTCCCACCCTCCTCCCCAGCTCCAGGGGTTCCCTGGTGAGCAAGCCAGTCACCCTGGGGGAGGCCTGGAAGAGCCCCAGGAGGAGGGGGTGTGGGTCTGTTCCTCCCCGGCCCCACCTGCTCATGGAGATAGTAGTTAAACAGGATCAGGTAGAAGTACCGCTCCAGGCTCCGCAGCGCCCTCTGCCAGACACTGTTCTGGCTGTTTCGTCCCTGCAGGAGGGGCCGGGAGGGAGCCACCTGTCCTCATTGAGCCTCGGAACTCCCCAGCAGACAGTCTTCCCCTCCCTTCACAACACAGTTCTGCCAGGCTGGAAGTTCTTCCAAGCGCCTAAGCCTATCCCATTTGCTGAGATTAATCCATGGCACAGGGAGAGCTGCTGGTGACCACACCAGCCACGACAGTGCTCGGTGCAGGGACTGCCTCCCCGTGCAGGCTCCCAGCCTGGAGACAAGGGGGCTCCCTCGCTATGTCCTAGCGACACCCACCATGTCAGGGCCACACACCGTCCATGTTGAAGCAAGAATACGAACACCCTTTCCCTGAGCCAGAGGCCCTCCCTTAAGAACTGGAATCTCCACACATGAAAACAAAAAAGACCTTCACAATGGTGCTCAGGGGAGCGTTATTATCACACCTAATTTACAGAGGGTAAGAAGAGGTTCAGAGAAATGAAGAGACCTCCTCAAAGTCACACAGCTGACGGCAAGGAGAGCTGGGTCCCACAAGTCTCCTGACCCCACTTATCAGGCCAATGATGGCTGACCACGCCACAGGTCTAAGTCACACCGACATTAAAAACCACTATCAACGTGGGAAAGGCTGACACCATAAAGTCAAATGAAACAAGCAGGATGCAAACCATGTGCGGCAGCAACCTACACGAGAGAATCACAAACATAAAAAACAAAGCAAACCAGCCCAAAATGCTCACAACAGCTGTGCTGGAATTCTGGGTGATTTTTCCCTTTCTTTGCTAATTTTCGGTCATAGAATATTGCTTTTAAGAGATATTTAAGTGTTAAAGAAGAAAAAGGCTCTGCAGGCTTTAGATCCGTCCACACACTGTGTACAAATACTGTCAGCCCTCCTCCTGTCCCCAGAGCATGGTACAGGGACAGGTGACAGAGCCCACAGCCCATCACTCTTTGTGAAACAGCAGACTCAACCAAACCTGGTCTTCCCGAAGAAACACCAGGAGGTTTACTTGCAGGGGAGCCATGCATGGTCTGGGAAGTCTCTGAACCCAGAGCCCCAGCAGCGCAGCCGGCAGCCCCTTCCTCCATCCTGTTTATCTGCAGCTGGGGGACCTGATCAGGGAAAGTAAACTTCCCTCTTCCTTGTCCTTCCTGCAGGCCGAGCACCCCCGTCCCCCCTCCTCTGAAAACTGCTCTTCTCGTGGCAGAAGCGGCAGTCAGAAAAAGTCGGCCTGAAATAAGCCAGCCAACAGACCCAGCAAAAGCAGGCTGCGGGGCTCGCACAACAGAGGCTCTCGCACCGTCCATCTGAGCCTCACCGGGGCTGGGCTCTCTGGCCGCAGGCCTTCCAGCTTCCTCTGGTTTTCCAAGACCACTTCCTTCAGGTCGTGCAGGTCTGCACAGGCGGCGATGGCTCTGTCCACCTGGTGCGGGGACCAGTGCAGGGAAGAGGGTGACAGGAGCAGGGTCAAGGAAAGATGGCAGGAGAGCAAAGAGAAGAGAGAATGGGAAAGAGTTGGTTGGCAGAGACAAGGGGGAGGGCATCAGGGAGGAAGAGACACCCCCAGTGAGAGGAGGGACTGTCCCCTCTTCTGCCCCTGCCCCCAGCTCCTTGCCCAGCCCCCACTCACCTCCTCTACCATCTTCCTTCCCTGGGGCACCATGCGAAGAAAGCTCTGGATCACCTGGAACTGCTCCATGGGCAGGGGCTTGGTCTGCGGGGGGGTGGCCCTGACAAGGCAAGGGGTCAGCAACATAGTCAGGCCCCCAAGGTCGCTGGGACGGCTACACTGCCCACTCTCTCCCATTCACACCGCTGCTAGGAAGCACCAGACAACAGGCTCCTTCTGAATCACATTGGGGGAAGCAAGGGGCTTTCCCCACTAGAGAAACTGAGCCCAGAAAGGTCAAGTGACTTTCTCCAGGTCACCCAGCAAGTCTATGGCAAACCAGGAAATAAATCTCAGAGGCCCAATTTCCAGCTCTGTCTCCTGGCTGTCCCCCATCATCCCAGGGCAGCCCCTCCCATCCCCACAGCCCCTGGGCACATGGGGTCCAAGCCACTCACTGTGGCTGGGAAGTGGTCCCACTGTGGTGGAACAAGATGAGGGTGCCCAGGACCATGCCCAGGTTGGTCCTGCCCACGCCCGTCTGGCAGCTGAAGAGGAGGGCAGGGGGAGGGCCGTGGGCATCACGGAGCAGCAGCAGGCTGGGGGTCTCCTGGGGAAAGACCATGAACATCAGGCAACAGTGTGACCCGGACACCCCTAGGCTGAGGACCAAGTTAGGGAAGGGAACTCATGACACCAGCCCATCCCTGCCCTACAGTCTGTGGCAAGGTGGGGTTGGACAAGTGGCTTGGCCTCTTTTGCCATGCCCACAGCCGTCTGCTCCACCCACCCAGGGGCACAGCACAGGCCCTGCCCCTTCCCAGTCCCAGGAGGAGCTCAGTCAGCTGACGCGTGACCAGGCTCTGGAAGTGACAGCTACTCAGAGAGAGCCACAAATTAAATAAGGTAATATCCTGAAGTGGGTGGGGACAGAAACACCCCAGTACTCAGGAAACAGGCTGAGGAGTGTACAGGGTAAGCATCGTTGGCTCCACTAAAGAAATGAGGAACTTGAGGTCTAGTGCGGTGAGGTGACCTGTCCAAGACTACACAGCAAGCTAACAGCCAAGTCACAGCCAGAATCCAGTCCTCCAGCGGTCAGTGCCAGACTCTGTCATTAAAGAATGTGCAAATGCACCCTACATGCTGATATGTGCGCACACATGCACACAGAAAGATGTACACACAGAGACACAGACACATGTACACAGAGACACATGTATCCCCACACAGATAGACAGACACACAGACATGTACATCCACACCCCACAGAGATAGACACACACACAAAGAGACAGAGACACAGAGACACGTGCACAGACACAGATCCACCACACACACGCATCCCCCAACAACTCAACAACACAGAATAAGGTCCTCCTCTGAGGACAGCTAGAGGCCACACCCACCTGAGCATCTCCCTGGAAACCGACTCTTGAGACACCTGCCCCATGCCCTGCTCCCACCACCACCTCCCCCCCGACTTACCCGGAGGACACTGATAAAGGCATCGAACTGGGCTTCAAGGGGAGCCCCTTGCTCGGGCAGGGGCAAGCGGTGGTACCTGCCAGGTGAGGGGAGCAGCCCATCAGGCAGGCCACCCACCCTGGGCATCCCCCATCCCAAATTCCCAAGCATGGTTTGGAAATGCCCCCCATGTTGGGAGAGATGGTTGTAGAGAACTCGTCCCAACCTGTAGACAGTGCAGTTGAGGCCACAGGAGAGAGCGGGTCCAGAGGGCACCCAATGGCTGGGGCAGGAGGACCACCTGTGGTACCTGTAGGTGGGCTGCAGGAAGAGGGGCCGCCTGTACACCTCCTCAGTCACATGCACGTCGTCCTCACCCCTGATGGCCATGGCGTGGGGCTCCCCCTGCAGGTCCTCGGTGCTGTGGTACACGTGGTACGTATTCTCACTCAGCTGGGCAAAGTCGTGGATCTAAGGGATGTGTGGAAGTCAGAGGGCCACAACCCAACCTTCAGGTTCCTCCCTGGCCACCTCAGTGGCTGAGCTCTGGAGTGACCAGCCACAGACAGGCTTCTTTTCCTCCAAGAGGACCACTGTGACCACCACACTATTTACACACCTCTGTGACATACCTCCACGTTGTGGGAGAGGAGGAGGCAGAACCTCAAAAAGAGACCAACAGAGGTCCAAAGGGAGACTCACCCAGGTCCGCACAGCACATGAGGGGCTAACTCAGTCTTGGGCCTCCTAGTCTAGCACTCTTTTGACTCCACAAGACCCCTTTCTAAATAAGGATGTCGAGCATTGAAGAGAAAAGCAGGGTGAGAAAGGGGCAGAGACAGAGACCCAGGAGTAGGAAGTCCTTCCTCTTGCTGCCCATGAACCAGCCTTGCAGCCAGCCACTCGCCCAAGCAGGGCACCAAGTGGGGGAGTGTGGGCCCAGGAAGCCAGACGAGCCGGCCCCAGGGAGTGTGTCTGCAATGCTGGGCTGTGAGCTGGGGTCTCAGTCTCGGCTTAGCTGCCCGGGGCCTGCCAGGGAGGAAGGATCCCACCCACACCACTAGCCCTCACCTCTTTCCGAATGGCCAGCTCCAAGCTCTCCGCCTGGACCCCGGGTCCAAGGCCCTGCAGGTTCTTGTGAAGGTTCTGCTTGTCTCGAGGTGTGTAGGGCACGAAGTCCTCATCGGCATGCAGGAACAGCACAGGCTCCTCCCTCACACAGAAGAGGAGGCACTCCTGCCAGGAGCCCGAGGCAGAAGAAAGGCCTCACCACTGTCCAGCTCGGACACCTGCTCCACTGCCCCACTTCCAGGCCTTTGCCCAGGCATCCCTTCCTCCTCAAGGGCCCAGCACCCCACCTGGTCCTTGCAACCTGAGTTCTACCCAAGAAGCAAAGTTCGGTCCAAATGCCACCTCCTCTTCACCCTCCCAGTCAGCAATAATCCTTCCTTCCTCTCAGGACCAAGAGTCCTTTATCTGAGTCTGCTGGCATTAATTCCTGCTCTGTATTAACATTATCAATGAGTGCATCTTTTCCCCCGATATCCTACAAGTTCCTCACAGGCAGAATCATGTCCGGGTCATTTTCAGGAGCCCACAATTCCTAGCATGGAGCCGTGCATAAATCAGGTGTTTGATAAATGTCAGCTAGAGAAATGAATGTCCCACCACCACCACCCCATGCAATCACTCATTCACTGAGCACCACACGGTCAGGGGGAGAAATGTGGGCAGAGCCCACCTCGAGGAACTTATAACCAAGCCAGCATCCCAACCCATTCTGGTTCACTCAGGGCCTCTCCACCTTAACCCCAGGTCAATCCAGACACGAGCTGCCCCCAAGGAGCCTGTAATCACAGCACACTCTGTCCTGGAGACACACAAAACCCTGCCTCGACATCAGGCAGGGGACGGGAGTCACTGAAAGCAGGCACTTGGAGTCCAGCTGCCTGGTTTTGGGTATCACGACCTTGAAAGAGTCACTTAATCCTCC
The DNA here is from genome assembly GCF_027409185.1 of Cynocephalus volans. Lineage (NCBI taxonomy): Eukaryota > Metazoa > Chordata > Mammalia > Dermoptera > Cynocephalidae > Cynocephalus > Cynocephalus volans. The sequence continues at coordinate 98,689,713 of NC_084466.1, forward strand.
CTGGGCCTTAGTTTCCTCCTCTGTAGAATGGGAGACAAACTGCCCCTCCCTCCTTGACATGAACATGTAAGTGTTGGCTGTGATCATTATTTGGCAGGCTCTCAAGTTACAAACTGGCCCCTCTTGTCAGTTCATCACCCCCCTCGCTCCTTCCAAGGCTCTCAGAGTGGGGTGTATAAGGGGCTTCTGGCCACAGGTTTCCATGTCCACACGGGACAATGCAATAAACGTTAACCAGAATTTCCCGACCAAGGAAACCACAATGACCTCCTGGCAGTCAAGGCTACACCCTCCCTCCCTAGCATGCATCCAGGCCTTTCTGGAGCCTCTGAAGTTGCCCCCCCGGGAGCCCCTTTCCCTATGTGGGGAGTTAGCCCCTCTCTGGGAAGCAGCATGCTTACCCTATGTCTGTCCTTCTGGAGTTTCTGGAGGACCCGCCTGAACCCCAGGAGACTTGGCTGTCCCATGCCGAACACAGTGAGCCCACCTCGCACTTGCCGGAAGTTGGGGGCCCCACAGCTCCCCGCAGTGCCCAACACATCCATCTTCTCAGTAACATCCCGCACCAGGAAGTAGCGGCCCTGGAGGGAGAGAGCCACAGGGGTCAGTTGGATGACTCAGGGGCATCTTCTACAGGTGGGGCTCTGTCCTGGGCTCCAGGGGACAAGGAGTGGGGACACGGTGGGGAGAGGGACAGTCCTGCCCTCCAGTTGCCTGCAGGCTCATGGAAAAAAAAGAAAAAACACATGACCATCTGTGATCTGGGAAAGGGTGTCATAAAGTGTGGGAAAAGACAAGACAACTCTTCTTAGGGGGAAGCAGAGACAGCTTCATGGAGGAGGAGGCATCTGAGCCAGGCCCTGAAGGAAGCACCCAGGAGCAGAGCCAGCTCTAGGGCAGGGCCCGCAGCTCCCCCAAAGGAAGGCAAACATTTCTCGCCCCAGATGGAGTGCATGGAGAAGGGGCCTGAGCAGGGAGTCACAGCTGAGGCACCAGGAATCAACCAGAGGGCAACTGTCTTACCCCTCCTTAGGGCCCTGCCAATTCTGACAATGGGTGGGTCTTTCCCCTCCCCAGACTGGGGCAAATGGATGCAATGATTACAGAGAAAAGAGGAAAACACTGTCCAGCCGATCAGGTGAGAACAGAGGGAACCAGAAGAATTCACTGCTGTGCAGAAAGGAACCCTGAAGTCATCTCATCCATCCCCCTGCCTCCAGCAGACCTGACATCCATGCTGCCTGACAGACAGGAAGGGGGACCAGCACTCTCACAGACGAGCCAGAAATTCCCAGCTCCACTTCCAACAAACACAGTTTAATCATCACAGATAATCATTCAGTCATCCATTCACTGAATATCTATTCAGCAGTTACATTGCTTCCAAACACTGTTCTAGGCTCTGGGACTAAAGCAGATAGATGAAGCCAGAGAAGTTCTGAAGCTTTGTGACAGAGCAAGACGGCGACTCCCAGCCTGGGGCAGCAGAAGCTGGGGTCCCCAGTGCCATCAGGCACCCCTCTCTGCTCCTCCTGGTGCCCCGAGGGAGGAAATGCCGGCAGGCTAGGGCCAGGCAGGGGACACATGGGACCGAAAGAGCAGGGGGCTCCACAGGGAAGGAGGAACAGGACCCAGGAAACCAGGGGCAAGAGGAAGTGGGATCAGGACCCCAGAGGGTGGAGGGGAGAGTGATGCTGCCCTGGCCTTTAAAGTAGGGGGTGAAGCAGTGAAGCAGGGGGTGGGGGAGAGCAGGGGAAGGTGATAGAAACTATGAGGCAAGAGGACAGGAGGAAGTAGGGAGAGGCTGGACAGGCAGGGCCCGACCTCACCTGGACCAAGTAGTGCTCAGGGGTGGCGTCCGAGAGGCGGCCCAGCGTGTAGTGGGCCTTGAGCAGCTCATCATGGATCTGGAACTCCTCTTTGCAGTTGTACCTGCCGGGGCAGATGGAAGCCATGTCAGGCAATCCCCACAGTCAGGGTCCCCTCCTACCTCAGCAGAGCCCAAAGCAGGGCCACCCACCCCTGCCATGTGGCTACCAATTTGTGGCAGAGACTGCCCATGGCCCTCAATATCCACTCTCCCCTTCTTCCTCAGCAAAAGAACACCAAATTGTGATGGGGCACTGGGCCGCCCAGCCAAAAACTGCACTTCCCAGCCTCCCTTGCAGCTAGTTGTGGTCATGTGATTAAGTCCTGGCCAATGAGGTGTGAGAGAAAGTGTTGTGTTCAAATTCTGGGCCATTCCCAAAGGATAGGTGCCTTCTGTGTTGTCTTCTCTCCTTCCTGGCTAAAATCCAGAAGTGATGGCAGAGGTGCACAGTGCAGAGGTTCAAAACTCAGGATTTGCAGCCTGGTGGCCTGGGCATGAATCCCAACTCCTAACGGCTTTGGAGAAGTAGCTCAGTTTCCAAGAATTGCTATCTTGTGAGAATTAAATGTGTTAATGAAAGTATGTGCTTAGCCCAGTGCCTGGGGCACAGATAGCTTTTATTAATATAACTATATTACCAGTAATAGTTCTCCCTCCACACAAGGGCTATCTCAAACAAAACCTGCAGGTAAAAACCAAGATTTCTGGAGATGAGAAACCAGGGCAAGGACCAAACACTCAAGCAAGACTTACTATGCACTCAAGACACAAAGGCCATAGTGCTGACTCTATGATCTGGTACTGGATTCTCTTTACAGAAGAACTGCCTTTAGGAAAGGCAGGAGGGGGAAGTGGTGGGGCAGAGGAGCACTGCACAAGGCATCAACAGACCTGGGCTCCCACTCTAGCTCCGCCTCCATGTCACCTGATGTGGGCAAATACCTCTACCTCCCTGAAATCCAGTTTTCATATCTAGATCAGTTTTCACATCTCACCTAAAATGCACTAGGCAATTCTTTTCTGCAAAGGACCAGACAGTAAATGGTTTAGCTTTGTGGGCCGCTATTCAATTCTGCCATGGAAGTGCTATATCCACTGATAACTTGTGAGTGAGCAGGAGTGGCAGTGTTCCAATGAAACTTTATCTACAAAAACAGGTGATGGGACAGTTTTGGCCTGCAGGATGTAGTCTGCCGACTCCTCTGCTGGATGATGTCTAAGGTCTCTTCCAGCTCAAACACTCTACAACCCAAGGAGTGCTATAGTCACAGCTGGCTTTAGGCTGTACGCATGCTACCTTGTGCCAGATTTTTACAGCTGGCCAACGACTGTTCTGATTGTCATTTCTGCTTAGGTCGATAAAGAAACTGAGGCCCAGAGAGGGAAGGGGATGTGCCCAAGGTCACAGAGCAAGGGAGAGGATGAACCAGGCCTAGGACATGTGTCTCCAATGCTGCCCTCAAGCTCTAAACCTACCTGTCATCTGTCAGTACAGAGACCACCTATCAAGTCTCCTTTATATAGCATCTCTTTTCCTCTCTTTACCATGAGCACAGTAATTTATTACGATCACAGTTTTCCTGTCAGGCTCCAGAGCTAGCAGGCAGAATTTATTGTCCTCAACCCTCAGCTTTCCTTACACAGAGGGCCCCATCTGCTAGGTCTTTGCCAAACTTCTACGTGTAGAACATATTTAAATCTTAGTCCATCGTGTCCTACTTCCTGTGTCCTGAAAGGCCCAGAAGCAGGGGAGCATGACAGGCAGATGCAACGGAAAGTACGAGTCTTCCCAACTCACTAGGCTGCAGATCCAATGTCCCTTCCATCTTCCTGCCCTCAGGCTCCCCAGCACCCGTTCCTTCAATTAAGCCCCACAGGAGAGACAGGGCTTCAGGGCCTCCTTCCCGACACTTTTCCTCTGGATGCACACAGCATGTCCAGGTCTCTCTCAAAATATGTTGCCAGAACAAACCCTCAGCCTCCTCAGGGAATGTCCCTGAAGGACCTAATCAGGAGAGTCAATTGGCAGCTTCCAGCTTTTTTAGCCCAAAGCCCTTCAGTATAGTGTTAACCTGTTTTGAGCCACAATGCCTGACTGTGAAAAAAAAAATCTTAATTTCATGCATCTAAGTTTATAAGCTGCCTTTGCAAACGTTCAGCCAAAAATTATTTTCAAAGGGTTTCCCTCCAGCCACTCCTCCACGCTCTGTGGCACTGTGGACATGGTAAATAACGTGGGCTCAGAGACCCACAATAGCAACCCAGCTCTGTTACCCACTTCCTGTGTGACTCCAGACAAACTGCTTAACCTATCTGGGCCTATGAAACTGAAAGCAGTTTGTAAGCATTAAGTACTGTAGGCCACTGCAACTTCAGACAGGTCCCCCCACCCCAGGCCATGTCTTCCAGGAACATGGTCACAACCCCCCACCACTCACGTGATCACTACAGGGGCCACCTTGTTGGGGATGATGGACTTGGCCTTGCTGTTGTGTAAGCTTGTGGTATGGAAGGAGTGGACACTGAGTGAGTGCCGACCATCCATCGTGCCGCTGCCTTGGAGGCTCTCGAAGGGGGCGCCTGCGGAGACCGTCTGCTGGGCTGTGCTGGCCGTTGTCCCCATAGTCTGCCAGCAGCCTCAGGACCCAAGACCTGTGTGGTGAGAGGGCCTGCAGTAAAGGAGGGAGTGGGAAAAGTCCCAGCAGGAAGGGACCCATCCCACCCCTCACCCTTCACCAAACAGACAGGCAGCTCACAGTGCTGCAGGAGAGAGAGGCAGGCAAGCACCTCCGCTCTGGAGCTCAAAAAACCACATGCTCACTGAGTGCCTACCACGTGCCTGGCCTTTGCTGATGCTTTGGGGGAGTTATGGACAGAGAAAGACAGGAAAACGCAGCCTGGATCCCTTAGAAGGCACACTCCTCTGGTGAAAAGAAGACAGTTAGGAAGGGGTTAACCACGCACAGCAAGTCAGGGCCTAGGGTTCTAAGTGACTGGTTCAGGAGGCAGACAGAAGCCAGGCCTTCCAGGCTGGGAGAAGTGGGCGATGTTACTGTCACCAGGAGGGAAGAGCCAGGGACAGAGAGATGCTAAGAGGGAAGCTGGGTTTGGATCTAAAAGATTTGGATGAGAACAGGATGCAGGAGGATATTCTAAGCATGAATTTCATAAAATAAGGCCAGGGAAATTCGGACTGAGTGAGTTCTCAGCAGACCAAGGGTTCTAAGAAAACACCAAACCACTGAGCTCAAGATCAACATCTGAATCAACAGCAACAGGCAAAGCTTCCGCCCCGCCTGGAGAACGCGAGGCATCTCAGAGACCCAGCGGTCCCTCTCGTGGGGCTCTCTCCTAAGGAAATACTTAAGGATGTATGCACAAAGTGGGCCACAATGGTGTTTTGTGGACGGGGGTATTGTTTATAATAATAAAACACTGGGAACAACCTTTGGCCAACAGCAGGGGATTTGTTGAGTAAATTATGGGGCATCACTGAGGTCGAATGATAAACAGCCTTTAAAAATATCATGTTGACTAATGTGGAAAGACATCTAGAAAGTAGGAAATGGATGGCGTGGGTTGCAAAGCAAGTATATGCTACAATCCCCCTTCAGTTCATAAAAACGTATCGGGAGAAAAGTCTGGGAGTACAAACATCAGGGTGCTGGCGTGAGTTACCACCAAGTGATAAGATTACAGACAATCTCTATTGCTTCATTTTTGCTTATCTGCATTTTCTGGTGTTTCTCCTCTGAACGTTGAGTAATACACTTAAAACCTATTTAAGGCAAATAAAAGAACGGCTGGGGAAGAGGGCCAGGATACCTGTCAGGAGCTGGTATGGGTGGGAAAAGTGGTGGCTCGGGGCTCTAAGAGCCAGGGCTGCTGGGAAGGGAAGGGGCTGGGAACTCCACACAGGCAGAAGGCGACAGATACGGGAGACACAGGCTCACAGAACTTTCTGGGAGCTCAGCAGCCACTGGCTCTACATAGCACTGATGGCCCGGGATCAGGAGTAGGGGGCAACAAGCTGCCCTGCCAGCCCCCCTCCCCCACACCCTGCTCCACTCTGCAGAAGCACACGGACAATAGCAGCCCTTCAAACATGACAACTTTCCTAGCTGCCTTTGGCTGGCATGAGCTACATCAGTGGGAACTGTCCGCTCCCAACCATCCACACTCCCCCTGGCCCTCTCACAACCAGCAGCAGCACTCGTGGGGTCACTGGGTCGTGGAGTCAGCATGAAGCCAGAGTCAAAAGGTCAGCCTGAAGTCTGAGCTCACTGTGCCCTCTCTCCCCTAGGCCCCGAATCTGAGCGCCTGGTCTCCAGTGGGGGGCTCCCCAGGCCTTTCCCACACTGTGCATTCAGGCTGCCTTCCCAGAGCCCCCTCCTGCCCTGCGGACCCTCAGACAGAATGACTGACCACCAGACTCATTGGCCCCTGCCAGAACCTTCTCAAACCACCGCCTGATTCTGCTCCAATCTGGACAAGGCTCCCCCTCTCCTGCCCAGCCTTGTAATCCTTGAAAACTCCCAGGAGACTCGTGACAGTTGCATGAACACACGCCTTGTGTTTACAAGAGCCCATCCCCACGGCCCTCCACACCCTGTCCAATTCCTCTCTCTCTCTCTCTTTTTGTCAAAGGTGGAGGAAATGAGCCTCCACGATCCCAAGCAGAAAGACAGGCGGCTCAGAGAGGGAGAGGACTCCATGGCGGGCCCCGCCAGCCGAAGGCAGAGGAAATTTCTCCCCACTTCGCCAGCCCTGGCAGGCCCCAACAGTGCTCACCAGTTTCCCAGACCCCTGCTGCAGCCTGGGCCAGGGCGGCCTGCGTGGGAACAGCCTCCGAGAGCAGGGGTATAGGGTGGCTCTCCCAAGGGAGAAAGCGACAAACAAAACACGGGAAGGGCATGCAGGAGGCAACAGCTGGCCACAGCTGTGGGGCCGAGCCCAGGCCCCAGGAACCATTCTCACGGGGCTGGGCTGGGCCTGACACCTCACCCCTCCTCCCCCTTGCCTGCCTCCAGCTCCAGCCAGTCTCATGGGCTCCACAGGCGATGACAGGCCACAGCCAGTGACCTGTAAGGGCAGCCAGGAGACAGAGCAGATGTGCACAGCTGCGGGGCAGAACAAACAGCTGGTGGGGAGGAAGGACAGGACCCTTTGTAAACTGCGCCTCCTCCAAAACCATCCAGGGGAGGGCGTGAGGCCGGGCTCCCCCTCTGTAACCCTCACCCTCAAACCCTGCTCGACCCGCCAGCGCGAGCCTGGCCAGCTCAGGGACCTTACCCTGCTGGCACATGCTGGGGGGCCCTGGTCAAGTTCCTCCCTCTGGGCCTCAGCGTCCACAGCTGTCAAATGACAGTGATGGATGTGATGGTCTGAAAGCCCCTCCCAGCTTCAGGTGGATCTGGCTCCTAAGACGACTGCTGTCCACTCCCAGAGACAGTGGCCAGCAAGGGCAGGGGCGTGAGTGGGGTCCCTGGTGCTCAAACCTCTGCTGGGAGGAGACTGGGGTGGGGGTTGGGCTAAAACAAGACTATAAGATGGGGGCCCATGAGCCTGGACGGCTTACAAACAATTACGCCTTTATTTTCCTAACTTCTAACTTTCCTTCAACCATGAGTGAAGGCCACCCCCTAGAATCAGCACAACTATGAGGTGGTGCCCACAGACTCACAGATGTTTTCAAGTCACACTGCAGATGGAAAAGTCACTTGCACTTATCGCTGCTTTAAACAACAGTAGTTGTCAGACCCACCAGAGGACCACATGAGCCCAGAGTCCCCTGCCCACAGACGCTGGAGACATGCAAATGGCCAATTTTGGGCAGCTCTGTGCCTGGAGGTCTTGGCCCCTGGTGGGATCCCAGGTTCTCACAATTGAGTTTAACTCAACAAGCTTGGAGAATTCCAGGGATTCTAGTCAGAAGCCTATCCTCGCCTTATAAAGCGAGCCATGAAGAAGCTGCAATTCCATTTGCAAAGTGGGATTTGCAACACTTGGAACCATCAAAACAGAAAATCACAATCGCCTGGGTGGTCATCATGCCGGGCACGGGCCTTGCCTTAGAGACACACCCCTGATCAACGTTCCCATCAAAGCTGAGCAGCAGCAGTCTTGTCAGTGATGTGTCTCTAAAAAGTAAATTTAAGCTCATCTTGCTAATGGATTATCTTGTTAATGCAATAATAACTAAGGACCTGTGTTACCATTTCACCAACTTCTTTAAGTATTTTGAGAGCTCTCTCAATAAAATGTATTTCCTTTGTAATCTCACCTTTTTTTTTTTTTTTTTTTTAATGTATTTAAAAGTATTATTCTGAGAAGGGATCCATGGGCCTCTGGGATTGCTTGAGGGATCTTTGGCACACAAATAAGGAGAAACCCTGCTGGGAGTGGGGGATTCCCAGCCACACACAGGCCTCTTCTACCTTCTCCTTTGCTCCTGTTATTAACATTTCAAAGCACTTTCTAAGCACCAAGCACCATGCTGGGTGTTCTATATCACATGTCACATCATCCCCCACCTCGCTGGATCACATTCAGATGAGGACAGCGACCTTCAGTAAGTGGCAGCAGTTAATAACTGCTCCTTTGTTTGCCATCCTGACCTTACACAGCTGACCCTGGCAGCAAAAGCACCTCACATGCCACTTCCCCTTGGATTGTACGACCCCCACCTCCCCCCTCCACTCTGCCGGAATACCCCCTACCCAGCCTCCTAGAGAGAAGCAAGGCTTCCCACGGAGGGATCAGGGACACCAGGTCCCATCTCACCACGGAAGCCTTCAGTGACCAGCTAAGAAGCCACAGAATCATCTAGGCTGCAGCTAGGACGGCATTTGAGAAAGTCTTGCACACAGACATGCCATCCTCCGCCTGCAGGCAAACACACGGCAGTTAGTCCCAAGGGAAAAAAATCATCCTGTGGAATCCTTGACAGAGAGGTGACCTTGTTTCCTAAGAAGAATCAAGCTTCAGTAGCTGGAATATTCACTCCAACTCATCAACTAACCACCTGATGCTGCAGCATAAACGCTCAACCTGCCAGAGTGGTGAGCCTCTAGTCAGTGGCAGTGGCAGACCAAGGGGACACTGGAGATAACCTCTCTCGCTCCTGGGGCAGGGACAATGGGCAGGAGGGTCAAGAGCAGGTTCCTAAGGCCCCAGCTCTAAATATCTCAGGATAAGGCCGAGCCCGTGGCGCACTCGGGAGAGTGCGGCGCTGGGAGCACAGCAGTGCTCCCGCCACGGGTTCGGATCCTATATAAGGATGGCCGGTGTGCTCACTGGCTGAGCGCAGTGCGGCCAGTCACAAAAATGGCAAATAAATAAATAAATAAATAAATATCTCAGGATACTAAGTCCATTTCTTTTCATACGGTTCTTGGTAGAAGTGAATCGTCATCATTCTGGTCTCAGTTTCCCCATCTCTATTACAAAGCTCACAAATCCCCACCTTCTTTGTCTTTGTCACATGCAGCAGCCATGACTGCCCCAATGACTGGTGGCTTCTCCAAAGCTTAGCCTGGCTTTTGAGACTGAAGCTGAAAGCTGGACACATGCCACCAACCCCAGCCACCATCCCAGCCCAGTCTCTTTCTCCTGCCCTCCCTGCCCACTGGGATCCTGAAAAATTCCAAGTCCCCCCTAGGGATGCTATGACCCCAGGAATCTCCACAAATGGCTATCACCACAGAGGCCTAACCACTGAACACCCCCATGCTGTATCCCCCAAAAGCAGAGATTTGAAGCTGACCACAGCCCTGAATATCATCTAGTCTGCTATAATCTGAATGCTGGTGTCACCCCAAAATTCATGTTGAAATCCTAACCCCCAAGGTGACGGTATCAGGAGGTGGGGCCTTTGGGAGGGGATTAGATCGTGGGTGGAACCCTCAGGAATAGGATTAGTGCCCTTATAAAAGGGACCCCAGGGAGCTGACTTGTCCCACCATGTGAGGGCATAGCAAGAAGGCAACATCTATGAGAAACGGGCCTTGACAGACACCAAATCTGCCAATTCCTTGGTCTTGGACTCTTCAGCCTCCAGAACTATGAGAAACAAGTTTCTGCTGTTTCTATCCATCCAGTTTACAGCATTTTGTCACAGCAGCCTGAAGGGACTAAGACAAAGTATAACCCTCTCTTTCTACTGATATGCCCCAAGTCATAAGGCAGGTGGTCACAAGGACAGAATTGGAACCCAGGGCTCCTGCCTCCTGACACAAGGCTCCCTTGCTGGGCTGCACTGACTCTGGCCTGAGGCAAGGGAAAGATTCTGCTGTGAGTACACAGACTGTGTCAAGCAGACACTGTACCAGCATGCAATTACACTAGTCAAAGCACTGTGTATTGGTCAAGAGTGTGTAGCTCCTGTGCCCGCCAGGGGCTGGGAGTAGGGGGCTCACAGGGGTGGGTGGGGTTTGAACAGCCGCCTGAGAGAGCCAGTGATCCTGAGTGCAGAGAGGGGGACACCAGGGCAGCCAATGAGTGGATCTCTGACTGCACATGTATATCTCATTTAATCCTGACCCAGAAAGAAGTGTCAACTCTTATAACTCGGTATCAAGTTAATAAAAAACCCAATTTAAAGATGAGCAAAAGATTTGAAAGTACATGTGGATGCCAAATAAGTACATAAAAAGATATTCAGGATCATTTGTCATTGGCGACATGCACTAAAATGACAAATGTTAAAAGAGTGACAATGTCAGGCATCGGATATGGAATAACCAGAACTCTCCCACGCTGCTGGTGAAGAGTAAGATTGTACAGCCACTTTGGAAGACAATTTTGCAGTTTCTTACAAATTTAAACATGCACTTACCTAGCAGTTCCACTCCTAGGTATCTACCAAAGAGAAATGAAAATATGTCCAGAAAAAGACTTTGATTATAGCAGCGCTATTCATAACAGCCAAAAACTGAAATCACTCAAATGTCCATCAACTGGCGAATAAACAAAATGCAGTAGATCCACACATAGATCTGTGGAGACACACTACATGGATGAACCTCAAAAATATCATACTAAGACAGGTGAGCCAGGCCCCAAAGATTCAAACTGTATAACCCCATTTATATCACATTTTAGAAACAGCAAAACTCAGGGCCGAAAGCAGGTTGTGGGGGAAGGACCCGACTTGCACAGGGCTCAAGAGCACCTTCTGGGGGATGGGACTGCTCTAGACATTGATGTGGTGGCTACACAGCTGTATACATTTGCCAACACTGACCAACTGTACATTTAAAGTGGGTGGATTTTATTGCATGAAATTAACCTCAATTAATCTGTTAAAAACATGAAGTGCTCCCCATCCTCTGTCCCACAGTGTACTCACCCCTCTGGTCACACCTTCCCATCCAGCACCACACTCGTGGCTGTGCAACCTGGCCAAGTGACCTCTCTGGGCCTCAGTTGTCACTTCTGTGAAATGACAACTGAGCAGTAGCAACCTCATGGGGTTATTGCGAAGGTTAAGTAATATAACATACGTAAAGTCCTCAGAACAAGACCCGGCCAATAAGTGCTCAATAAAGGTCAGGGATTACTAGACATTTGGGGGGCACTAACCACTTAGCCTCTGGATCTGGGCTGTGCGACACCCTTTGAGAGCATTACAGAATGGGGCACTCCATTCCCTTGCACTTCATGCTGTTCCAAGCAGGGGCCATGCCTGTGTCCTTCCTGGCTCTGTACCAGGTGCCTGGCTTAGGGCAGGAGCTAGACACCTAATTGCTGCCAGAACAAATCAGCTCCGAGAGGGCAGGGCAGGGTCTCTGCATCACTTTACCTCCTCACCCTGCCTGGCTACAGCACTCAACAGCAAGCAGGCACAAAAACTGGGGATGTCCACTTAACCATTAATGGCACTTAATCCTGAGGGGTGGGGCTGAGTGTGGTAGTAACTTTCTTCTTTTTGGCTTAGCCATCGCTTCTAAATTTCCTCCAATGAATGTGATTACTTTGGGAATGTTAAAAAAAAAAAAAAGTTATTTACACAAGTTCCAAAGTTGGGCAGGCCATAGCTCCTGACTCAGAGAATCCCCACCCCACCCCTGAAGCCCCCCAAGCTCCTCCAGCTCTGAGCCTGTGCCCCAGCCCTCCACCCAGGTGCTCTGCCTACTGCAGTCCATGATCCCCCCATGATAATTCCACTTGTATGGCTGGAGGGTTTTGGACAATCCGCAAGGGAGCTGAGAAGGAGATCTGGATCCACACTTTTCAGAAGAGGCAACAGCTGAGCAGGGACGAAGATGTCAATCCCCCAGGCTGCACAGCTTAGCAGAGGCACCTGGCCTTGTACCCTTGTACCTGCCCCTTCACAACCTCCTGGGGGTCCCCAGACCTGCCCCTTCACAACCTCTGCCCCTCTGCCTCCTCTTTACAATAGGAAAAGATCAATTTAAAAACTAAAAGCTATCTAGGGGCCCTTCACCTACTAAATTCTATGTTTCTGAAATGTCTTTATTCTTTCTAAACTGGAAAAAAAAAGTTTAATAGTTAAAAACAGAAGACGGAGGAAAGTTTGGACCGACTGCCATATGTTCAGTAGGTGGGCCCTGAATTGCAGGCTTCAGCCTACAAACAGTGCAAGCCTCTGAAGGGTCTGAGCTCTGGCAGGAAAGAGATGTCATCGTGGTCATGCACTGGGATGACACCTCAAGGTGGGCTTGGAGCAGGGAGGGGACAACGGTGGGCAGAGTAACCGATGAGCCTCCCTCTCAGCTCATCTGACGGGGAGGGCAGAGAGGGGCTCTCGGGACAGCAGAGCCTGCACTGCAGCTGGTAGTGGTCACTGGGTCACCAGATGCTAGCGTCCGGCATGGGCCTGTAGGTTCCTGGAATTTGGGACCTTTTCCAGCACCCCTAGTTGCCTGCTCCCATGTGGGTCGGCTCTGCCTGTTCAGAAGTTCCATCTATATGGGATATCAGATTAGGGAGAGGGGAAAAGGCTATAATGGGCATTTTGAGGACAACTGGGGAAATCTGAATATGGAGTTTCTGCTGGATAATAACTTAACATCCTTGAGTAGCGTATGCAAGGAGAAAGTCCTTGTTCTTAGGAGATACAGGCTGGAGTGTTTCGGGGAGAAGCATTTCGCATCTGTGACTCTTATATGGTTTAGAGACAGAAGCAAACGGAGCCAACGTCAGCCACTGGTGGCGGCGAGCGGGTGCTCACTACACTCTCCAACTTGCCTGGAGGTTTGAAATTCCCCAAAATTAAAAAAAATTGGGGTTTAAGATATTTCAAAAGTAAAATTTTAGAAAATTTTTAAGCTGTCCTATGAGTAGCTAATTTTCCATGGATTCCTCCTGGTTCGTCCCCTTGAGGACTCAGAGAATACACCTAACCAGCAGGGAAAACTGCCCAGTCACATGCCAAAAGGGGTCACAGGTGATCCTCAAAGTTTTGTATTTTCCATGCTAATTGCCAGAGTAATTAAAAATCAAGGGATTTCAAATAAAAATCCAGATCTGTGGCTTCTCTTGAAGAATCCAAGGATATGCAACAGGATGCCACCAGGGAAAGTGACCAGGGGCTGGGCCTCAGGAGCAGACCCCTGCAGTCCACCAGGCCTCCCGTGGCCCCTCCAGGTCTGGAAGGGGAGGGAGCTCCTGGTCTAACCTTTGCCCCTTCGATTGCTGCATTGTGCCCACTTGTGTCCCAGTACCTGCAGCTCTTTCTCATTTCTCCCAAGCCTGTGAGTCCCTGACCTCCTGGCACTCTTCTGGGAGTGAGCTTGTCCCTCTGCCTCAGGACTCAGCAGCCCAGACACAGACCACACTTTCTTGGCATGCCCTGACTGCACTGAGAAGAGGTCACCCACCTCCCTTACTCAGACCACTGCCACTGAGCTGTCTCCTAACATCTCTACAGCCTTTCTCCTTCAGGCTCAACCCCTGTTCCCCCTTCCTAGCCTGGGCATGTGGCATTCAGGTCCCAAGGCAGGACTGACATCCCCCCTGGGAGAGACTGCACAGGCCCTGAAGCTCTGGCCCAGCTTCTCATTCAGGGATGGCCAGCTGAGCACATGGCTGCCCAAAGCCAAGACTACATTCTCCACCTCCTTGCAGCTACCTGGGGCCATGTGACTAAATTCCAGCTAACAGGACATAGGAGGCAGCGCCACACACCAAGTTCCAGAATCCTTCCTTATGAAACTCCTTTCCTCCCTTCCTCCATCCTGTGCCTGGAACACTGATGTGCTGACTGAAGCTTTGCAGCCATCTTGAACCATGAGTACATGAAGCCACACCCTAGGAATGGTGGAAATCAAGTTCCCCAAGGAACCTGTGGAGCAGAGCCACTGCACCCTGCCTGGTCTGCAAAGCTCTGGGCTTGGACAGGAAGAAGAAATAAACTTCCATCTTGTACAAACCACTGTTATCTGGCTTTTCCTATTACTTGCAGCCAAATCTAATCCTGACTAGTACACTCTGTTCTTTTTAGGTTTGACCCTCAGTGACCACATGCCACATGGCAACACGGAAGAACTTACTTCTTTTCTTTCTTATAAGAAAAATGTTATGTCTTCCTGCTGGTGAAAGCTGGGAGCGCTGTGGGCTGGTGGCTCCATGCTTGGGCAGAGCATCTCCAGGATATTGTGAGCCCGGGATCTGGCCATGGGGGAAGACATGACCCCCAGCCACCAGGGCCCACAGAGTGGCTGAGGACACACACATGGGACAATCAGAGCACTCGACTGCTAGGCAGTGTGGTGCAGCAGCTGTCCCTGAGTCAACCGCAGAGATTTAGAAAGTTCTGAGCAGCTAAAGGTTTGTTCCGCACTGTAGATAGTAAATGGCCTCTATTGCTCCAAAAAAAAGGCAGAGGGAGACCACTGTGAGAGAGCCTCCCCATCTGTGTGACAGAGTCTCTCCATGTCCCTCTAGGGGCTCTACTGAGCCAAGGAAGTCCCTGGAAAGCAAGAAGATATCATCTGGATGGGAAGGACCTCTCCTTGATGGTTCTTTGAGGAACGAGCACAAAGAGGGAAGGAGGTGGTCAACTCTGAGAAAGGCACGCTTCCTTTTGCATAAAGCCTGAGCTTCCATAATCTCCAGGTTCTTGTGGCCAGGAATTGCAGATAAACACTTGGGAGGAGCGGGATGACTGGGGAGAACAGGGTTAAGAGTGTCTAGACACGCTCATGTGCTCTGTTCCAAGATTTGGGCACTTGGACATTTCAAGGTCAGCAGAAACCCAGGGTCTCCTGAGACCTCACCAGGACCCAGTCCCTGTGGACACTCTCCTGGCTGCTATCAGGACCGGGCCCAGACCAGAAGGCCAGTGGGAACTCATGCTTGAACCCCACTTCCGGCCTCCTGAAGTGGGACCTAAAGCATCACGTCAAGGAGGTAGGGAGAACCACAACCCAATTTCTGGGGTACATATTGTAGGCAAATCTGCATACCAGCTGCCCTATGGTGTCGAACAGGAAAAACTACAGAAGGGGTTTCCCTCCAACAGGCCTCTGAATCAGCACAGCCCTCTCTGGGCCGCACTCCGTTTCCATCTGGAAAGTGAAGGGACTGGAGGGGATGTGTGGTTTTCAAACATTTTAGCAGCTGAATCCTTTGTGCAAAATCAACGTTTCATGAAAGTCCAGTGTGTAAAACAGCCAGAAGCAGAGCTGCTGTGCTGGCTACATGCTCAGGAAGGGGGCTGCAGAGCCTCCTGCTCCCAGACCTACAAGGGGCTCCTCCTAGGAAGAAGCTCCAGAGCTGCTCAAGCCCTCAGGGACCTACCAGGACACAGCAGGCCCTTCTCTGCCTCCCTGCCTCTGCCCTCCAGGGTCCCGCAACCAGGAAAGCCATCCCACCCTCACCCCTGCACCACATCCATCAGTGTCCAGTGGAAATGCCCCTCCCTCTACTATGGACTGAACTGTGTTAGCCCAGAGTTTAATGTGTTGGAGGCTTGGTTTCCGCTGTGAAAATGTTAAGAGGGTGGGAAATCCTATTGTGGTGGTTGAAAGGTGGGACCTTGAAGACATGATTAGATTGTAGGAACACGCTGTAGTGAATAGATTAATAATGGTGGTCAGGGGTGTCGTTCTGAGGGCTTTAAAAGAAAAGCATGTGAGAGTCTCTCTCCCTCTGCTCCACCATTTTCTGCCATGTGAGACCCCTGGGTCACTGTCACCACCACCAACACCCTCACCAGATGTGCTCCCTGGACTTTGGAATTTCCAGCCTCTGAAACTGTAAACAATAAATTTTGTTCTCTTATAAATCACTCAATTCCAGGTAATTCTGTTATAAGCAACACAGAAGGACTAATATGCCCTCCAAGCCTCGCAGCACTCAGCCCCTGCTCCACCCAGCCTGGCCTTGACCCCACTGGCCTGTTGTTTAGTAAGTACATGCCTCATCTCCCCATTCTGGGTTGGATGCTCCCCTAGGCCTCCCACAGGGTTGAACCCACATAGGTTGGTTCCACATGACATTTTGCTAAATGAATTTCACATGCACTATCTCACTGGTGCTTCAGAACAACCCTAGGAGGAAGGCAGAAGCACAGGCTATGGTCCCATTTAGCAGGTGAAAAGACTGAGGCTCATGTAACACAATGACAGAATTGGGCCTCTGGTTCCACAGCCCAGCCTCTTCCTACCACCCATCACTCCACTGTTTCTCCCGAGGCCACCCCAGGTTTCCCAATAGACACTGGGAAGCTTAAAGCAGAGGTCTGCACAAGGCAGAGAACACGTTAGACCCAGGGCAAGAGTGCCCCTTCCAGTACCACCACCTCTCACACACCCAGGCAGCCAGATCTCCCGGGTAGGTAACAATGGAGCTAGAAATAGGGCCACCCATCTGGGGGACAGCAGAAGGCGGAGTGGCCAGGTGCAGGAAACATCTGCCGCAGCCTCAGGACAAACACGGAGGAAGTTGCTATACTGCAGGGTTCCCCCACAATGGGGCCAGGGGCTGGGGGAACATGAGACTTTCAGGTCTGTACACAGGGCAGGGGCTCAGAACAACCCCCTCATCTGCCCTGGGCCAGGTCTCCCAACCCCAAAAACATACACACACACACGCACACAGTACTGAGTCTAAAGCCCCTTGGCCACCAACATGTATCTTAAAGTTAGAGCGAGAGGCACCATTGAGACTATAGTCTGATTTTATTTTATTTTTTTAATTAAAAAAATTTTTTAATATAATTTTTACATATATGTATATACGTAATAAATGTATACATGCATACATTTAATACACATATATAGTCTATTCCTTTCATTTTACAGAGGAGAAAACTGAGGTCAGAGGTGGCTGGAGACCTGCCCACGATCACAGAAACAGTGGACGGCAGGGCTGGGACCAGGGCTCTCCTACCCGCTCTCTGCCCTGAACCTCCCTGTTCATGAGCTTCACTGGGCACCGTCCACCAGGGCCAGGGAAGACCATCGCCGGGGAAGACCTCTCCTGCTCCAGAGAATGACGTGCACCAAGCAGAGGAGACAGATTTCAGCATAAAGGACTTCAGTTAGACTCAAGGAAAAATCACATGACAATCTGTGACGTCCCCAGAATGGGCCCAGCCCCCTCCTCCAGCCTATTGCTCCCCAACTCCCACCCTGTGCTCTAAAGTCCAGCCAAAGTGAACTTCTTACAGACCCTGGAACAGGCAGCATCAACAGGCCTTTGCGAATAATCAACAGTAGCAAAAATTAGGCAGAAGTGCATCTAATTGGGCCAGGGGTGGGGGCGGGGAGCTCTACAGTCTACACAAGGCAGAAATTTTGCCTTTGAAATAGAAGATCCTTGAAATAGTCCATAAACAACAAGGCTGGGTCATCTTTCTGTTGGTGCAACCTGGCCAGTTTCCCTCCAGAGAAGGAACGGACGCCACTTTTCCTTCTGCCAAGCAGCAGATGAAGTTTGAGGGCCACACACCAGCCCTACCTCACTCATTCACATCTTCCTGCTCAGCTGCCCTCTGCCTAGCCCACCCTCATCCCCCACATCAGGAAGCCTGCCTTAACCTCCCCCCCTCGCCCTCCCACCACGGTGTCTCCCCCGAGACCCACCAGGCAGGAGCTGGGACTGGCCTTCGATGGTGTCCCCAGGGCCTGGCCAGTGTGTGGCACAAACTAGCCACTTAAATGAACAAAACTGGAAAGATTTTTAAAGAACAAAATAAAGATCAACTTTGCAGGTGTCTGTGCTGTGAGAATAAATGAGACAATATAGGCAGAGTTCTAGCCCGGGGCCCAGAACGCAACATGCCATCCATGCATGCAGCCATGTTTTGACTGCCTTGTAGAAGGTGGTGGTCAGGGTGACTCTCGGAGGGACAAGAAAAATGGGGAGCCTATAAAGTCCCCTGGGCCCCTCACTCACTCCTGAGGCCCAAACATGCAAGCACCTTGAACCGGATTTGAAATCACAAATGATGAATTCTCAACCCCAAATGGCTTCCATCTCATCTCCCAGCCCAGACTATACTCTTTCAGGTTTGTTAGGGAGAAGGGGTAATAATGGCAGCAGGTGACAAATGCTAGGCCCCAAGAGAGGCCCAGGCACTGTGCTGAAGCCGTGCGTCTCTCATCTAACTCCATAGTTCTGAACGCATGCTCCACAGGCCCCAGACGTCCTAATACCTTCCCTCCAGGGGCCCACAGGTCAAAATGACTCTCATGACAGCCCTAAGACATTATCGCCTTTCTCCCTGGGGTGACGTCTGGTGGCTCAAACATCCCCGTGGGTGAAACTGCTGGAGCCTCAGTAGGAGGCAAGGCAGTGGCCCCAAGCTGGGCGGGTCTCGCTGGGTTCTGCGTAGACACGCACCACAGTGACAAAGCATGCCAGTGTCCCTTAGGGAGTGCTTGGCAAAGCAGTAAAAATGATTAATGTCACTGAATCTTGTCTCTTCAGCACACACATGTATTTGAGATTCTTCATGATGAACAGGAAATACACATAAAGCACTTGGCTCCTCACCGAGTACAACGGGAGGGCGGTGGAAGGAAACCACATATGAGCTTGTCGGAGCTGGAGCCGAACCAGCCGCTGGTCCGGGACACCGTCTGTACTTGAGAACGACCACAGACAAACGACGGACATTCACATTCGCGTATCTGGCAGACGTTTTCTCAAAAACGAGCAAAATGAGCCTGTCCCTTCCAGGAAAACAGCTGAGAGCATTTGTTGCCAATGATAAAACTGGAGCTTTCGAGGGAAAATTAGAATTTTGAAAAACTCATATCTACCCCCATGAGTTCAACAACTTCCAAAAACGTAAAGATTTTTCTGATAGGTGTGATGATATGAACAGTTGTAATTTTTGGAAATGGTAGCATGAAATGAGCCCCTGTTTGGAAAATCTGCATAACTCAGTGGACCAATACAATACTTCCCAGTGACGGATGCCTGATGTTACAAAATCACATAAAAGAGACATTCAAAGTGCAGCGCAGGTCAACGAATCTCAATGTAACAAGGCACAAACAGTTCACTAATATGTTTTCAGATTCCACATTTCCACTAACTTTTAAGAATCTACCACTTGTCGAATTTTTATGGAGTTTCAAAGGAAATATCAATAGGCTAATAAGATACTCCTCCCTTTTCCAACTACATATCTGTAGTGAAGCCAGATTTTCTTCATATATTTCAATCCAAACAACATATCACAACAGATTGCACACAGAGAAGATATGAGAATCCACCTGTCTTCCGTCAAGCCATTGAAGAGACGTGCAAATCTGTAACCGATGCTATTCTTCCCACTAAATTTTTTTTGGAACATATGGTTGTTTTCCAAAAATAAAATGGAAAAAAAAATTTATTGATGCTAACATAAAATAAGCTTCTTATGGTTATTTTCAAATGAATTTATAAATATGTGTTTTTAAATATACTCACTTTTAATTTCTAATGAGATTAAGTATCAATATATGTATATAACCCACACAAACAAAAACTCTTTGGGGTCTTCAATTTTCAAGAGTTTGTAAAGGAGCCCTGAGACTAACAAGTTTGCAAATCGCCATGATTTGACCCTCATAATACCCCTGTCTTACTCCCACTTTGTAAGTATAGACACTGAGGCACAGAGAATCTAGGTAACTTGCCGGGGCACACAGGTGGCCATGCAGGGGTTCAATGCCAGGCAGCAGAGCTTCCAAGTGCACCTTCTTATCCTCTGGGCTGCCCCCCCATCTCCCAAAGGAAGTGCAGAACGATAAAAGAAGACATGATTCACGGGAAACCATGGAAGTGAAATAAGAGGATATAAGTAAATATTCATATAATCTTGGGGCAGAAAAGATTCTACTCAAAATTCTAGAGGTAGAACACATAAATACCGGTAGACATGACTACATAAAAAATGGTCAGCTTTTGACCAACACAGAAAAACTACAAAGTTAGAAGGCAAATGACAAACTGGATAAAAATATTTTCCATGTATTTTATTACTTATCATATTCAATATATAGAGTTTTCCAAACCAGTGAGAAAACAATTACATCCTGAGAGGAAAAAAACCAAAACAAGCAAAACAGGAAGAGAAGAAATAAACATAAGACAAAATGTCCAACCTAACTTGTGACTAAAAAACTGCAAACAGCGAGATGCCCTGCACAAGCACTGCCCACCGTCCTACCAGGCAGGCCGGGGGAAACACTCAGTGCTGACATGGGCACGGGGATGACTCTCTCCTCCGCACCGCACGGAATGTAAACTGGCACAGCTCTCTAGAAGCCCATCTGGCAAAAATTCTAACATCTTTAAAATGTGCAACCCTGTGACCTAGCAATCCTTCTATCAAATTTCTTCAGAGGAAATCAGCAAAGGTACTGTCACAAAGGTATCCAGTACAGTTTGGTTTATATTAGTTAAAGTCTGGAAACAACTTTTACATCAGCAGTGGTCGGAGTCGAATGTGTCATGGACATCGTTATGTCGTTATTAAAATGAATGGAGCATCCAATGAATGTTACTAATAGAACGTACAGCAAAAGAAGCCAACGTGACAATACCATAATAGCTGTGACGATAGAATCTACTGTATGATTCTATTTATCTAAAACCCAAACACAGGCAAAACTAGTCTGTGATGTTGAAAGTCCAGGAGGAAGTCACGTCTGGAGCAGGAAGAGGGGTGGGGTGATGGGTTACAGAGTCGGGGGTGCTGGCAGAATTCTATTCCTTGTCCTGAGTGAGGATCCCAAGAGTGAGCTCACCTCGTACAGTCATCAAGCTGTACACCCGTGATGTGCGTGCCCTTCTCTACATATGTTAACTCCAATCTAAATAATAAAGTAGCCGTTTATTCACAGACATAGCAAAACATCTACTGTATGTCTAGTTTAAAAAAAAAAAAGACACCAAAGCATCTCAGAATCTTGCCCATTAAAAAGAAGGGAGATGCATCTTCTATACAAGTGTACACATGGGCGCACTGGCACACACAGGAAAAGTGTCTGGAAGGATAAATCTCAAACACTAATGGTGAACCGTGGTTGTCTCTGGGATGTAGATCACAGATGTCTTTCCTCATCTTCCTGAATATCTTTATTTTCCCTGATTTTCCTACAGTGAACACATACTATTTGTGGAAAGAAAACAGAGGAAAAACAGAACTACCCAGTATGACCGCTGATACCAGCAACCATGGTTCACTGTCACCTTTACAGCCTAGAGAGACACAGGCCCCACAGGAGTGAGGACGCTGTGCTGAAGGAAAGCTAAACACCTCCCCGTGGGAAAAGCTAGGTCACTGGAGTCAGAGCTGGGCAGACGGCCAGCGCCGTCCCTCACCTCTCTGAGCCTCACTTTCGCACAGGACAGCAAGGGTTAAACGAGGTCACCATGTCCCAGCCTGACCAGTCAGTTCTCAGGGCGGCTCTTACACACAGGCTCCCCCAAGTTTCACAGAAGAAATGGGGGCCCAGGGAGGCTGAGCGACTTGCTCATTTCACATGGCAGGACCATGAGGCCTGTTTTTCCCAGAAACAATCCCAGGGGGTACCCTGGCCCCCAGAGCACTCCCCACAATTGGAGTATGGTCGGCAGGCCTGACTCCTGGTCCCAGCCTCGGGAAGTCCCCTCCCCTCCCTGGGCCTCAGTGTCACCAGGAATAAAATGAGCAGGCTGGGCATCGCACTTGACCTCAGGTAGCCTCCCTTGGACACCAAGCCCATCATTCTCATCAAACCCCCAAGTGGAACGTGGTGGCAGGAAAGGTGGACGGCTTCTCCAGACAGGAAGTGCTCACCGGATGAATGACAGGCCAACATTCCATCGGGAGCCCCACCTGCTGCTGACCTGGGGGTCGTGGGAGCTGGAAGTGAGTGGGCACATGGAGGCCAAGGAGGAAACAGGATTTACTGCGGAAGGCCAGGCACACGGCAGACCCCCGGCAGGGAAGTGACCTCATCTCACACTCTGTCCTCCTCGCTTCTGCTTCTGGCATGGGAGGGACTTAACCCTGAGAGCACCATGTTTCACCAGGCCCTGGCCAACTCCGCATGGGCCAGGGCAAGAGAGTCCAGGCTTTCTCCTCTCCCCCACTCCTATCATCCCCAATCCACGGATAAGGAAACTGAGGCTTAGAAAGCTGACAGCAGGCCATGGACTCCATCCAGCACCTTTCCCACTACACTGAGACGCACAGAGGAGGGAGATGTTAACTAACCATCAGCAACTCAGGGAAGGCTTCCTGAAAGAGGAGGCAACCGAGCTGGGCCTTGAAGGGTGAGCAACATTTGACAGTCAGGAAGGGCGGGAAGAGCGTGGCGAGAGAGATGCTTGGCACTGTGCAGAGCCACCTAGGAAGCATTAAGGTACTTTGAGGCCAGAATACAGGGTGGGATGGGGTTGGGCCAAACCCCGAGTGTCTTGGGTACCATGCCAGGATTTTAGATGTTGTGCTGCAGAGTATGATGTTCTGCCAAGGCCAGGGCAACGGGAGACAGGCATGACCACAGCCTGTGTCAATCCAGGATGGCTGCATGGAGAAGGCAACACATGGGGGCCACCTGAGCAAGGGCTAGGTATTACTCTGGGACCACAGGGGCTAAAAGCTCAAAAGGCCTCACCCCCACCACCCCATCAACCCCAACTATACTTGGTTTCTCAGTAAAAGGGAAGAGAAAAAAATTCATAGTATCAATAGTACCATGAGCCAAGGTCTGTACCAGGTGCCAGACTAGTAAGACAGCAGGACATCGAGTGCAGACTTCAACCTGGCTTCAACCCTCTACATTCCTCCTCCAGCAGTGATAAGACTGTGACCAAAACGCTCAACCTTTCTATGCTTCAACAACTGTCAAACGAAGAGGAGGCGAATAGCCATCTCTGAGGCTACGAGAAATGAGAAAAACCCTTATGGGCCCATCTGAGCACCCATAGCCAGTTACTGCTATATCATTTCTCCAAACACCCCTGTGGGCTACATATCGTGGCAGCTCTGACCCACGGACAGGCTAAGTGACTTGGCCTAGGACACATGGCAGAGAAAGAGCGCAGCCAAGATTCAAACTCGGGCCTCTCTGGCCCCAAACACCTAGGCTCAGCCCAGCCCATCAGGCAAAACCAAACCTACAACCCTAAAATCTAAACCTGCCAGCTACAGCTCTCCAGGCCTCTGGCAGTTTCTGGAGGCAGAAGAGCTCCACCACCTCAAAGCTCCAGTGGCAGGAGAAGGAGCAGGGAGAAAATGCCAGAGCACAGGAGAAGACAAATATTTTTAAGTTTCTCCCTTTTCCTGTTTATCTATCCCCTCAATCCCAAAGCTCCTGGTAGCTGTTTGTTCAGGAAAGGTCCTGCCAAGAGTGACATCCTGCCATGTGGCCACCCCGAGCCAGGCTGCCGGTGCCAGCCTTGCACCAGGGGCACTGAAGCCCACCTCCCTGCAGACCCCAGCCCAGCCTGAGAGGCTGCTGCATAAAGGGGCTTCCAGCAGACACCGGACCCTGTCAGGCAGACCTGGTGGCCAATCCTGGCTGGCCAAGGACTTGCTGTGTGACCTTGGCCAAAATGAGGATAATGTTGATACCTACTTCACAGGGATGTGGTGAGGGTCACATGAAACAACGCAGGGGAAGGGCTAACAGCTAGGAATCACCGGTAAGTGTTATTTTTTCTCACTCCCACCATCAAGCTAAGCCCTCAGTCAGTTCTGAAGACAGGAGGTGCCTCTAAAATGTGCTCAAAAGAACACTTATAGCCTTAATAAAAAGTTCTGACAGGTGCTACAACATGAATGAACCTTGAGGACATTATGCTAAGTGTTTAAATAAGCCACACATGGGCTGGATGGTTAGCTCAGCTTGTTAGAGTGGGTGTTATAACACCAAGGTCAAGGGCTCAGATCCCTGTGCCAGCCACCAAATAAAAAAATTAATAAATAATAAAAATAAAAGAGTTTAAGAAAATTAAGCATTCACTAAAAAAAAACTTTGGTGCCCATGTTCATATCTCTCCCCACCCTTGGAGAGTTCAGGGTCAAGAGGTGAAACAAACATGGAAAGTGCTAGAAGAACCACCATCCAGAGCTGGCACAGCCCAGAGAACCATGCAGTGGGAGCTGAGGAAAGCAGCTGGGGGGTGGCTACAGAGGAGGCGCCCCTGAGCCAGGTGCGCACCAGCCCCAGACTGACACGGGGTCTCAGCCAGGCAGTCGCACACACCTGCATCCACCAGGGGCACAAGTGAGCGTGAGGTGTGCAGGGCTCTCCCACGTGCCTGGCCCCAGTCTGTGCCTGTCCAGCCCCACAGCAATCATGTCCAGCAAGAGAAGTTCCTCACCTCTCCCAGCACCCACCACCAAGGATAGCAAACTGCAGTCTGGCCAGCATCTCTGTGGCCAGAGATGGGGAAGGAGGTAGGTGAGGAAGCAGGAGAAGATTGCTGCCTAGTGGGCACACCCAGTGACATGAGACCCAGAAACACGGCCCTCCAGAGGCCCCCTGACTCCAGCTTGACCCCCTCCCCACAAGGCTGCAGCCAGGGGGTGGGAGGTGGGTAAGATGAGGGGGCAAGAGCAGTGAGGGATTAGATAGGCTGAGCAACATTCTGAGTTGCCATGTGACCTTGGGCAAGGTACTTCCTCTCTCAGACCCTCTGGAACCTCCTCTGTTTCTTTCTTGGTAAAACAAGGATTCTACTCTGTCACCCAGCAATTAGCATCTGGGTATATATCCTAGAGAAGTGAGTGTTCATGTTCATCAGAAGACACAAAAGTGTTCAGAGAAGATTTATTCATCATCGCCAAAAACTGCAAACAAGGCAAAGGTCCATCTGCCGGAAAAAAAATAAGCATGCTGTGTATGTCCATACGGTGGAACACTACACAGCAATGAAAAGCGACACAGCACTGATAGCTGCAGAGCACAGATGGCTTTCACAGAGTTCATGTGGGGTGAAGGAGCCAGACTAAAACAGCTCATACTGTATTAGTCCATTTACATAAAGTTCAAGAACATGCAGGACTAATGCCTGGGAAGGTGGGGGTGGGAGGGTCAGGGAACTGACCGGGAAGGGGCACCAGGAACAGAGTTCATGTGGGGTGAAGGAGCCAGACTAAAACAGCTCATACTGTATTAGTCCATTTACATAAAGTTCAAGAACATGCAGGACTAATGCCTGGGAAGGTGGGGGTGGGAGGGTCAGGGAACTGACCGGGAAGGGGCACCAGGGAACCTTCTGGGGCACCAGCAATGTTCTACATCTTGATCTAGGTCGGGGTTACACAGGTGATACATCTGGAACAATTCATCAAACTATGCCCTGACTTTTTTTATCTAAAAGTTATATATCTCAATTAACAAAATAAAATAGAAACAGCTAATAACTCAAACTCTGCCTTCCTCCGTGGACTGCAGTGAGACCATACTGACAGGCCATGGGTGGAAAGACCACGACAAGGGTTGGATTGTAGTTAAGAACATGGGCTGGGAGTCGGAAGGACCAGGGTTCAAATCCTCCCTCTAACTGGATATGGTTTTTCCTTTTTTAGTTTTTATTTGTTTGTATACCAGATTTTTTTTATTACAAAAATAATTTGTACTTACTATCACAAGTCAAAGATCTGTGAAGAAAGAGTTTATTCCCCTCCCACTTCCCTCCAAGCCCCACCTCCTAAGCTTCCTTCTACACCAGGTTTTTTCCCTTAGCAGGACAACACAAACACCCCTCCCTGCCAGTGTATGTAACTCCGGCCAGGTGTGCTTCATGGTGGCAGGCCATTGCACTGTATCACTGCTCATTCAGCAAGTAGCTACTAAGCATGGATTGTGTTAATCAGACAGGCCCAGATCCTAGCCCTCACGGAGCAGGCACTCCAACAAGAGAGTGCAGGGAGGGAGGAGAGGAGGGAGTCAACAAAGAAGAACAGTTATAATACACAGCAGACAACGCGACGTGGGCTGCGAGGGACTGAGAGGTGGAGGCAGGAATTGGGGAAGGTAGGAAAAGGACGTATTTTAGATGTGACAGTCACAGAAGGCCTATGCTCATACATGAAGAACAGAAAGGCCCCAGTCATGTGAAAAAGCATGCCAGGCAGAGGGAACAGCCCGTGCCAATGGCCTGAGGTGGGGAAGAACCCAGAACTGAGAGAAGACGGTGTAGTTTCCAGCTCTCTGCCACAAAAATCCTTGCACACGTGGCCTTGCATCCTGATAGTCTTACTTCTTTAGGACAGGCTACTACAATTTGAATGCTTAGATAAAAAGGGCACGTGCATCTAAAACACTTTAACAGATATTGCTATATTGCCTTTCCGAAAAGTTGTAGCATTTTCCACAGCAACCAACACTGCTTAAGAGGGCCAGTTCCCCCACATCCTCACTGGTTCAGGATATTATCAGTCTTTTCCATTTCTGCCCATGTGAAAGCTCCCCACTTCCTTGTCTGCAGAATGGGGGAAATGACTGTTCCTCTTCCTCAGGAAGCTGCGAGGTTTAACTGAGAAACCCATCTAACCTGCTGAACCCAGTACCTGGCACAGAGTGAGCGCTCGGCAAACA
Source organism: Cynocephalus volans (assembly GCF_027409185.1). NCBI lineage: Eukaryota > Metazoa > Chordata > Mammalia > Dermoptera > Cynocephalidae > Cynocephalus > Cynocephalus volans. The sequence continues at coordinate 98,716,584 of NC_084466.1, forward strand.
GGGGCGGGCAGTGACCACCATTTCCGCACAAAAGCCAGGAGGTAACCGCCAATCCCACAGTTACCAGCTAATGAGGGGAACTTCCCCACAAGGTTAATGTGGCCATTCCTGTAGACAGGGATGTGGGGAGGGCGAGGTGGCAGCTACTATGGTTCAGCAAAGGAGCACTGTGCAGGAAGTCAAGAGACTAGGTGCCTTTCTGAGGCTCATTCCTCATCCATAAAATGAGCTGATTCATTCCCTCTTCATGCAGCCATTCTACAAACGTTTCTAGCGCACTTACTATGGGTGAGGCATTGTTCTAGGAGCTGACAATGTGGAACAAAAATCCCTGCCTTTATATGCTAGCAGGAGACACAGAAATAAAATACATAAACTAGTAAAATATATAGTATATAAGGAGATATAGGGAAGGGGTATAAAATTTTAGACAAGAGATCCAGAGGAGGCCTCATATTTTAAAGGAAGAGCATGGTAAGCTACGTGGCTCCCTGGAGGAAAAGATCCCAGGTCAGGGGGACAGCTCATGCAAAGGTCCTGAGATGCAATGTTTTCTGGTGTGCTGGAGGAGCTGGGAGGCGGCCAGTGCAGCTGGAGCAAGATGAGCATGAGGTTGGGTACTAGATGGGATGTCCTAGAAGCCACAGTAGAGAGCCACAGAGGTGGGGGTGGGGGGTTGGGACAGAGCAGTGCCCAGATGACTTCTGTGTTCTAACAAGCTTGCCCTAGCTGCCATGTTAGAAGGGTCAGTCGGGGGACAACAGTAGAAGCCAGCAGACCCATTACAAGTCTACCGCAAAACTGCAAGTGGTGCTGCAGGCTTGGGCCAGCAGGGTAAGGAAAAAGGGCTCATCCCAGGCCCATTCTTTTTTTTTTTTTTTTTGTCAGCACCACGCTCTCTCAACTGAGCTGACTAGCCATCCCTATATAGGGATCCGAACCTGTGGCCTTGGTGTTATCAGCACCACACTCTCCCAAGTGAGCCACAGGCTGGCCTTCATCCTGGGTCCATTCTGAGGGTGAGGTCAACAGGACCTCCTGACCCATCATTTCGTGAGAAAGAAACAGAGGAAGCACGGACAACTTTGAGGTGTTTGTCTGAACACCGGCCCAGACGGGACAGACTAAGGGGAGGCAGGTATGCAGTGAGGACTGGATAGACAGACAGGAGGCCATGGTCTCCGCCCCTGCTGCAATCTCAGAAGGAAGCGGCGGCCCTGGGGGCCCTGCCAAGAAAGAGGAACCGAGCCTGAGGCTCATGTGGGGCACTCTGGAAAGCAACACCAAACACAGGGAAAAAGTGGGGCCAGAGAAGAAGTCCATGCAGCATGTCTGACACAGGACAGGCTTCCCTGCCCACAGAGCCAGGCCGTGGCCAAGGCTGGCTGCTCACACGCCCGCTTCACAGGTGGGGAAACTGAGTTCTACAGTGAGCACCTCTGGTTTAGAAGTCAGAAAGGGCCAGAATGAGCCAAGGTAGGGGGCAGGCAGCCAATGAGCCTATCTGGTTCCCATTACCCCCAAACCCAGACTATGAGGTGAGGCCCTGCCTACCTCCTACCCCTGCACCCAGGGAATCCCCAGGATTCCCAAGAGGTGAAGCAGGACTCTGAGGTCTCCAGAGCTGAGAACATGACTCAATCCAGACCCCATAGATGTCTGCTTAGGGATCTGTGAGCTCTTATTTTTAAATTGAGATATAATTCACGTACCATAAAATTCACCCTTTAAAGTACAAAATTCAGTGGGTTTTGGCATATTCACAAAGTTGTACAACCATCACCAATATCTAATTCCAGAACATTGAACTCAAAAAGTTAAACACAGAATGACCATATGACCCAGCAATCCCACTCCTAAGAATATGCCCAAGAGAACTGAAAATAAGTATCCAAATAAATCCTTGTACATGAATGTTCATAAGAGCCAAATAGTTATTCATAATAGCCAAAAGGTAGAAACAACCCAAATGTCCATCAACTGATAAATGAATAAACAAAATGTGGTTATATCCATACAATAGAGAGTTATTCATCCACACAAGGAATGAAGTATGACACATGCTACAACATAGATAAACCTTGAAAACATTATGCTAAGTGAAAAAAGCCAGAAGACACAAAAGGCTACATATTACATCATTACATTTATATGAACTATCCAGAATAGGAAAATCTATAGGGACAGGAAGCAGATTGGTGGTTGCCAGGGGCTGAGAGAGGGGGAATTGGGAGTGATTGCTTAACGGGTACGATGTTTCCTTTGGGGATGATGAAAATGTTTGGGAACTAGACAGAGGCAGTGGTTGCACAACACTGTGAATGGACTAAATGCCACTGAATTGTACACTTGAGAATGGTTAATTTTATGTGATGTGACTTTCTAAAAACAAAGTAGTGAGAACATTCCCTGTTCATCTGAATGACCATCTCACAAGCAAGAGCGGCCATTCAATTTGGGGCTCAAGTTTGCTCCTGGTTTACCATGCAGTTCCTTCACCATGAGGGCCAAGTGACATCATCGCACACAGCACAAACAAAGAAGTTGTGGTTCAAATGGAAAAAGGGGGTTGGGTGGGAGGACTGAGCCACCCCATAGCCCATGGCAACCTGGACAAGCCCAATTCAAAGGCCCAGCCTCTTAGTAATCAGGACCATGTTCATGTGCAGAGCATCTGTGTGAATTAAGCAAAGCCCATCTCTGTTTGTGCCAAATTCCTGATTCCCACAGGAAGTAAGTTTAAGAGCCACTACGTGAAAATTTCAATAACGTCACTATTCTGCCCTTATCTTTGAATCAAACAAGCCACCTGTTCAGATATCAAGCGATGCCCTATTAGAATAGATATTCAGAGATTAATTATGGCAGTTTGGGCTTAAATGTGAGGTCTGATTACCCCAAATCATCCAATCAGCCCAACACTATTAGTTCTACTGTGTACAGCAGGCTGCAGACAACAGAGGCAGGAAAACAGAGAGGTACACCGGCAACTTAGTTGCAGCTAACATCATTCCAATTAAATAGCATTGGTCACTAGAAATAGGTTGGCTTTCTGGTTTTATTATTTCACGTTTTATAGTTATATAAAAACTGTAAATCTAATGCATTTATGCCTAGTCTTATACACATTTAAGCTACATTCCAATAAGAATAATATAAATCAGCAAGTGTGGGTTTTTTCCTTTAAAAGGGAGTCCACACAAAAAAAATACATTTATATGAAATGTCCAGAACAGGCACTCTACAGCAACAAAAAGCAGATTAGTGGGCTGGGGGATGGAGGGTGACTACTAATCGGTACAGGGTATCTTTTGAAGTTGATGAAAATGTTGTAAAATTAGGTTGCAGTGATAGATACACACCTGCGTGAATATACTAAAAGCTATTATTGAATCGTACACTTTAAATGGGTGAATTGCACAGCATGTGTATTATCTCTCAATAAAGCTGTTAAAAAAGGGGAGGGAGTGTATGCATTACCCACATTTGAGCACCACTAAGCTGGAGAAATCACAGAGATATCAACACACCCACCTGTTCATAGCTTCCGTCCCAGGGCCACTCCCCTGTCCCTCCCCCTAGAGGATCCCCAAGCCCAAGATGAGCCCCTCAGTCACAAGACGATACAATCGTGGGTGAGCAGGTGGCTTCCCTGGAACATCACAACACAGGATTTCTATCTTCTGGAACCCACTTATGACAGTATTAAGACACTACTATGAATTATTAAATTAAAAAACTTGAAAACAATGAAAACAACCAACATTATTAGAATGCAGGGAACAAGATTCATTCATACATGGATGGCAGTGTCAAGGGAAGAAGTATGACAATACAGATTCAGAGGCTCTGTGACTCATGAACTGATTGGCGGGGGTCAGGGTAGAGACAATAACGTGAAAACCTGAGCACAAGCAGCCCCCTTCGTCAGGAGGCCACAGAAAGCCCACCTCGAGCCACACACATGTTGGGCAGGATTCCTGTCGCTGAGGCCCTAAGCACGTGGTCTAGGAAAGAGACTGCCTCCGCAAGAGGCCTCAAGGTCCCTCTTCTGTTGACCCAACAAATCGCCCTCTCCTCTTTCAGTGACATTTCACAGAGACAGGAAGAGGAAGCCCCTGCTGGTGGCTGCCAGATGGGGGGTGGTGGTGAGACAAGCAGGAGAGCACATGCACCTGGACCCCCAGTGACCAACTCATCTACCCCAGGACAGGCTGCCACAAAGGCTACTTTGGACAAGCTGATCCCTTTTGTTCCAAAGCCTCCCTCCTCCAGAAACCTGCTGTAAATTAACTACCCCCAGGAAGCCTTCACTCAAAGCGAGTTCCACATTTTACTTTCTCTCTGTGAAGCTACTACTTGAATCTTATGTAAAGGTCATTATTTTATATTATTTTTAACATCATATACTCCACACACTGGAACGTTAATCAGCAATAGAAAAGGAATGGACTAACAAAACATGCAATGTGTAGATGAACCTCAAAACATCATGTTGGGAAAGAAGCCAGACAACAAAGACTGCCTACAACGTGATTCCACGGGCATGGAAATCTAGAAGAAAAATCACAGTGACAGCAAGTAGAGGGGGCCTGGGACCAGGGCTACAAAGGAGCATGAAGAAGCTTCCAGGTGGGTGATGGGAATGTTCTCAGACTAGTCTGGGGTGGTGGCTGCGTGGCCAGGACATTTACCAACACTCACCAACTTGTACACTTAACGTGGGTGAATTTTATGGTGTGCATAGCTCAGAAAAACTGGTTTTTGTTAAGTAAGGTAGAGGAGGGAATGGGGAAACTGCTTAATGAGGGGCCGGCCGGTTAGTTCAGTTGGTTAGAGCATGGTGCTGGTAACACCAAAGTCAAAGGTTCAGATCCTTTACAGGCTAGCCACCAAAAACAAAAACAAAAAAAACCTGCTTAATGGGTACAGGGTTTTCTTTTGAGGTGGTGGAAATGTTTTGGAACTGATGGAAGTCATGACTGCCCAACATTGTGAATGTATTAATGTCACTGAATTATACGCTTTAAAATGGTTAATTTTATGGTAAGTAAATTTCATCTCAGTTAAAAAAATTTTTTATAAAGGTAGGCAAGGAAAAAATTATTATGCCCATTTTACAGATGAGATAACTGGGCTCAAAGCAGGCAGTGAACTGCCAGCCCAGGGCTTATTCACTGGATGCCTCAGGCCTGGTTCAGAGTCCCATAGAAGAAAGACCCGCTCCACCCCTCCCCCAAGCGCTCCACAACCCTGGGGCCACTCTCCAGGGAGGGCCTTCTCTCTGGGGCATCAAGAAAGCAGAGCTTCCCAACAGGCCTTGGAGGAGCCAGGCAGAGCAGCGCCCATAGGAGACTGCAAAGTCCACGAGCTCCACCAGCAGACAGGGCTGCCTTGGGAGGCAGGGTGAGCACCCGCTAAGAAGGTGGTCAGAGAAAGGCCAACCCACCACTCAGATCAAAGCCAGCCAACCAGGTCCTGGGCCCTGAGGCAGAGCTGCCCCTGGGGAGGTAGGGGATCAGCACCAACCTCAGGGGACCCAGGAAGAAGGGCTCAGTCACTACAGAGGAGCAGTCCAAGGGGACACGTCCATCAGCTACTCTGTGACCAGCAGGAGAGGGGTTAACACCTTCATGAGGTTCTCTGGTTCCAGGAAAAGGTAAAGGGGAGAAGTTCCCTTCTGTGCTTTCTAAACAGAATCTTCCAAACACACGCAAGTGCCCCTGTCCTCTACTCTGGGAAGGCCCAGGCAGAGGTCAGCACAAGCTGCAGACAAGAGGGCCTGGGCTCAGGCTGAAAGATCCCAGGTCATCTGAGGGCTCCCACCACTGTCCCCCTACACAGCCCCCAACCCAGCCTTTTGACAGTGCAGCCATTTCTCAGGGGGACCCAGAGCCCTCCCAGCACCACACTCTCCCTCCTCATAGAATTCCTGAAAGCCCCAGCTCCCCGGGAGCCTGAAGAGCGGGGTTGGCAGCAACACACCCAGTTCCCAAAGCCCCAGAGCCTGCTGGAGAACCAGAGCTCCCTACTGCCTGCCATGAGCACGCAGGTGACACCAAACGCCCCATGTCTCCCTCATCGGAGTGCCCCAGCTCCAGCCCAGACAGGGGCACCCCTTGGAGCTAAAGCCAGTCCACATGCCAGTTACAGGAAATGTACAAAACACCTCCCAAGGGCTGTCACACCTCTGCCATGCTGCTCTTTCTGCTGGGGAAGCCATTCCTTGCCCTTGCAAACTCCTTGCCATCCTTCAAAGCCTACATGGCAGAGGTTGTTCCCTGCCTCCAGCTCCACCTGTAGGTAGCACAGAGCCCGTCACCCCCAGTAGGGGGTGGCACAATGCATCTATGTGCCTCACTCACCTCCTGGCAGGCACTGAGTCTAACCCACCTTTGGATCCCCTGCCCAGCATACTGAACCAGGACCAAGAAAGTCCAGGAACCCAAGTCAAGATGCCATCCTCCTGGTTCCTTCCCACCATGTGGCAATGTGCAAGCATCTGGGCCTCTCTGGCATCACAGGGCTCTCCTTTGTGAGAGAATATTGATCATGGTAACAACGGCAGCAGCTAATGTTTACTGACTACTTCCTATGAGCCAGACAGTACCCGGGGGGCTCTCCATGCAGCCCTTCCTTCATCCTGTGACATTCCTATAAGAAGTCACTATCATCAGCCCTCTTCTATGAGGGGATTGAGGCACAGAGAGGCTAAGTTTGTCACCCAGGGTCACACAGCTAGTGAGAGAGGGAGGAGAAATTCAGATGCTGGTGGTCTGGCTCCAGAGCCAGTATTCTTAACCACTGCAGGTGTATGAGGGGTAGGAACATGGTGCGGGGTGGAGGGTTGTCCTGCATGGAGGAGGAACTCAGAGAGTGTAAAGGCCAATGCTTCCTGACCTTCTCTTTCCCAGGTCCCAGCCAAAGGCCTAGGAAGGGGAACAGAGCCTTCTCCCAGACAAAGCTGGCCGCTCCCAGGCCCATCCGTGTGCTGAGCGCCAGCTACAGGAAACATAAAAAGCCCATCTGCAAGCGCCTTGGCCCAGACAGGAGGCTCATGCTGCTCACTGGGAGACAAGAGCCATGATTTGGGGCTATTCTTAGCAAACCACTGGCTCCCCTCCCAGAGGCCCAGCAGGCAGCAGGCCCAAGCTTCCATATGCCTTGCCTGCCATTTCCTGACCCTGCATGTGGAGGTCCCACAGGGCTAGGGAGGGGCTGGTGGGCAGGGAATGAGGACAAAGCGTTTGCATGAGAGGTGTCTGGCCTGCCCGGCCTGCCCCAGGGCCATGTCCATGGCTGCTGAGGAAGCTCTGCAGAGTCCTGATCACAGCAGGAGGCTCAGAACCAAAGCGGCCCCTTCCCCACGTTGACTTGAGTGTTCGTTCACTCTGTGCGAGGCGCCGACCCACCTGCTTTCCATTGATTTTCTCCTGGTTAACCCTCACAACATCCCCTGGGAGTAGGGGTCACTACCCCTACTTTAAAGATGCGGAAACTAAGACACTGAGTCACTTGCCTAAGGTCACACAGTGAGTGCTGTCCACCCTGTCTAGAATCTGGCTGGCTCCCAGTGACCATAGCCAGAAGGTGGTGACCCCTTCCCTGTCCAAGCCCAAGGTTTAGGGGAGGAGGAGTCCACACGGAGGGCAATGGCTCTCCTCACAGCCCAGCTGCACGTCTGCTCTTTCTCTTCCCAGGGACAGTCCCATTCCTGCCAAGGACCTGCAGGCTGGGTTTCAGAAGAAGAATTTCACAGCCAGGTTCCTCCCCTATGGGTGGGGTCGGGGGGGCAAAAAGCAGTTGGAGAATCCCACCGGGCCACATGGCCTCACTTCAGGAAGTTTCTGGAGACCCAGGGAACATGAGAATCAAAGGTTCGGGGAGCTCCTGCTGGTGCTTACGGCATGAAGCCAGTCCTGTAACTTAGGTAGTAAGAAGTCAAATGACTCAGAGTACAACAGAGGATACTGAGCCCTTGGGGTACTCAAACTCCAAAGTGGGAGTCTAGAAATGAAGGCCACCAAGAATATACCACCACCACCACAAACAGGACAACTTCCAGGCACTGCTACCACTCGGAGAAACTGTGACAACTGAGTAACACACAACTCAGACTACACCCCAGTACCCACCTCTGTCCGGGTCCTGGCCTCTGCTGTCAGGTGACTCTGGCAGGTATATGTGCCTTTGTCTCCTGGGAGTCCACAGCCAACACCACATCTGCCTAGGTACTCAAGCCACTTCCGTGTGGCCCCACATTTGTGTCTGTGAATGTTGGCTCACATCCATGTCTGTGCTCCCGGGAGTCCACCTATACGTCTGCCCACTTACATGTCTGCCTCCCATGTGCATAGGTTCAAATCCTAGTGACAGTATACATCTGTCTATATACGTGTCTGCGGTCCTTATGTGGTTCACAATGATGTGTTCATGTATGTCTGTCCCCACACATGTCCGTGTCCCTGGCCACAAATACATCTGTGTCCCTGGGTTGCTTGCCCACCTCCACTGTCTTCCTGTGTTCATCCTCATGTACATATGTATCCAGTTCCTCTATGTCTCTGCCCACGCGCTGCAAACCTGAGTGTGCACACGCGTCTCTGCCCACACAGGTATCCCCCACCTGTGCCTGGTGACCTGGTCTGTGTGTGCCACCTATTTGGATGCAGGTGGGTGTGTTAAACTGAGTTCTCACAGCACCAGCCAAGGGCTTCGGGGTGAGCTCAGCAACTCCCACTCCCAGAACAGCACCCAAGGCCACAGGCACAAGCACGCAGCCACCTCTGCAAAGTGTTCCAGAAAAGCAGAAACCAGCCAGAGACAATGAGGGGGGAGGGGAGGATGCCAGAGCCCCAGACACAGCAGAACCTCACATAGCTGAGGTCAGAGCTGCCCCAGATACCACCCACCTGAAGCCAGCCGGGCCCCACAATGCCCACCCCCAAAACCAACTAAGGAAGGGGAGAAGGCACACACCACCACCTCGGTCTGTCTGCACTCACAGGAAGCAGTGTCTGGCCCAGTGCCTCCCAGCCTCTCAACCTCACCCTCAGCACGCAGCATGGAGGCTTTTCAGAAAGGAAGTGAGGACTTCCTCCTGCCTGCCTCTGAGTCTCCCACAAGGCTGACTCTAGACCCCAAATTCGAGGAGTCTGACTGGAGAAATCATATGGGTTTCTTCAGAAATCCACTAGCAGGAACAAAAAGGGGGAAAAAATACCCTGGGAGTGGGGGGCACATCTAGGCAGGAGATCCTCTCAGCCCTCCTGCTGCTCCCTGTCCTGGAGGCAGTGAGAGGTACTGATTACTAGCAGGTATGGAGCTGGAACATTTCACACACTTGCACAGTTGCATGCGAACCAGGTCCTAGCTTCCCCAGCAGTTCCACAGCCTGTATTACTCATGTAGCAATTGTGTGCCACCTCTTGGCATTTCCACTACTACCAGTCCAGAACTGGTATCAAAACTCTGTATCAGTGAACTTTCTGCCTGTTCATGTCTTCATTTCCCCAACAGGAGTGAGCCACCTGAGCACAGAATGCTCCAGGTCCTCCCACCACCCACACCCTCCCTGGGCATGGCCCGTGCCTGGCATTTAAGAGGTGCTCTGTCACTGGGCTGCGGGTTGCTTTACCTGGAAGCCAAGGAGTTGGTGCATGGACCTCTGATGGGAGAGTAGAGATGCCCCAAGCTTCCTGAGGCTAGAAGCTTTCCTTCCATGTCTGACTCCCCAACAGAAAAGAACACACTCCAACCATCCTGGCCACTTTAAAGAGCCCAGTACATTTCAGACAGGTCACTGTCCCTTCAGGAAAACCCTCTGAAGTTGAAAAATGGACTCTCCAAGGAGACCCAGGCCTACAGAGGAAGAGGGACAGACAGGGCCAAGTATCAAAGCCTGTGCCCACTGAGACCTCTGGACTCCCCGGGTCTGTGGGCCTCGAGCCCCCTAGAGATGAGTCGGGGGACCCCGTCTCTGGATCTTGAGATGGCTTCCCTCCCTCCAACTTCGCAGGAAGCCCAGCTGGTGGGCCCTGCTCCCAGGCCCAGCAATGAAGAATGGAGGTGTCTCCAGCCCGTGTCTACCCCGGTTCGAGGGAAACCTTGGGAGAGGGGGTTTGCCAGAGCACGACCTACAAAAGGACCCAGTAAACTGCTCGCTGTTTAATGACTGAGGTCCCGCAGGCCTCCAGGCACCGATCCGATCGGGTTTGGGGTGGGGGCCCAGGATCTCTCCCCTCCGGGGGATGGGGAGTGGGTGGTCGGGGCAGCCCTGGGCTGGGGGTTGCCCTGAAGACCGGATCTGCTTCTCCTCTCAGCCCCGGGCTCGGACGCGTCGGTACCTGCCAGCCCGCGGCTCCCGGGGGCATCCGTGCTCCTGCGGCCGGCGCGCTGCGCCCGGACTGCGGGCGCCGAGTCAGGCGGCGGCGGGGCGCGCCCGGCGCAGGCTCCGGCTCGCTCCCCCCAACTTCCCCGGCCCATCCGTGGGCAGAAGGCTCCGGAGGTGGGCAGGCCGACTGGGCGAGGCCACGACAGCGGGAGCCAGCTGCAGCCAGCGCTCGCCGGCGGTGGGAGCCGCGCGCCCCGGCCCGTGCCCGCCCGTCGCTCCCCCGCGCCCCGCGTCCCCCACGCCGAGGGGCGGGCCCGGTCCGGCCGCCAATCACCGCGCCCGCAGCCGCCCGGCCCCGCCGCGGAGGGGGCGGGGGGCTCGGATTTAAAGACACACTCACCCGAGCCCCGTCCCGATGGGCGTCCCAGAGCCTCGGTTCCCGGGCGCGCAGGGACCGGCGGGCCCCACCTTCCCCGGACCCGCTTCCTCCCTCCGCCCGCCCGCCCTCCGCGAGGAGGAACAGTTTGGGGAGAGGAGACTGCCCGGGAAGCCAGTTCCTCTTCCCTGGGCATTAGTGTGGCTCGTGCTGGAAGATACCCAAACCCCACATCCAGCCTCCCGGGCTGGAGAAAGAAGCAAATGCTCTCGGCGCCACAGCCCCGCCGGACTCCAGCTCCCCCGGAGATCGGCGGGCCCGGGCTTCCCTCGCCCCGCTCGGCTTCTTAAAGCCAGGCCGAGCCTCGGCGGGACCGAGACGAGCATCCGGGCTCCGGACCCAGCCTCACTGTGCCGGGCGACTTGAGCTAGGTGATTGCCGTCTGGGCTTTGGCTTTCCCAGGTGTCAAAGGAGCAGACTGTCCACTCCACCGTGGGCTTCTCCCAAGCCCTGGATTCCCTGGGAAACGCACCCTCTGCCCCCAGAGCAGGCACTTCGGGAGGGAAGGGGCCCCTCCGCGCCCACCCCATGGCTTGCCCCGCCTCCCGCGCTGTGCGGGCTGGCACTGGGCGACAGCCGGCCAGGCCCGCCCCGACGCCGCCGCGGGCACCCACGTGCGTTCGCTCTCACCGCTGCTTCCTCCCAGGGAGCCCGGGTTCGTTTGTGTTTGGTGAGTCACTTCCCTCCAAACTCGGGAAATCCTTCTTCCTCACCTGTCCCTACCTGCCTCACCCCCAATCAGTGCTGCAGCGGGAGTCGAGAGCCCCGGGATGAAAGCAGCACAGAGCTCTTCTATGTCCAAAGTCAGGCGGAAGGCGCTGGGCTGGAAAAGGGGCATGCAGCCCCCGCGACCCCTAAGAGTAGCTGAAGACAAGAAATGACTCATTTGTGGTCTTACCAGGTTCCTCGCACCTAGGTCTCAAGTGCTTTACCTGAAAAATTTTATCAGATAAGTACTTTTATTATCCCTATTTTAATGGACGAGGAAACTGAGGCCATGGCAGACTGCTCTGAGCTCCTGTCCCTCCTGCCCCACCCAAAGTATGTGAAGAGGAGAGGAGCAGAGAAAGTCCAGGAGTGGCCTTGAGAAGCAGTCCTGACCTTCAGAGTTCGGGAGAGCTAGGCTCGAATGGCTCAGTTTACTGGCCATGTGGCTTGGGAAAAGTGACATAAGCTCTTTGATCCCCGCGTTCCACATCCATATGATGACCCCACCCTCTTTCTTTTCTTTTTTTTTTTTTTTTTTTTTTTTTTTGGTGTCCAGGGTTTTATTGGGGGCCAGTCACATAAGCATGAGCTCCCAGTCTCCAGATCCCCAGAGGTCAAACTCATACAGCATGGTCCAGGGCTTCAGGTATACAAAAACAGGTGTTCACTATAAATCTAGTTGTTAGTATAAACTATCTGGTCAAACTCATACAGTATGGCCCAAGGCCTATAGCATACAAAAACATTCTTATTAGGCAGGATATTTCAAGGGCTCAGGAGCAAGTCAAGGTCCAATCCTTTCTCTGGAGTGGACCCCACTCTCTTTCAAAGAGGTGTTTGAGGAGCCACTGAGCTTGGTACTTGATGCCCAGGTGTAGTGTACGGCACATTGTAGGGCTCCATCGTTGGGGAGGTTCCCTGCCTTTCTCCTCTTGCCACCCCCCATATCCCATTCCACCCTGGTCAGATTCCCCAGCTGATGCCCCTGCCATCATAAGGATGCATTCCAGCATAATGCCCCCCTCATGGCCAGGACTAAGGTAGGGATGTGCATGTTCCCAAGCATATGCACACACACAAACTCTCATGCACACATACGTATGCATGCGTACACACACATACACAAACTCATACACATAAGCATATGTGCACATGCTCAAAAATACACAAACATGCACATACACACACATACATATATGAACACACATATATATTGCTTCTCCCCCACCCTCACTGTCCAGCAGATACTGGAGTCCATGGCTATCTGCCTCTCTAAACAGTCCCAAGGACAAAAGCCACGTCTGACCAGTCTTTTGGTCCCCAGCACCCATGCCAAGCACATCTTCATTCATCTATTTGTATTCACCATGTTCTTGTTGAACCAAACAGAAAAGCCCAGGGCAGAAATGCCCTAAGAACAGACCACAATCACAGCCCTCCTGACCCCTACAGACAGCCTGGGGGCTCAGCTGCTATTCTCCAGAAGTAGGGGACTGGGACTTGGAGGGGTCTCAGGGTCAAGGCACAGACTGCATCCAAACCACAGCACCCAGCCTCTCCAGCCCACCCCCAGTCCGCCAGAAGATCTGCCACATCCATGCTCAGAGCAGCAAGTCCTGCAGCCCTGGCTGTCTGCTGGCCATGGGGCTGGCGTGGGGTCCCTGCAACCACAAGAAGCCTCCAGGACCAAGGGGGACAGGGGCTGAAGAGAAGGCACTCTGTCCTCTCTCCCCAGCCTCAGGCAGAAAAGAAGAATCAGTTGAGCCAATTTGAGCCTCTCAGAATGCAGCAGGAGCTGCCTGAGAAGTCTGGAAACTTAGAACAGAAGCCCAAAAGCCCCTGAGAAAGGATCCATGGGTCCCAAAACAGGACCTCAGAAAGTAGAGGGCTCAAGACCAACCCCCACTCACCCAGCACCCCCACCAGCACTACCACCACCCACATCCCACACACACAAGCCCCTCAGACACCACCTTATCATCTCAAGGCCAGGGACCCATGGGTGGCACTGTACAAATGTGTGCTTGCATGTGAACATGTGTGTGCACACGTGTGCTTGTGTTGTTCATAGGTGAACACATGTCTGCAAGAACATGAATAAGGGTATGCATGTTTGTACGAGGATCTAGTGGGAGTGAGTGTGGATATACGAGTGAGCATATGTGTAAATGTGGGTATGTGCAACACACACACGAAGCAACCCACCACAGTCTGAAACCAGATGAGCTGCTGCTGCAAAGAATAATGAGGAACCCCGTTACTTACACTTGCGGGAGACAGCCCAAGCAAGGTGCTGGTCTGCTTAGGAGGATGCTCTCAAGTTCAGTCCCTGGGCAGAAGCATAAGCTGTGGGAACCCCAGATTCCCTGTGGCAACAATCAAGCCAAGAATTATTTACTGACAGGCACAAATGACTCGCCGGAAGGCAGAGGAGCTGGGTTCAAACCAGCAAAGAGAAGACTTGACAGAAGATGGGAAACAGGCCCTAGTGCTCTTCTCCACTCCCCACCCCCCACCACGCCTGCCACAGGCTGGGGGACACTGGGCCTGAGGAGTGGACAATGTCAGGCAGAGGCTGACACTATAATGTGTGGCCACGTGCCAAGAACATGGACCACATGGGCCCTCTAGGGTGGGTGTGCTGGGGCCTGCAGTTTCTACCTGAGCCTGGTGGTCTCTGAGCTGCAGGTAACTCATCTTTGGGGCCTGAGTCACAGCACGGATTGATCCCCTGGCTGCCCTGGCAGATCCAGCACTTCTCATTTATTAGGCCGCCCTCTGTGTGAGTTCCAGGGGTCAAAGACACATGCTTAGGGCCAAGCCTGTGGCGCACTCGGGAGAGTGCGGAGCTGGGAGCTCAGCGATGCTCCCGCCGCGGGTTCGGATCCTATATAGGAATGGCCGGTGCACTCACTGGCTGAGTGCCGGTCACAAAAACGACAAAAAAAAAAAAAAAAAAAAGACACGTGCTTAAAGCTGAGCAGACCTGGGCCTGGACCTAGCCTCAGCGACTTTACCACTGTGTGACCCCTAACTTGCAAGTCACCCTGTTTCTCCAAGTCTCCTCATCTGTAAAATGGTACAAAGAGCAGTTCTTGCTTCTGGGAAATGTCTGGAAGACTAAAGGGGTGCCTGGCACTCTGATGGCAGCTGTTATTGTCATTATTATTGCCATCTGCGCTCACACGATGACCCAGCACTAAACCTGGCAGAGCAGAGCAGTTTTCTGAGGCCGAGTTCAGGTTCCGCCTCCTCCCACACCTGCCCAGGGAGTGGATCCCCATCTGTTCTGGACTCCTTCCCCCTCACTTCCCTGCAGTGCCCTGGGACCTGAGCACCCCTGCCTGGTACAGGATACACGTCGATAATTGGCATTATCAGTGTCAGCAAGATCATTAATTTTACTGGCTATACCCTCCTTTGAGTCTAGGTCTAAGAATCACATCTCCCATCTCCCAAATTCACACATAAGGTTCAAACTTTTGGACCAAGACCTACAGTAAGAAATACATTTTACACTGGGACTGACTACACAGATATATTGCTATGTACATTTCATCAAAACAGTGCTTAGCCTCACTGTGTTTGGTGCATTCCGATATTTTTTAATCTCTCCTATCCTATTTTCTTTTGTTATTGCCACCTCCAGTGCACTAAATTGATTTTGCTTTGACCTGCAGTTTGAAAATGCTGCACAGAACGGGAGGGCCCTGAGAGCAGGGACCGGATCTTGCTCCCCTCCCTCTCCCAGCACTACTCAGGGCCTGACTACAGTGTCCCGGACATGTGGGAGGAGGATGATTCTGTCTCCAGAACATTCTTCAGGTACTACAGGGAGAATGCTTCATCAGAGAAGAAGCAAAAAAGGAGAAGAAATCCTGGCTCATCCATTCAGCAAATATTTCATTCATTTGGTCAGTCAGTCAGTCAACAAACAATGATGGAGTCCCTTCTATATTCCAAGCCCTGTTCTAGGCCCTGAGCAGTGAATGAGGAAGATAGTCCTGCCTTCATGGAGCTGACATTTCAGTGGAGCGGCGGTGGGAGGACACCATGAGCAAGTACACAGCAAGAGAAGGATTGTTTCTTCTGGTCCCTGCAGGCTGTCGGCAAGACACTGAGGGATCACAGTCTGACAGCTGACTCCTGTCTCAGGGAGAGCTGTTCAAGTACCTACTGTGTGCCTGACTCAGAACCAGAGATAAGCAAGACCCTGCCCTGCTCTCAAGGTGCCCACAGACCTGTGGGACAAACAAGCAAGGAAACTGATCATTTCAGAGCAATGTGTTTCCTGCAGGCTGGGGGTGGAGCGGGAGTGCCAGAGAGGCAGAGATGGGGACACTTGGCTCAGTAGGGATGCATGACCATCTCGGTCAGCTCGGGGTGACACGGATGCCCTGCAAGGGCCGTGCCAGCTCTAGCAACATGTAGTGTTTTGTTATGCCATCTACATCAGACAGACCTGAGTTTTTAATTCAGTGTTGGTCACTTAGCTGTGTGACCTCAGGCAAGTCACTTAACCTCTCTGAGCCTCAGTTTTCACATCTATAAAATGGGGATAGTCACACCTACCTTGACAGGGTTTTCAGATTAAATGAACCAATAAATGTAAAGTTCTTAACAAACAGCTGTCGGAGAGGAAGCTCAATACCTAATAGTAGTGGCAGTTATCATCATCATCATCAGAAGATTCCTCCCTGAGGCATTGTCTTTCTGCCCTGACCTCCTCCCCTCCTGGCTAGCACTTGTACAGTGTCCCCCGTGGAACATACAGAGAATCCCCCACCCCCATTGCTGTCAGAGAGGAGCTCCAAGTGGCCTTCTGCTGTTCTCACTGCACCGGGAGTCATGGGGGGGTTGGGAGGTAGCTGCCAAACCCTGCAGCAAGGAGACCATCCATCCCTGAATAAACAGGCTGTCACCCCTTCCCTCCCACCCTTTCTTTCCTTTAAATAATCCAGATCTGTTGCCCAGTTGTCTCCAAGCAACACTGCTCCAGGCTCGCAAGGATGCCTCACTCTGACAGAGCCATTTATGAAGATGCTGCAGGCGAGGTGGGGGCGGGCTGCAGGGGTCAAGGGAGCTACAGAGGCCAGGCCTGACACAGCCTCCTCCCAGCCACTCGGGGGCCTTCATGTGATGAGCTCCGGTCCCTGGAACACAGCTCCTGGGCCCACACCTCCCTGGACCAGTGGGCACAGAACATTCCAGGAGAGGAGAGGCCCCCAGACTCACAGGAAGGGCCTGGGCTCTCCTAAGCTTGGGGCACACAGGAGCCTGGGGAAAGTCACTGGCCTGGGCTCAGCCTCTTGGGTTTCAGTCTCAGTGCCATCCCAGCCAGGCCATCCACCCTCTCTGAGCCTTAAAGAACCTTAGTGACAGAAGACAGCTCTGATGAGGGGTAGGAAAGAGACACTCTCACACTTTTTGGCAGTATGTACCCAAATGACAAACACACAGACCCTTTGCCTCAGCAATTCCATTGCTAGGAATTTAGCCTAGAGATAAGCCTGAACATGTGCAAACTGACAACTGGACAAGGTTATTCATAGTTTGCAATAGCAAAAGATTGGAAAACTGAAATGTCTGTTGATAGAGGTGATTGGCTAGAAAAAATATGGAATGTCAGAAGCTAGAAATGCCATGTGGCTATTTTAAACCCCGAGGCAGATGTATGTGGGCCTATGGAAAAAGACCACTAGAGTGGAGGGCAAGGTCCAGAGGTGGACGTGGATAAGGAGAGTCGGAGGGGTGTGGGCCACAATAGTGTGGCAACCTCGGTATCTGTATCCAGGGAAATGGATAAGTCACCTTTGTTCCAACCATGGAATCCTACCGAGCAGTTACACCCAGCCATCCAGGTGCGTAGACACAGAAATGCGGAGCGAGCTCAAAAACACAGTGTCCAGGGGTAAGAGTGACGGTGGAACTACATCTGGCTGTAGAAGACTATTAATGTAAAGTAACAACACGTGTACACAGAATACCACAATTTTCTTAAATGAGGTTGTGTACATTACATAGAGACATTTATCACCACACTGACATGGATGTCCCTGAGAAAAAGGAATGGGGTGAAGGGAGAAGAGACAGAACAAGACCACACAAGAGAGAGGCCTCACATGCACTGATGATGATGATGAGCTGTGCACTGAGGAAAGTTATTTACTCAGCTCTGCAGCCGATGGAAGGAAGGAAGGAAAGAGAAAGGGAGGAAGGGAGAGAGGAAAGCAGGAAGGGAGGGGCAAGGAGAGAAAATGCAGAACAGAGTCTCTAATATTCTAGCACTTGAGGAGCTGTCAAAAGGGTATACGTATGTTATGTACACACACACACACACACACACACACACACACACACACACACACACCCTTGAATATCTCTGAAGGGCAGGTAAGAAACCGGTAGCATTAGCACCTCTGGGGCAAAGAACAAGGTGGTTGGGGCCTCAGGCAGGAGGGAAACTTTTCCCTGTATATCATCTTGTGCATTTGAACTTTGTTCCATGTCGATATGTTATTTTAAAACAATAATAAACTTTCCATCCTGTTTATACTCATAGGTTTGTATACACGTGGTCAACCTCTGGAAGAGGGCTTAGCCCTGGGAGGGAATTGGAGCCTGAGAGAGGGAAGCAGACTTACCTTCTACTGTCCTTTTGTACAGCTGGATTATTTCCCCCATGCATTTTTGATATATTCTAATAATTAAGTCATTGTTCATTTTAATTGTGAGCCTTTTTATATATGCACCAATGTAGAGAATAGGATCACCAATTCTATATACCTATCATCCATATATGACAATGACCAAGATTTTGTGACACTTGCTTTATCTACCATTTTCTCTTTTTTCTTCTGTTTTTCTTGCTGGAATATTTTAAAGCGGCTCCCAGATATTATGCCATTTCACTCTTCCCTACATCACAATATGATGGACATAATAAACGCAGTTCAAAGAAACAAAGTCTGAGCGGCCAGCCAGTGCACCCTGCCAGGCCTGGAGGGATCCCTGTGCTAAATCCCAAAGGGTGGTAGCTGTCTGCCTCTGCTTGACTTCCCCATGACGAGAAACTTATTACCTGACCCATCTCCTTCTTTGTCCTCGTGGCCAAGAGTTAGACTTCTCAGAAGGGGTAGACTACTGTAGACCACCCCACCCTCCTTTTGCCATCTTGCAGGCACCCAGCAGCAGGCAGGGGCAGCTCAAAGCCACAGGAAAACACAGCCCAGCTCCTCAGAGTCCCTGCATCTCCCCAACATGCTCAGGAGCACAATGGTGTGCAATGTACATTCACATAAACTGGAGGTCACCGAAGCTGTGGTGGCCAGGAAGACCCCTCCACGCACCCCCCAGGCTATCGGAGACAGGCATTCTCTGTGCTGCAGTTAGGACTAAACCTTGAGTCAGGACAGGGAAAGCTGTTCTCCAGACTGCCATTGAATGGCAAGAGGAGTTTGCCCATATGGACTCCCAGCCCAGGCTCCACCCAGCCTTCCTGAGCCAGAATCTCCATGACTGGAGACTATGGGCCGATGGCAGCAGTGGAGTGTCTGATGTTTGGGAACCACTAGGCCAAGTGACTCTGAGGCCCTCTTCTGGCTCAAACGGGCCAATCCAACTCTCAGCTGCCTGCGCCCCCATGCCAGCACAGGGGCCCCGGTGATGCCAGCTCCTCCTACTCTTAGCTCAAGGGTGTGCTGGTCAAGGCTCAGAAGCAGCACATGCAGCCCTCCAAATCCCAGGTCCTTGCTGGGGGTGCCCTGCCCCCTCCACTGTGGGTAGAGAAAGGTGAGCTGTGAAGTCAGGCTGCCTGCCTTCAATCCCAGTCCTGGACCTTTCCAGCCGTGTGACCTGTGGCAGGTAGTCCAGCTCCCTGAGCCTCAGTTTCCTCTTCCACTAAAGGCGGGTCAGAGTCCTGCCGCACGCGGTGGGGGTGGAATGCAGTGGATGACTGCATGTAAACCACGGTGCAGAGGAGATGCTCAGCGTCTCACTTTTTTCCTCTGTCACCTCCGTCCCTGGCTCTCCTGACACCAAAGCCTGCTGTGCTTTGTTCACCACATCCACAAGAAGTCCTGGGCAGGGGCTCCTCTTGGGCAAAGGCAGGGGAGGGGGCTCCACACTTGGGCTCTAGAGAAAGGAAGCTTCCTTAAAAACCTTGCCTGGTGCCCCTCACCTCACCTTATTCCCAATGAGACAGTCAGGCAACCCCTCCACATGAGAGGGACCTGAGGGACAGGCTTGAGAAGGGCCAGGGCCAGACAGGTCAGGAGAGCAGGTCCTTGATCAGGCTTCTGGAGATCTGAGTCCTAATCGAGTTCCTGCCTCACCATGTCTGCACTAGGCAAGTCCAGGAACCTCTCTGGGCCTCAGTCTCCTCATCCATAAAATGGGTAAAGAATCCCTGTCTTGCACATAAACAGAAGGTACCCTTCTCATCTGTGGGGGGGGGGTGGACCGATTGACCATTTGGTGGCAGGGGACAAACTTCAGACAACTCAGAGGCACTGTCAGAATGAGCCTCATGGCTCTCCTTTCATGGGACATCAGGGCTAAAGGGCTCTCGAGGATTTATCCCAACTCCCTACCTCACGCAAGAGTCCCCCCACAGCACCCTGTCCTTTACTGGGTGCCTCCCAAGTGCAGGCTACTGCAATGGACTTCACAGTCATGATCTCATGCCTCACAAAACCCCTAAAGCAGATTCCATAACTATCCTCATTTTACAGATGAAGAAAAGGTGGCACAGAGCAGTTGAGAAACTTGCCCAATGTCCTACAGCCCCCTCTGACTCAGAGCCCTTGTGTTCAGCCATTAAACTGCTGCCTGACTTGAATCCTCCCAGTGACAGGGAGCTCACTCCCTCAGAGGCAGCCTGCTTCGCTGCAGAACTGTGCTGGGTGTTAGGACATCCTTCATCCTTCTCACATGAATCTGACGTCTACTTCCCAGTCACTCCCCTCACTCCCCAGCTGGTCCTCCCTCCCCTCCCCCAACACGCACACACACTGGGACCACCAGAGCACACGTACCTCCTCCCACAGGGCTGCCTTTCAAATATTTGAGAAATGCCATCTCATACCCCCGCCCCCAGACTTTTCCAGCTAAACATCCCAGGACTTTCAAAGGCCGGTGGGAAGCTCAGGACCAGAAGAGGCCTTGTTCTTCCACCTCCAGCTCCCCCTGGGGGGCTTTTCCAAGGGGCTCTTTCCCAAGGGGGTCTAGAAGAGCATGAAGCCCTTCTTTCTCTCCATACTCAGCTCCTCCCATACCCCCCAGAAGCTGGTCTCCTATCTCCGACTTCACACCTAGCTGACATTTTACGTTTAGAGACTTGTGGACAAGTCCCCTTCTGGGCCCCACCCACCTCCCAGCCGGTCACTGGCTATCCCCCACTTCAAGTCTCTGAAGGGGGTGCAGCACTGCGGGGTGCAGCACTGCGGGGTGCAGCACTGGGGGGTGCAGCACTGGGGGGTGCAGCACTGGGGTTGCAGCACTGGGGGGTGCAGCACTGGGGGGTGCAGCGCTGGGGAGTACAGCACTGGGGGTGCAGCACTGGGGGGTGCAGCACTGGGGTTGCAGCACTGGGGAGTGCAGCACTGGGGGGTGCAGCACTGGAGTTGCAGCACTGGGGAGTACAGCACTGGGGGGTGCAGCACTGGGGTTGCAGCACTGGGGAGTGCAGCACTGGGGGGTGCGGCACTGGGGTTGCAGCACTGGGGAGTACAGCACTGGGGGGTGCAGCACTGGGGGGTGCAGCACTGGGGAGTGCAGCACTGGGGGGTGCAGCACTGGGGGGTGCAGCACTGGGGGGTGCAGCACTGGGGAGTACAGCACTGGGGAGTGCAGAACGGGGGGTGCAGCACTGGGGTTGCAGCACTGGGGAGTACAGCACTGGGGGGTGCAGCACTGGGCGCTGCCAGCAGGAGGATGACAGTGGACAGTCAGAGCCCAGCTGGAAGGGAGGGAGAGAGGGAGGGAGGAACCTGCTGCAGGGGTTGCTGCAGGGTGGCGGGGGTGAGCTTCCCCTCACATTCCTGTCTTTCCTCCCCAGAGTGTTCCACGTCCTCTCACTTCCTTTCACAACCTCCCCCAGGTCCCTCAGGGAGGGCTGCCTCTCACCTCCCTTCAAAAACCACTATTCAAAAAGCCTCCCCAAGTTATTGTTTAAAGGGCACAGAGTTTCAGCTTAAGAAGATGAAAAAAGTTCTGCAGGTGGATGGGGGTAATGGTTGCACAACAGCATGAATGTCCTTAATGCCACTGTAGTGCTTAATTAAAAATGGTTAAAAGGGTGAATTTTATGTTAGGTATATTTTACCACACACACACACAAAAAAGACAATTCATATAATGAGAGAAAATAACCGACCCCCTCAACCCCCCCAAAAAAATTCTTCCCAAGAACTCCCAAGGGGGCCTGAGGTCTGGCTCTGAGTCAGGAAGACCAGCGTGTGGAGGTGGAGACCCCACACAGCACCGTGGGGTGATCCTGGAAGTCCCAAAGCCCCTGCTCCCCTCCAGCCTCCCTGGCAGCCTTGTGGCAAGGGATACTGTCAGGCCAAGGAAGGCCAGTACCCCCACACCCAAGCCCAACTCAGAAGGCCAGGGCAAGGAGGTACCGGAGGTGCAGAGACGTAGTGCCCGGCCCAAGGGCGCACAGCAAGTTAGTCATGAAGCTGGGGCTTGAGTGGCCCTCAGAGGGGAGGCGTGGGCCTGTGGGGCCCAGCAGGGCTCATAACAGGTGAACTGGACATTTGCTCCCTGCTGTTCCCCATCCGCAGGGGTACCTGCCTGCTGACCCAAGAAGCCCCCTCAAGGTCTTCATTTCTGGCGGGTTCGGCACCGGGCCTGTGCAGCCCCGGCACATGGAGCCTTCTGTCCTCCCTGGGCGGCTCTGTGATGTCATGGTGGGGGTCAAGTAATATGTTTTTTAGACTCAGGCCCTTCACCTGTAAAATGCACATAATAATGCCTAATTGACAGGGTTGTTTTGAGGATTACAGCAAATGACAGAATACCTACAGGGGACCTGATATATAGTTCGGTGCTCAATAATTATTTGTTTTCCCCTCTTCCCTCCCTGGGACCCATGGCCTTCCACCTCGTATAAAGAGTCAGCAGTGTCCTCCGTCAGCCACTAACTGCCTGAATAATGGGGGGTAAATTCATCCCCCACTCTGGGCCTCAGTTTCCCCACCTGTAGAATGAAAGAATAGAAATACTGAACTTCACCAGGGTGTATAATCTACTAAAACTGCAAATATACCTTGTACGGCATCCCATGTACAAGAATGTTCCTACCAGCATTGTCCAGAATAGCCCAAGACTTGGAAACAACTCAAATGTTCATTGAGAGAAGAATGGATGAGCAAATGGTGAACTAAAATGAGTGAACTACCAACATATGTGACATCACGGACTATCACAGACTTAACGAGGAGTACAAGAAGCCAGATACAAACGATAGCATAGCGTGAGATTGTGAGATTCCACGGTTTGCATGAAGTCCTAGAACAGGCAAAACTGGCTATGATGATGGAGGCCAGAGGAACGGTGGCCTGTGAGTGAGGGGCAATGCTGGCCGGGAGGGGCACGAGAGACCATTCTGGGGCGCTGGGTATGCTCCATAGCTTGATCCGGGTGGGGGTGCGCAGAACTACCAGACGTGAAAACTCACAAAGTTGCAACCTTAAGGTGCGTGCACTTTACCGTGAGTACAATTTCCATCTTACCTTTCACCTGCTAAGTTCCAAACTCATTGCTCTTGGTTCCTCAAACTGGCCAAGAGTGGTCCCTCCTCAGGGCCTCTGCACCTGCAGGTCCCTCTTCCCAGAATGTTCTTCCTCCACGTCCTCCTCGCTGCGCCCCACCTGCGGCGGCCGCTCAGTGCCTCCCCACCACACCCCATTATGATTCTCAGTGCAGCCACTTCCCCCTTCTGCTTGCTTGTTTGTTTATTGTCTGTCCCCCTCCTCTAGGGTGTCAGCTCCACAAGAGCAGGAGCTTGTCTATCTGGGTTCTAATTTCTGCTCCACTAAAGTGATGTCAGGCACACAGTAGTTACTAAAAAAATACCTGTGGGATGCACAGAGCCTCTCTACAGCAGGTCAGATCATGTCTCAAGGCTTTCCCCTCCTCAAAGTGGTGAGAAGGAATTCACTTTTTACTTTTTCATTCGCCCCACCAACATTCAAGAGAGGCCTAATATGTACTGGGCGTAATCTGGACTCTCAAGAAGAGCATTTTCTAGAGGAGGAAGGCCCACGTCAGACCTTTCTAGTGGCATGGGAGGGATGGGCAATAGGGGCCTGTGCCTAAGGCTGGGGGAACGCCCAGCAGTGAGTGGTTGGCTGTCTCCCAGTTCCCAGGGCCAGGAGCCCGAAGTGGGCTCTGGGGTGTGGCCATAGCTGCAGCCACATAGCAAGAGGGCCTGTGCCTTGGCAGGAAGCCACCCCCTTCTAAAAAGCCAGAGAGCTCAGCCTAGGCCAGCCGCTGTCTCCACCCGCAGGCCCGGTCACCTGCTGCCATGGCAACCTGTTCTGCCCAAGCCAATGGCACTGGGAGCAAGTGGCACAGGGCCAGAGAGGCAATAATGCATCTGCCAGTCTCCCCCACCCCAGCAAGGGAGGCATGTTGGCCACTCAAGCTGCAGCTGGGAAAGTTGTATGTTGTTCCCACACTTCTTCCCATATGTGGGTGCCATGTACAAGGGTGCACAACTCTGCCTGGTGCAACAGTGTGAGGGATTGGGGGTCCCAGCAGGGGGTAACAAATAGTTCAATAATAAAAGCTCTCATTTACTGAGCATTTATTACACCCAGGCATTCCAAATACTTTTCATGTACTTCCTCATTCTAGTCTCGCAACAACCCTATGAGGCAGGTATTATTCTTACTTTACAGAGGAGGAAAATAAGGCACCGTTTGATTAAGTAACCTGCCTAATGTCTCACAACTAGTAAGCCACTGAGCCAGGATTAGAACCCAGGCACACAGCCTCCAAAGCCTTAATGTTAACCACCGGGAGCACAGTCTCCACCGGCCTGAGTCATTTGGTTTCCCCACTAGCCACTCAATTTTCTGAGCTCTGTGTGCACCAAGGAAAAAGAAACAGGTTAGATCGGGTCTCTGGCTCCGAGGTGCCCCAAGCTCCATGCAGAAGATGCAGGTAAATAATCACAATGCCAAGTCATAAATCTCAAAGACGCAAGAGAAGCACAGAGGGCTCTCTGGGACAGGAAGGCAACAGAGGGCAGCCTGGCTCTGGCATCTGCCATTTGGATCTCAACCAGGGACCCTGGGACCGGAGTTGGAGCTGTTCTGGAATCTGAAGGCTCATGTGGGTACCCACCTCCAAAGGCAAAGTTCTGGCCTGGGAGGCCACCTGCTGGACGGAAGGCAGCAGGACAACCTCGGCAGCCTGGCCTCCATAGCAGGTGTTTCCTGGGAGCCCGCTGTGTGCCTGTCACCATGCTGTGCGTGGGAGATGCAGAGCAACACGAACAGTAAAGCAGACAGCCCCGTGGAGCTTGCAGTCTGCTGGGGGAGGCAGACATTAACCAACAGGCCCACAAATAAAGACACGGTTCCAGCTGACAGTAAGTACACTATAGGAAATATACAGGTGCTCTTAGGGAGTGTGAGAGGGGGTCATCTCCACACAGGGTAGTGACGGAGGCCTCTCTAAGGAGGTCTGAGCTGAGACTTGAAGGCTAAATAGATGTTTGCCAGGCAGAGTGGGAGAAAGGGCACTCCAGGCAGAGGGGACAGCAGGGACAAAGGCCCTAAGTTGCGAAGGAGCACGACAAATTGCAGGACCTGAAAAGGCCGCTTCAGCTGGACAGCAATGAGCCCAGAGGCATGAGCACGCAGGCCAGGGGTTCAGCAGCTTGTGTTTTATCCTAAAGGCTGCAGGAAGCACAAAAGGCTTTAGCGAGGGGAGTGACACAATCCCATCTAGTGCAGCAGCTCCTGTGGAGAGTGGATTACATGGGCCAGGGCAGAGGCAGGGAGGCCATCGCAGCTGTCCAGGAGAAAGACGTGGTGGCTGGGACCACTGTGGTAATGGAGAAGCCAAAGAGGAGCCAATGGATTGCAGAGAATAATTTTGGAAGCAGGATTAACAGGGCTATATTGGGTTGGTTGTGATGTTCGGGGGAGGAAGAACTCAGGACTCAGGGGTTGACTGAAGTGGGAACGCTGGAGAAGAAGCAGAGTTCAGTCTAGTCAGGAGAGTGCAGCCTGGGCTGACTGCAAGGGAAATGCCCAAGTGGGCAGGTGGTCGTAGGGTCCAGAGCTTGGAGCAGTGATCCGGGATAGGGAAACGCAGGGTTCCACGGGCATCGGTGGTGTTTTAAGCCTCAGGGTGGGTGAGACCCTCCAGGAGAAGCAGGTAATGAGAGGGGAGGAAAGACTTCAAAGCAGAGCCTGAGGGGAGAGGAGGGGGAGGGGGGAGGGAGAGGAGGCCTAGGAAAGAGGGAGGAGACTAAGAGACAAAGAGGACTGAGCCCGAGCCACCATGAAGCTGGGAGAGAAGCTTGATGGCACAAAAGCCAAGAGGTAGGGGAGCATTTCAACCATGTCAAAGGCTGCTGTGAGGCCAAGCAGGGCTAGAACCAATTTGGCAACACACAGTCTCCCACAACCCAAGCCAGGGCAGATTCCATGGTGGGTGGGGACGGGAGGCACACGGAATGGAATTGGGTGAAGTGCGAGTAGGGGGTGAGGAGCATGGTGAGACAGCACCATCAACGACTTGGCTGCGAAGGAGAAGATGCAGCAGCTGGAAGGGGATTGGGGGGTAGCTGTAAAGATGGGGTACCAGGGCGCAGTGGTGTGCATTGATGATTGGGGGAAAGGAGGTTATGGGAGGACTTCGGCAGAGCTGCAGACCAGCAGCTTTCCAGCGTCTCTTTATTCTGTTCCTTCCACTTTCACCCTGGTTTCTGCAGTCACTCCTGTATTAACCACCCCTTCCTCAGATGAGGGAAGCCCCAGAGAGGGCCCCGATGTCACATGAGGGCTCTGCCTAAGCTGGTTCCTTTACACACCAGGCTGTTTGGAGCCGTGGGAAGCCAAGAATTATGCTGAGGTCATGTGGCCCCTTGACCATGTCTGGGTGACCTTCCCTCCCTGCCAGGTCTGCACTGCCCAGCCCCAGCAATCCCCTCACCCCTGTGCATCCTGGGTAGCACCACAGAGGACGGCAGACAGGCCAGGTACTGCCAGAGACATCACTTCTTGGGGTGGGGGGTAGTGCTCTTAAAGGAAAAGAACACAAAAATACAAAGATGAAATTAGGTCCAGGAGCTCCAGACGGGTCTGAAACTTAAGCTTCATTAGCCTCAGGGTAACTCTGCCTCTGACTGCCATGACCTCCAGCAAGTGACATCACCTCTCTGAGCCTGGATTCCTCATCTGTAAAGATGAGGTCCTTGCGAGCACTAAATGAGATAATTCTGCAAAGTGTTTACCAGGAGTCTGGACAACCTGTGGCAGTGGCTTTTCATAAACTGGGCTCCCCTGGGGCAGGAGGGAGTGGAGGGAGGAAAGCCTCTCTCTCCCAGAGCCCACGGCAGCAGTAAGCCCTTGGTTTGAGTGGGGCAGCAAGAAAGAGGGTGACGGTATGAGTGACCCACCCCGCCTCTCCTGTACCCTGCCCCAGGTGCAGCCTGGCACCAAGTGGGGGCTCTGCTGATGGCCCTGAACTGTCACCCCCACTTTTGGTGGCCCTTCACAATTTACCAAGCGGGTGCATCCCACCCCTCCCCACCAGCAGCAAGAGAATGAGGCCACTGGACAGAGGCCCAAAGGGGACAGGACGGATGGGAGGGGACACATCCAGCTGACCCAGAGCCCTGGATAAACCCCCCCCCCCCCCCCCCGCCCGACGACTGGGCCCAGCTGACTCCAGAATGCCCCTGCTTCGCGGAGCTCCTGTCCCTGACCCGACGGGGCACCCACAGGGGCAGGGGGCTAGACGCGCAGTGCGCTCAGTTCGGGGACAGGGGAGAGGGCGCGGGTCCCACCCTGGAGGAAACAACGCCCCCCGCCCGGCCAGGGACACTCACCGCCGCCGCCTCGGTCCTCTCGCTCGGCAGCCCGCTCTGCCGGCTGGCAGAGTCGCCGCCGGGTCGCCCTCCGCGCGCTTTCCCACGGGGGCGGGCGCCTGGCCTCCGCCCCCAGCCCCGCGGGGCGGCCGGGCGCGCTCACCTCCCCGGGCCCTGCCATTCCAGGAGACTCGGCTGTGCCAGGCGCGGGACTGGGCGGCACCGCAGCACGCACGTCCCATGAAGCCCCTTAGCTGCAAACAAGAAAGCAAAGCCAGAGGCCGGCAGACACGCTGAGAGGCACGACTTTGACCCCAAGACCAGTGCTCCTTTCCTTTGCCTCGGCCACCTCCTTATGACAGCAATCAAAATACTACCCTTTCTAGCGTCGTTTACTGAGCATCTGTTGTGTACACGGGGCGCTGAGTGCCTGCGTCCGCAGGAGGCTTCTGCGCCCCGGAAGCTCGTAGTCTGCAAGGAGGTGGTAGGAGGCGGCTTGGTGTGAGAGCCCTGGCAGCTGGGCAGGAGAAATCTAGGCTGACTTCCTGGAGGAGGGGTCCTGAAAAATAAGTAACATTTACAGTATTTTAAGTGGTGGTGGAGACGGATGTTTATTGGCCTGGAAAGATGTTCAGGTTTCATGAAAGAAGCAGTTTACAGAACAGTTTACACAGTGTGATTCTTCTGAGTAAAAGATGCCCGTGCACATAAATACCTAAAGGGGGAAACAGGAAGGATGTAACCCGGTCCGGTTATTATGGCCACATCCACCTCACTGGGTTATAGGGGATTTTCCTTTTCCTCTGTATTGTTATATAGTCTGCAAATTTTCTACAGTGAATGCACATTGGTTTTGTATACTGAAAAGCATAATACATAAGAACTAAGGGGCAAATGGGGTGCATTTCATCAGAGGGTGGGATGAGCAGAGGAGGACGAAGCGGTAAAGCCCGTGAGCAGGACCTGGGTATTAGGAAACACTTGCAACCACTGGCCCCAGATTTCCGCCATACACAGGATAGGCAAGTGTGGGAGCAGTGCTGCGGATCGTCGCAGATGTGGAAACCAAGGCTCAGCAAGGTCACATGCTGGTGAGGGCTGAACTGGGAGGAGGACCTAGGTATTCTGCCCCCCTCCTCAATACCACAGACCTACCAGCTACTAATTTAAACAAACACCACTTCCTCCTCCCCCACTGCTGCCCTCAGGGAGTTCCCCAGCAAGGCGGCGTTTCCCAGCAGGTCGCCGTGCCTCCAAATTTCTGTTACTGGCCCCTCACGCCCTGCTGAGGCAGCTCAGGACCTGGGGCAGGTACAGGCAGAGAAAGGGTGTGTGATCTTAGATCTTACCGACAGGGTTCTATGAGGCACAGTCCACAGAGAGGACAGAAAAGGGGAGCTGAGAGATGAAGTGGGAGGGCAAGGGTTCTGGGAGCCCAGAATAGGCTGGAAAGGTTGGTACTGGGGCCTCCACAGGAAGGGAAGCCCGTGTGGCCAAGACTGGAGCTGGGGGACGTGGCCCAGAGCTCAGAGCCTCCCTCAGACCTCATAACCTGGGTCTTCTGTGGCTCTGAAGCAGCAGCCCTTGTCCGGGGGTGTTTGGGGAGTGGGTTGGTGGAAGAATGATTGAGGTAGGGCCGAGCCCGTGGCGCACTCGGTAGAGTGCTGCGCTGGGAGCGCAGCGACGCTCCCGCCGCGGGTTCGGATCCTATATAGGAATGACCGGTGCACCCACTGGCTGAGTGCCGGTCACAAAAAAAAAAAAAAAAGAATGATTGAGGTAAAGGGGAATAGACATGGGAACAATGGGATGGGGGGGCTTGTGGTTTTATAAAATCTGCAATCATGGGGACATTATCTCAGCATTGGATCACCCATTCCCCATTTCTTAAAGAGGTATGGGTGAGAAGTGATCAAACAGGCACAGAGACCCCCTGCAACCTCACAACCAGAGTCAAGGGAAAGGGCCAGAAGAACATGCTGTTCATTCCTACCTGACTGGCACAGCAGGGAATGAAGGTTGGAATCAAAACAGACCTGGGCTCTAATTCTAGCTCAGCCACTTAGTTCCAACTTGACCTTGGGAAGCTATTTAAGCAACCCAAGCCTCGGTTTCCTTATCAGTAAAATGGGAATAATTATAACTACAGAATACACTATGAAAGGAGCTCCTTAAAGTTGCGCAAGTAGCATGGTCACCCTGTACCTAGTTTCAGGATAAAAATAAGGCATATGTCCAAAACTCTCAGTACTATGCCTGGCACAAATTTGATAACATCTGGCTTCTAACAAGTTTTTCCATTTATGGAATGAATACACACTTGGCACAGCCCCTACCTCACCCGTAATTCCCAGGTGTCCAGAGGTTTTGTTACTAGCCCTAGAATGAAAGGCTTTAAGGATGATTGGTGGGTGAAAATGTATTCAAGCCACTTGCAGTGAATTATCTGCTTAGTGAAGATACTTCCTGCCCCATTGGGTCTCTGGTTAATCGTATTAGCTCTCCCAGGCTTCTCTGCATACCCAGCCGGGTATGTGCATCTCACCCCAAGCTGCCTTTGAAGTCTGGAGCTCTTTGAAGTGAGTGGGGGATGCACCAGCCTGGGAATCCTACAAGTCCTGTGGTCAATGGCCAACAGGGCCCAGGGCCCAGGGAATTTGAGATGCAAGTCCCTCCACCCCAACTGAGTTATCCCAAGTGTGGGTTTTGGAGTCCAACTGCAGGGGCCCCAAACCCAACATTGCTATAAGTAACTGTGTGACCTTGGGCAAGTCACCCAGCCTCTCTGAGCCTCAGATTCCTCACCTTTAGAAATACCTACCTCATGGGTTTGTGGAAAGCCAGAGAAAGAGAAAAAAAAAAAAGAGAAAGAGATTATGCTCTGTTTTCCATCTTTCCTAATAAGACTCCCTGGAAGGGCAAGGATTCCTGGTTTCTCTCCAGGCCCACTGAGTCTATAGACCTATAAGACTTTGGTATCCCAAAAGTCATAGAGCACTTTTAAACTTTAAAAGAAGTATATTCTATTAAGTATACTTCTATTTCAGAAGTATGTTGGGGCCGGCCTGTGGCTCACTCGGGAGAGTGCGGTGCTGATAACACCAAGGCCACGGGTTTGGATCCCATATAGGGATGGCCGGTTTGCTCACTGGCTGAGCGTGGTGCTGACAACACCAAGTCAAGGGTTAAGATCCCCTTACCGGTCATCTTTAAAAAAAAAAAAAAAGAAGAAGTATGTATGCTATAGACATAAAAAGAACATCAAAGTTTAATAATTTAAATTTCTTTGACACTTAGTTTTGTAAATTTTGAATAATTTTTATATTGTGTAAAGTTTATTACATTTAAATTCATTGTTATAGCTTTAGTAAGGCATAATTGACACATGACTGAAAATAGTAAAGTGTGCATTTGGGTAGTGTATAATGTATACATACAAAATGACATATGTATACAACCATCACCACAATCAAGATAATAAATGTATTTATCACCCCCAAAACTTTCCTTCTGCCCCTTTCTTATCCCTCCCTCTCTCTATTCCCCAGGCAACCACTGATCTGCTGTCACTATACATCAATTTGCCTTTTTAAGAATTTTTATATAAATGGAATCATCCAGTATGTACTATTTTTCCTCTGGCTTTTTTCATTCAACATCATTATTCTGAGACTCATCCTTGTCATGTGTAATCAATAGTTCATTCCTTTTCATTACCAGATAGTATTCCCACAATTCATTTGCATTAACCTGTTTTTTGGGTTTTTTTTTTTTTTTTTGGACAGCTGGCTGGTAAGGGACCTGAACCCTTGACCTTGGTGTTACAAGACTGTGCTCTAACCAAGTGAGCTAACCGGCCAGCCCTTGTGCTCACCTTTGAACTTGAATTATCCATGGACATTTGTGTGGTTTTGAATTTTGAATAACATATTTTTAATATAAATACTTTTTTCCCTGAGACTGGTGTATAGGCCATTTTTTTTTATTGTGATAAAATACGTACAACATAAGGTTTGCCATTTTAAGCATTTTTAAACATACAATTGCATGGAATTAATTACATTTAAATGCTTTTTGAAGATAGCAAATGTTGATTGAAATTTTAAAAAATAAAATTAAAAATGTATTCTTCAAAAATCAGGGGCTGGCCAATTAGCTCAGTTGGTTACAGCATGGTGCTGATAACACCAAGTTCCAGGGTTTGATCCTTGTTATCAACCAGCTACCACAAAAAAAAAAAAATCACAAAACTAAACAAGTATAAAATACATTAAAATTATCAGGATGTTTTTGTAAGTGTCTATCATTTATACTTTTGAAATTACTAAAGCTTTAATGTGCACTAAAAAAAGTGCACTATGACTTTTGGTACTCCCTTTATTATTAATAAGTGCCCTAGGTGATTACCATCCTCAAGCAATTTTGGGAGACACTGTGCTAATTGTGCACATAAGTCTCTTGGCACAGTCAGTGCCTGGCACACAGCAAGTACTTCCTAAGTGTGTGTTCTTAGTTCTGATTCTCATGCATGCCCTGTACACGCACACACACGCGTGTGCATGCACAGTGAGCCCTTCTCCCAGCATTCAGTCATCAAACTCCAGCTCAACTTTACACCAGTGACTCTGGTGCAGGCAGGAGGCAGAGGTGGCAGGCTGTGCTGTGGGAATCTCTGAGAAGCTTCCGGGGTGGGAGGAGAGGGCATCCTCCTGGTGGTCTCTTTGTTTGTTTCACAAATCCCTCCCATTCCGCAGGGTTCCCAGGCCAGGCCAAGCCTTTACCTCCTGACCCTGTGGGAAGCACAAGTCTGGGCCTGGGCTCCACCCAGGAGGGGCTGGGGAGGACAGCCTGTCCAGAGGAGCTGGGGGAGCATGAGCCTCAGGGTCAGACAGGCCTGGCCCCTACCAGCTGGACAGTCTCGGGCCATTCGCAGTGTCTGGGGGTAGAACCAACCCCGCTCAGGTCACACAGAAGTGAGAGGGTATCATGAGCTATTCACATAGCAGGTGCAATAACATGCACCGTGTTCATAAGGCGACAGGAGCACGAAGATGTTATCCTCTAAGCCATACCACCCTGGACGCACCAATCTCATCTGAACTTGAAGGAAGGCATTGTCTTGCTGATGTCAAGATGTTGGTATGGCATGTCAAGATAAATGTACTCAGCATTTATTGAGCACCTACTGTGTACCCCATCATGTGCTCAGGCCAGTGAGGTGGAAAAGAACTTGAAACCAGAGGAAGCTGGTGACTTGTGGGGTTTATGTCCTTTTGGTGGCCACTGGACAAAGAAGTGCCTCCTCTGTGCTCTCCTTCTTACCTCTGTGTCCTCCAGTGCAGGCACAGGGCTCAATGTATTCATTCAGCAAATATGTACCAAGTACTTGCATGTGTCAGGAAGTGTGCTAAGGGCTGGGGGTTTGGTGATGAGCCGAACAATCCGGTTTATCTGGACCAGGGGACAGGAACAGATAAAAAATAAACAAACACTACCAAACAAAACAAGTACATTTCCGACTGTGGAAGTGCATGGAGAAAGTGAACAGAGTGATATGACAGAGTGCAGGAGGTCAATTTATCTTTTATTTATTTTTTACTTTTTAAAATCTTTCATTAGCATATTCATTGTTACAAATCATACTTATTCTTTATGCCCCTTTTCCTATCTCTCTCTTTTCCCCCTCCCTCCCCTCCCCCCTGTAATAACCATAGGAGGTCGATTTAGATGGGGTAAGTGGGTAAAGGCCTCTCTGTGCAAGGAGGTAATAAGTGACTAGCTGGGACTAGTATCCAGTCTGGGTTCCCAAGTCAAATGACTTAGGGCCCATGACAGCATTACTACTTGCTAGGTGCTCCTCCTTGGGCAAGCTGTTTAACCTCTCTGAGCCTGAGTTTCCTCACCTGTAAGATGGAAGTAAACATTCAATCTACTTCATAGGATTGACAGGAGGGGTAAATTAGATAATGCAAGCACATTATGGTAAGCACTTATAAAATGATGGATCATTTCTGTCTCATTCAGCCTGGACCAGCTACCCACAATCTATGGTTTAGTCCCTATGGAGAAGGATAATAAGGTGGCCCCAATCCACACATTCCCAAGTCTGCGTTTCCTAACTCCAGAGTGTCTTTCTCTCATCCAACATATAGCGAGGGGCTCAAACCCATTTGTTTTTAGGGCCAGGCAAATGAGAGTAGTAAGTTAAGGAGAGGTGGGGACTGTGGCACACTTAACACACCTGCCTAAAGTAAGTAGCAACTATTGGCTTTAGGGAACATTTGCCATGTTGAAATGAGTGCCCAGACCCTTCCATTTTCTCAAATGAAAAAAAATTAATTAATTTTATGCAAAATCTCAAGAATGCTCATTACTGGCAATTTAATAAAAATTTTCAAAACACTGTTGGGAGCAGACAAAACACTGCTATCAGCCAAAGGCACCAGGATGGAAAACTCTAGGGGCTCAAGGACATTGTCCCATAAACAAAGAATGGCTGGGATCAGAGCCTGAGTGGGGAGAGGGTTTCAGCGGGAGAGTGCCTGAAGAGGGAGAGAGACCATGGAAGGAAGGCTTCTTGGAAGAAGAGATCCTTGAGCTGGATTCAGTGGGATATATTGGAATGTTCTATGTGAGTGAAGGTGGGGGGGCAAGATCATTTGGAGCAGAGGAAGAATAGCCTTGAACTTTGGGGAAGGCAGGTGCTTCCACAGGCTGGAGTGCATTTGGGTACAAAGGGTTTGGAGGGAAGGGCTGTGGGCAACAGGGCTGGAGATGGAGGCTTATCCCTGTCTCCAGATCACAGAGAGCCATGTGTGCCCAGCAGACATGACTAGACAGTACTTTCCAGCTCTGGGTGTCAACTGCCAAGACCAGCAACATGGGGCAACAGAAAGGGTGGGCATGTACTGAAGTGGAAGCAAGAAGCCTGTGCTTAGACCCACCTCCACCATTTACAGGACTGGATTCATTCACTTAGGCTGCAGATCACAGCAAGCAATTGCACTCGGGCTTTGGAGAGAAGTGGCTCAGGAGCTGTTCTTGCTTCTAGAGAGCTCACAGTCTGGTGGCCCTCACCAAAGAAGCTAGAGGACTGCTCTGTGATGCTTTACTTAGAAGAGGGCTCTGCTAAATTGCTGGCGTGGGGGTGTGGGGGCAGAATAGTGACAGGATTATAGAGGAGGGGACTTTTAAATCATCTTAATAGATGAGTAGGAGTTTACCAGGGGTATAAAGTGGAAACGGCAGGAGGAAAGTGCACATGAAAGGCAAGCAAGCATGTTTTGGGACCCTGCTTTGGGAATATGGAGCTCATTCAATCACTTGGCAAGTACTTACTGAGTATCTGCATGCCAGAAGCCGTGCTAGGCACTGGAGAGACATGACAGAGCAGCTGCCTTGCACTCTCACAGAGCTTATGCTGTTTCATTTCTCTGTACCTCAGTCTCCCCATCTCTGAAATGCCTTGCCACACGAGCCTCAGCAAGGTGTAACTAGGATTACATAGGTTTACATGGCTAACATATATGTGAAGGTGACCAGTGTCATACCTGGCATATAGGAAATGCTCATTTAAATGTGTCCTTCCCTCCTCAGGATCTGGCCTTGAGTTTACTCACTATACAAGCAGGTTTGTTCAATTAATGAATACATGAATGACCAAATGCTACTTGCACTGTGCTCTTTACACACAGTTACTATTTACAACATTCCTGTCAAGTAGATATTATTTATCTCTATTTTACAGCCGAGCAAGCAGAAGCCTTCAAGATGGTAAATAACTACTCTAATATATCCAGGTAGTAAGTGACAGAGACAGATCCAGATTCTACCTCCTGGAGGCCCGACCTCAGAGTCCAACCACTTAACCATGCCACACATTGCTGCTCATGCCAAGACAGGGTCCGCAATGGAAAGCATTCGAGAACTTCCAGGAACTTTGCCCCCACCATGCAGCCAGCTGGATTGTCCTTCAAAGGTTATCTCCCAGGTCAGGTAATCTGTCGGTCAGTCTGTCTGCGTCAGGGGAGTGAGAAGGAGTCATTCCCCACCTGGGAAAAGGACACTCTGGTCTTTCTTGCAGGAAAGAGATCCTGGACTAAATAATGTCCTTAAAAAGTAAGAAGGAAGACTGTTAACCTCCATCCTGAAGAGGCAGCAGAGATTCGGTTTCTTCAGGGGTGCCAGAACCCAAGGAAGTGCAGAGAGAGAGAGAGATGAACAGGTTTTGTCAGTCACTCAGCTGGTCAGACAAATTCCAGGCTCCCACACAGCTCTGGGCCAATACACATCAGAAGTGAGTTCTGTCTGCAGCTGCCAGACCCTGGAAAAGGCAAGACTTTGGGACTTTTTAAAAAACCTTAATACAAGGCCCATTTTTTCAACCCCTCATCTACGGGGAACCGATAGGGGCTAAAAGCAGACCTACCCTTCACACACTAGCTGTTGCCACCAGGAAATGTGTGGCCTCCAGCAAGTTACCTTGTTTTCTCATCTCTGAAGAGGAGATGATGATAAAAAAAATCAATGCAATGATTAGCAGAATGCCTGATGCATTAAATGCATTGGATATACCATCTTTTTGTTCCTTCCCCAATCTTGGTGGCTAAGGCTGCTCTGCGGCAAATGTCGCTGTTTAAACAGAGACCCCCTGGATTCTAGGACACATGGTGATTTGGAAGATCTGGGTTCTGGAATTGACTCCAGTGAAGCTGACTCCTACCTCCCTCGTGTTGCCATTCTTGGTGCCTGTGTTCTGGTCTGGGGCTCCCACACCACTAACCACAATCAATCATTGTTTTACTTATATATGTCTAACCAGGGTGGAGGGGCCTTCTGCCTCTGGGTAGCAGTGTGATGCAGAGGGCTGGTGCTGACAAGCCTGGCCAGCGAGCCCCCGGGCTAGGGAAGTCAGATGATAACCACAGAGCACCCATAATACCGGTATGTATGATCCTTTATAATGACTCAGGTTTTAGAGCTTCCAAAGAATTTTACACTGATTTCATTTAATTTGCATGGGAGGAGGTATCTCCAGCCATGTTTTACAGATGAGGAAACAACCAACATAGAGAAGTAGATTACAAACTGCAACTAGAACCCTAGCCCACCCACGTTTTCCCGAAGTCATCTGATAAGAATCACTGGGGTGTTTGTTAAATATGTAAATTACCAAGTCGTCTCTCCAAATTCAAAATCTGAAGGTCTGAATTGGAATTCAAGAATCAATAGTTAACAACCACCCCAGGCGATGCAAGTCCTAAAACAGTGCCATTCATTGATGCATTTACTTTACTAAGATTCTTTGGATCCCAACTATGATAATGTACTGTGGGAGAGCAGGATGAATGAGACAGTCCCAGCATTAAGGAACTAACAGACTGGGCATGCAGATTGCCCAGGGCATATGGTGGTCTGCAACCCAGGTCTCCTGATTCCTACGTGAGTCCCCTTCCAGCTGGGTGGGACAGGCTCCTCCTGGAGGACACAGGTTTGGAGCTCCTGGCTAAGGCTGTGGGGGCCTCCCTCCTTTTTCTAACATTTGCTCAGGTCTGAGTCCATGTTCTTTGGAGCTGGAGGCATCCTGTGAAAGAAGCTGAGGTGTGGAAGGCACTTAGCACTGTGCCTGGCACATACTAAGTGTTCAGTAAATTAGCCAGCTGTTAATGTGCTTGTCAAGGCTAGAAAAGGACATGGGGGTGGGGAGCATGGGACGAGAAAGAGCTCAGCCAGAGCTGAGGAGAGCAAGTGGAGCCTGACGCTGGGGCAGGGATTTACATTTCTTTAAAAGTAATTCCAGCCCTGACTTGACTTTGCACCTGGAAAGGAGGCAAGGATCACTTTTGTGCAGATAAGGAAAGCAGGCCCGGAGAGATGGGAGTGGTCCTAAGCTGAAACACAGGTCTCCTGTGGTCCTGCTACAGCAGGCAGGGACTGCAGGACATGGGTGACATAGGCAAAAAGGGCAACACCTCCCCCCCATCACTGGGGTGAGGACAGCCCGACGTCTACAGGATCACCCCCTTCATCTGCCCCAGGCTCCAGCTTCTGCTATATGCTCCCTTTTCAGACAGAGAAGTCTCTCCCTGTCCCTCCCATCCTGTCTTCCCTAGGAAAGCACGCCAATATTTGAGGCAGGTTTTTGTCTCTGTGAGCCTTCATCTGAGCTCACCTGTGTCCAGCAACCCCCCAGTACACCCAGTAGTTTCCCAGAGGCTGGCCCTCCAGACAGGCCCTGCCAGAGAAGGCCAGGGGTGCTCCCAGAGGCCGCCTCCACAGTGTCCAGGAAGTCTGCACCCAGCCAGGCTGGACCAAAGCATCCCAATGTGGGGCCACAGCCTGCCTGAGAGCCCGAGGATCCCAGCGTTCCCTCCCTGCTTGTTGATGAGTCAGACATCCATTCGGAGCCCCGACGGAGAGGAAGGGCAGGTGAGGCAGAGGAAGGAAGCCACGATTCCGACCTGGGAGTCTGCCCGGAGGAGCCCGCTCTGCGTCAGCCACAAGGTCTCTAGGACCTAGAGGAGCAGGGTGCTGGGGTGCCCAGACCCGGCCTCTAGATCCAAGCCCTCCTCTCCACCAGACTGAGGCCTCACTCGCCCCCAGCAGGAGTCCCTCTGGTCCCCCCCCCCCGGGGGGCGGGTTATGTGACCTTAAAGCTTCCCGGGTGGGAGGAAGCGCAGAGGCGGGGCGGCTGCGGAGGCCCAGGATAAAAGGGGCGAGGAGCTGCCTTCAGGCCCAGCCAGTCCACCATGAACGCCCGCCGCCTGCGGATCTTCCTGCTGCACGCCTGGTGGGCCGTGCTCCAGGCGGGCGCCGCGACGGTGGCCACCGCGCCCCTAAGTCTGCGGGGGCAGCCCTCGTCGCCGTCCCCTCTCGCGTACATGCTGAGCCTCTACCGCGACCCGTTGCCCCGGGCGGACATCATCCGCAGCCTGCAGGCGCAAGGTAGGCTGCGGCTGGGGGCGCGTGCGGGGCCTGGCTCTGCCGCGAGGTCCGCTCCTGCAGGCTCAGGGCGCAGGGTTGGAGGCTGGGCAGTATCCGTGGTCGACGAGGCAGGGGATTCCAGCGTCCAGGGTATGTCCCGACCCGGACCACAGCCTCCTGGGTCTTGGCTGGGGGAGTGCAGAGCGCAGTCCTGGAGGGTGGGAGCCTGATCGCGCCGCTTCTCCTCTGCGGTCTGGAAGTTCCGTGACCTCTGGGTGCCTCAGTTTACGCACCTGTAGAATGGGGTGATAGCACGGTACTTACCTTATGAGACCGTGGAGGGGGCTGGGTGACGACGCACATAAAACGCTCGGGTGGGAGCCCGACACGTAGCAATGATGGGTCGTTATTGTTGCCGTAATTGTTTTGTCGGGGTTTTGTCGCTGTTTTTGAGAGTGAGGGTAAATGGGACCCGGGGTCTGGCTTGGGAGTGTCTTAGGCTGAGGATGTAACGTTAAAGATTAGGGCTCACAGATCCAGGATTAAGGAATTGAGGCTGCTTTGGGTCCTCAAACCCGGGCTGGGGAGGTGTCAAGTGTCCCGCGCGACCGTGGGTTCGGGGCCTAAATTTGAAGGGGGGCGGGTGTTGAGGACCGCAGTGACCTCGAAGACGTGGCAGCCCGTGCCGGGCGCGGTGGACAGGTGGGTGCTGAGGAGGGAACACAGCGCACATCGCACCGCCCGGGCAGCCCTTGCACCCCGCGCCTCCCTCCGTCTGCGGGGGCCAGACGGCCCTCCCCGGGGCTGGGGCGCAATCCACATCCGCTAATCTTGCCGACCGGCCGCCCGCTGGCCCCTCGTGGCCTGGGGGCGGGTCACCTCGCTCCCGCGTCTGGGATCAGACGGCCGGTGACCTTCTCCGGAAGGGTCATCTGGGGACCAGCCAGACAGGGACACCCCGGGGGGCGGGGCAATAAGAAATTTGCTGGAGTGCCCGGCCCCTCCTCCAGAAAGCGAGAAGCAGCCGGGGTGGGATGGGGCAAAGGGACGAGGGTGCACTTTTCCAGTTCACTCCTTTCTGGAAAATTTGCGAAGGTTTGTGCGGTGATTCGACGTAATGGGAACCTGAAACACTGGGCTCTAGTTCCTCAAACCCTGGGTGTCCCTGGCACGTCACTTGACTTCTCTGGTTTCCCATTTGTAAATAAGGGGACTACTCTCTTTGAGTTTGCGTGTGTATGTAAATATACATTAAAAAATTTACCATTTTAACCATTTCTAAGTGTGCAGTGGCATTAAGTAATTCAGTTTCCACATCTGCAAATGGCGATAAGAGTGGGGAGGCTTTAAGGAGACAATTGCTTGTAAAACACTTGGTGCGTGGGAAGCACTACTGGTGAGGATCCTTATAGTTTATAATAATGTAGAGTGGGCATTCAGAGTTCCTGACCCTTCCTCAGTCAGCTTCACCGCCCTGTTTGAGGCCCCGGAGGGCATGAGCCCAACCACTTCCTTTTTTAGAACTGGAGGTGGTTCGGGATATCACTGGGGCCTGCATGGCCAAGTCTGCTGCATTCAGATCACGGATGGGTTTCAGGGTGTCCATGAAGCCCTTCCTCATAACCACCTTAAAATCACATTTGTTGTATTAGTATGTGGATGCATTTTTTTCTGGGGAGAACATTCTTACCTTGCATCAGGCATCAGTGGTTACAACAAAAGATTAGTAACCTCTATTCTAAGGTGAACCATAGCCAGGTCTAGGAGAACCTGTGGGCACTGTGTCTCAAGGAACCCTGGCAAGGTGAGGTTGGGGCAGTGTCATGGAGTCACAGAATTCCTCCAATAGGAAGGAGCAGTCTCTTCCCTACCCCTCCATGTACACTCCCCCATCCCATTTACAAAGGATTTGCACCTCTATAAAGGTCTCTCACCACCTGGCCTGACAGCTTCATTTCTAACTTTTGGACCTGGGCAATAATGACTTGGTTGATGATAGCCAATGTTTATTGAACTTTGGTTGTTGTGCAAAACTTTACATGTATTGTCTCAGTTAATCTAACACCCTTGTGAGGCAGATACTGTTACTATCTCCCTTTTACGAAGAGAGAAACTGTGGCCCAGAGAAGGAAAGTAACCTGACCAGTGTCAAACAGCATGTGGCAGAATTTGAGCCATTGCTGGGAGACTCTGGGGCCCCTGCTCTTAATCATTAAGCAGGAGTGCCTTCCTCTAAAATGCCATTTGCAGACACTTGAGATAAAATATTTTTAAGGCCAAGAGTTGCCCAGGATGGTCAGGTGATGCACAGTGGGTAATGAGCAATGTCAGCCTCCTCTCTACACCTCTGAGGAGAGTTGCTAGTCAGGGGCCGGTTATTGCCTCCTGTGGGTGCTAATGAGGAGGGAAGTAGAAGCTAAGTGAAAAAGAGCAGCTGGAGATGGGCTGGGAGAGGCCGCCAGGAGGCTGATTCTGGGATTTGCCCCTTTATAATACAGGCTGGATTTCCCAGAGAAATTCACTTACTGTCAGACCAAAGATGTTCTGTGAGACAATTGAAAAAAATCTGTTATGTGGTCCTCCCAGATCAGACTTAAATCAGAGATCATCATTACCCCTGGGATCTACTCACAGAAAGGTTACAGACTCCCAGTTTTTATTTTTATTTTATTCTTTTGGTGGCTGGCTGGTATAGGGATCTGAACCCTTGACCTTGGTGTTACAAGGCTGTGCTCTAACTAACTGAGCTAACCAGCCAGCCTGTTTTTATTTCTAATGAATAACCCATGACTTTTATTTAGCAATAAACCTTCAAACCTCTTTATTTCCCTGGGTCCTTGTGATAATGCAGAGACAGGGAATACATTATTATTCCCATTGCAAAGAAGAGGAAACTGAGCTTTAAGAAAGTTAAAGATGATTTTTAAGTGACCTGAAAGTCCACAAATATTTGCTATTCCCAGCCATAAAATGAAAATAATCCAGGATTAAAATCAATGGAATGTGCTAACCCCCTTCTCATCAGTTTGGGTTTGGTTGTCTTGGGTGGGTGGAACAGAGCTAGGTGTGTGTGTGTTTGTGATATCTGTGTGTCTGCCTCAGGTGTGTGAATGACCTGGGGCAGTATTGGGTGAGTGCTCCATAGGTAGATAGGAAAGACCACTGGGTGGAAAACAGCTAGGTCCCTGCAAAGTCATGCCTAGAATGCCTTCAGAAACCTATCTGGGCCGGCCCGTGGCTCACTCGGGAGAGTGCGGTGCTGATAACACCAAGGCCCTGGGTTCGGATCCCATATACGGATGGCCGGTTCGCTCACTGGTTGAGTGTGGTGCTGACAACACCAAGTCAAGGGTTAAGATCCCCTTACCGGTCATCTTTAAAAAAAAATAAAAAAGAAAAAAAAAAAATAAAAAAGAAACCTATCTGTAAGGTTGCTGAAAAACTCCTGAAGTTTCTGCCTCCCTCTTTAGGAACTGGTGGGAGAGAGGGTGGCCAGTCTTTGGCTTCTATTGCCTGTGCCTCCTTGAGAGCACCAAGCTTTTCCATGCTACTCACTTCTAGCTCAATGTGCCTGTGAAACAGGCCACCTTTTCTAATGTGGAAACAGACCCCAAGAAGGTGGCTTATGCCAGGATCGCAGGGTGAGTGGAAGCCCAGGGTTTGCCTTAGACTGCATGTGTAAGGGGAGGGAGCTAAAAGGGAGATGGAATTCACCAACCTTTACCAATTGTTCTCTGGCTGCAGAGGGCATCTTGAAGGGGAATTGGCAGAGCAGTGATTTGGAATTTGGGTTTTGCAGCTGGGCAGATCCAGGTTTCCTCTTGGGTCTGTCACCTTCCAAGAATGACACCGTGGTCAGGTCCTTTAACTTCTCCGAGCCTCAATTTTCCTCTTCTCTAAAATGGACTCAAAAATATTACAAGCTCATAGAGTTAGGGTGAGGGTTAAGGGATGATTCATACAAGGTAAGGGCCCTGGCATGAGCTCTGGTGGCCCTCACACTGACTGAGGCTGGGGGAGGCCCCCATTCATCCTGCTTCCTTCCTGGTTTTCTCCCACCCAGATGTGGAGGTGGATGGGCAAAACTGGACCTTTGCTTTTGACTTCTCCTTCCTGAGCCAAGAAGAGGATCTGGCATGGGCTGAGCTCCGGCTACAGCTGTCCAGCCCTGTGGACCTCCCCGTTGAGGGCCCACTCACCATTGAGATCTTCCACCAGCTGAAGCCAGACTCAGAGCAGAACACAGCAGGCTGCCTGGAGCGTTTTCGGATGGACCTGTTCACTGTCCCTCTGTCCCAGGTTACCTTTTCCTCGGAAAGCATGGTCCTAGAGGTGACCAGGCCACTCTCCAAGTGGCTGAAGCACCCTCGGGAACTGGAAGAGCAGATGTCCAGTCTGGCCAGAGAATGCTGGCAGCGGCCCCTGATGCCACCCAGCACTGACGGGCTCCTAGTGCTCTACTCCAACCTCTCTCAGGAGCAGAGACGGCTGGGCAGCTCCACCTTGTTGTGGGAAGCTGAGAGCTCCTGGCGGGCCCAGGAGGGACAGCTGTCCCGCGAGAGGGGCAGGAGGCATCGTCGATATCACTTGCCAGATAGAAGTCAACTGTGTCGGAAAGTCAAGTTCCAGGTGGACTTCAATCTGATTGGCTGGGGCTCCTGGATCATCTACCCCAAACAGTACAATGCCTATCGCTGCGAGGGCGAGTGTCCTAACCCCGTTGGGGAGGAGTTTCATCCGACCAACCATGCATACATCCAGGTGAGATGCCAAGGCATGGGGGAAAGGGGAGGCAGGAGGCCGTGGGGACGTGCTGCTAGATCGGAGGGACAGCTTTACTGTTAAATTAGTGTGTTCATTCATTCACAGTCGTACAAGCACCTACAATATGCCAGATCCTGTGCTAGTATATGACCAATCACAACATCCTCATAGAGCCTACATGGAGTCGTGCCCCATTGGGTAACTTTGAGCACATTGCTTCCCTGGGACTTTTTTCTTGTCTTTCATAAAATTAGGGGGTGGGGGTAGACTAGGTGGTCTTAGCTCCTTCCTATCCTGACATTCTAGGAAAGGAAGAAATATGGACTGTGGGGATAGATAGGCCTGCGTTTGACTCGTACTCATCAGCTGTGTGATATTGGTCAAGTTGCTTACCCTCTTAAGCCTCAGTTTTCCCCCTGTAAATTGGGGAGGGCAATGCCATATTTCAAAGGGATGCAGCAGGGTTAATGAGATGATATGCATACAGCATACACAGTAGTTGGGAGGTAACAGGCATTTTTGATGTTGTGTTATCACTATTAGAAGTCTGGGATTCACTGATGCAGTGGGGGCTGCATTTACAGGGCCATGGCTGGAATAATGCTGTTCCAGCTACTGTACTATTACTGCCTAAAACAGGAGCTGACTACACATTTCACAGGAGTAGACAAGGCCAAAGGCTGCCACCAGGGGCTACTAAGCAGCCTGAGGTTTAGGACATGGTGGAGGGAGAAGAACAGAAGGACTGGTGAGTTAGGAAAGAGAAAGAGAAGGAGAAAACAGAATAGAGCCTCATATGGTGGTGCCAATATTATGTGGCCTTACCCTGCTTTCAAAGGTCATGTGAAACCAAAGTGTTTTCATTTTCCTCCCTGGAGCCTGAAATGAGGACCTCTTTGACCTGCAGTAATCTTCTGTGCGAAGCCTCAGGCAGGGTTCAGGGGCTCTGGGGAGCATGAGCATATGAGCTAAGCTCATGAAAAAGAGGCTTTGGTGGGGCCAGGGCCTCAGGACTGTCCTGGGCAAAGGCCCTCCTGAACCTCCCCAGGCACCACTTATTCCACCAGCCCACCTACAGCACATTCAGAGGGAACCACAGAGATGCAGATAGTCCCAATCAACTGCTATTCTGATATGAAAAAATGTTGCTAGACCACAGGGACAGGGCCCAGTACCAAAAGGCCAAAGTGTTGTGACCTTTCCTCCTGTTGACTCTATCTGCCCTTCTCTGGCCACCAAAACAAATCCCACAAGAATTTCCACATGATT
The DNA here is from genome assembly GCF_027409185.1 of Cynocephalus volans. Classification (NCBI taxonomy): domain Eukaryota; kingdom Metazoa; phylum Chordata; class Mammalia; order Dermoptera; family Cynocephalidae; genus Cynocephalus; species Cynocephalus volans. The sequence continues at coordinate 98,761,071 of NC_084466.1, forward strand.
CTCTATTCTGCTTCATATTTCTGGAACTAAACTAGGAGCTTCTTGGAATATCTTTAAAATTATTATTCACTCTATACTAGAACAACAGAACATATAAATTAGCTACTGTTCTATCCAGACACATGTAACATCTAGAATCTTTCTACTTAAAGGTTATTTAAAATGTTTTAAAAAGCAAAATAAAAAAAACACGGAGCTAAAGTTAGACATTAGAGGTATGATATATTGGCACGCTGATTCATTTTTTAAAACAATTTTCTTCTATTTTTGCACCCTGAAACTGATTTTAACTCTATAACTCTTTACTCTTTACCCAGAAATACTATTCTGACCTGCCCATTGAGATGTGAACTGACCCTCCCATCCTTCCTTCTAGAGTCTGCTGAAACGTTACCAGCCCCACCGAGTCCCTTCCACCTGCTGTGCCCCAGTGAAGACCAAGCCACTGAGCATGCTGTATGTGGACAATGGCAGAGTGCTTCTAGATCACCATAAAGACATGGTTGTGGAAGAATGTGGGTGCCTCTGATGAGATCCTGGAGGGATGCTGGATTTGCTTGCACTCTGGAAGGTCAGGAAGCTCCCAGAAGACACGATGACCATCTAATCCAGTGAGGAGAAACAAAGAGGGGGTCTACCCACAAGAACTGAAGGAGAAGGGCTGCCCACTCTGTAAATGAAGGGCTGTGTGGAGTCTGGCCAAACACAGAGGCCGCTGTCAGGAAGAAGGAGGAGGAAGCTTGTGCGGGGCTTGCTAGGTTTTCTCTTTATTTAAGACAGCGGTGAGTGAAAGCACAAGTGCAAGAGTTCTTTACCTGAGATTTTTAAACCTTTGAACCCCTGAAATCATATGCAAAAGTTGGGACATGTGTGCATTTATTTTTGAGGTGGGACAAGGTCATCTATAGCTTTCATGTATTCTCAAAAGTGGTCTGTGACCTGCCTTTTTCCTCAAAGTATCACTGCATAGATTAAAAACAGTCAGCTCTCGTTGCCTTTGGCTGAGTTAGGAGAGCCCCCCCATCTCTTTCTGGCTGGCCAGGGCAATCTGTTGTTCTGTTCAGAAGCTCCCTGGAGTGGGTATCTGCTAATGAGTTGCACAAACAATAAAGCCATTGTCTAGTTCTCCTAGGCCAGCTGGTGCTTTTGAAGGAAGAGGCAGGAACTCATCCAAGAGTATTGGCCATGTTGGACTACAGAAGCTGGAGCCCTCAGACACCCATGAGTCAGTGTGCTTTGGCAGATGTAACCTGAGTCCATTAAAGTTGGTGAGGTGACAATTCACCTCAATCTCCATGCTTGTTATTAATCAGGTCCCTGAGCTTCCTATCCAGCAAGGGTGAAGGCCTTACCTTGGGTGCCGGAGACTTGGATTACGGTTGCAGCTCAGCACTGAGAAGCTCACTGCTCCTGTAAAATGAAAGCTAGAGGGTCCTATTGCATTCATACTAAATATCTATTAGCAGGCTCAGAGGAGCTATGAGCTTTAAGCCCTAGACTGCCTCATCCCCATCTCCCTCTAAAGCTTATAAAGCCTGCTAAGCCCAGTCTCTGTCATATGCCCTTTATCTAACCTTTATCAGCAGTTTTTTAATTCAGGGCTCTAAGACTGACTCAGTTTCAGGTTCCACATTTGCAGGAAGCTCTACCACCAAAAACGCCTGAGCACAAGTCTTCACTTTCCAGATGAAAAGACCCCAAAGGTAGCGATTCTGTTTCCAATTTGACCTTTTTGAGCACTGACAAAACAAGGGCTGTTTTTTGTTTGGCGGGGTGAGGGGATTATTTTATTGGGAATGTGAGAGTCCATGGTAAATCTACCCCCCACCCTGCTTTCCCAAGAAACCCATCCACTTGTGCTCCAACTTGGGAAAATGATTGTGTGGGAACCCTGCTGAGTTTAGATGTGAATCAACTACAGCCTTGATTGAATCAAGGCAGCAATCCTGGCCCAGACGGGTTGGATTTGCTAGAGCCAAGCCTGGACCTAGAAATCTCAATGCCTTGATTTGGCAACAAAGTTGATCCAGCTGTTCGTTGCCTGGACTGGAAATAGACCTGCCCAGGTCTAGCCACAATTCAGAATCACAACGGGATTCAGCATCTGACTGATAAAACAGTAGAGCTGGAGTAACCTTGTGAGGTTAACTTGTCTGATTCCCTTTCTTAAATGAGACCCCAGAGAGGCCTCATGGCCTGACCACACAGCTAGAAGTAGCAGGGCCAAGAGCTGGGCTCTGGTCTCTTGAGCACCAGAGCACTGTTAATAGCATCTAGAGGTTTTTGCTCTCTAGCTTTGGATCAAGACCTTAGCTATGGTACCAAACATTTGAACCCAATCCCACTACCGAACTGAAGTGAAAATCCCATCCCAGGTCTTTACAGTATCTTTACTAAGTAGGTGCTCAACAGTTATTACATGGCTGGGGCCAGGAAAGTGACAGGTCAAGTTATTTGTGGCCACAGTTGTGGGAGTGTTTATACTCGGTAGCTCTATTGACTCAAGAGAACAAACCTCTCTGATGACAAGGAATTGCCTCATGTCAAGCAGAAGACGCAGGCACAAAGTAGTGAAACTATTTTGCTGAGCCTTGCTAAAGCTGTTTGCTACATGGGCAGCAGGGTCATTCTGCTGCCTGGTCAGAAGTAACTGGGGCAAAGCCTACCTACAAGAGCCTAAGGAACAGCTCCACGCTCTGGACCCTGTGTGCTTGCTGAGGCTTTGTAAGTCAGAGGAAATACTGCCTCTGAAAACTTTGCCCTGTCTGAACCTGGGTTTTTAACAGAATAGTCAGTTATTTAACTTGCTCTCAAGGCAAAGGTCTCTTGTTCCTCAAAGTTAAGTCGTAGCTGTGAGTGGGAAAAGTTGGATGCATTACTTTCCTTGGCTGGGGAAGTGGGTGGGCCTGGCAGTAGGTAGGAGTGGAGAAAAGAAGAGACATTGTTAAGAGGAGAGAAGCAGAAACAGAGGATACATAGATATGTGGGAAGTGGTTGTGACCCTCAGCTAGCACCATAACTCTGGGTTTATCTCTATTCTTGAAAAACTTCCCTTTTTATTAGCAGTAAGATCCATATCCCTGTATCTTAAATTGCCTTTAGGGCAGAGAAAAGGACGTATGAAAGTGCTTTCAAGGTTGTTCTGGCCCATCTTCCCTTAGAGATCCTTTAGACCTTCTAGCAGTCCCATAACTAGGGGGAAGCTGCAGTGGTCAAGCCCACTCTACCCCAAAACTGCACATGTTGAGGAAAAAGGAGACCCACCTGAACAACCAGAGGCTGTGCTTGAGCCCTTTAATATGAACTACCGTTACTGAACTCTTGATGTATCAGGCACTGGGCTAAGTGCTCTCCATGATCTTACCGGAGCCTCACAACAACCTAGAATTTATTTCTTAACCCTGGTTTAGAGACAACTGAGGCTAAGGGACTTAGAATCCCTCTGGAGGTATTGTGGCTACCAAGTAGCACAGCTGGAATTGAAGTCATCTGATTCCAAAGCGTGCGCCCTAAACCTTTACACTCTCCTGATGGGAAAACTTCCTCAAATCCAGTCTTATTCTGTGGACCTCTTCACAATGTCTAAAATATGAAAGGGCGGAGTTCTTGTTCTCAATAATATAAGACTTGGTGAGTTAAGAGTGTGATATCTAATGTTCATGTGGCACAGCCTAGTTTAAGACATCAGACATGACAGTGTCTAACAAGTGCTCCCAAGGGGCACACACAGCTCCTCTTCAGAAAGGAAAAGCTGCTGTTTGAGCTTCCTCAAGACTGGTACCTAAGAAGGGCCTCTTTGGGTGTTCAGCCCAGCATACACACATTCACCTCCAAGCTCCTTAGCACAGGACCAGGGTCTTGCTCTTGAGGAAAGGTAACATCATCTCCCTACATATACAGGGCCAGATTGACAAAGTAAGTGCTCCATAAATGTTGAGAACTGATGAAAGAAGCAGCCAACTACTTTGCCCATCTTCCTCACCAGCCAAGACTCCCAAATGTGGAATAATTCTCAACAGGATTTCACCTGAAACTTTTTTAAAAAATTGAAACACCAAGTTGATACTCAAGATCTTTATTGATTTAACTGTAACAGCAACCATTGGTGAGAATTTAGTTTTTTCCCTAATTTCCAAACACCTGCTGGTTTGGAAGGATGTTTTAAAAAACAAATGATCATGGAATCACACAGGACTGCCTCAAGGACCGCACAGTACCCTCTGCTATCCACCCACAACAGTGAAATGGACAGCAGGGGTGAGGGAACAACACATGAAGGGAGAAAAAGAAAAGGCCAAGGAAAGTGCTGGTAGTCTCCACTTTTCCATTCAGAATGGATTGAACTGGGCCATTGGTGGCACTTGACAGGGAAGGGCTTATTTCTTTTTTAAAAATATTTTAAAGATGCTTAAAATGGACATCTGAATATGTGAGTGTCCTCTGGGCTCTTCAAGACACCTTCTTTAAGGTTTTCCCCTGGGGTTGCAGAGGGTCTCCTCACCCAGGTGGAAAGCGATGGGCCCCAACTGCAGGTGAAGGAAAGGCACTGGCGTGCGGGACTCTGATTTGGACAAAGTAGGAGCAGGACAGCTCACACAACTCACCCCTCAGCTCCACACTAGTGTTCATCCCCTAGTCCCCTGGTTTCCCGTAAAAATTACCCTTGGCCTGGGCTGATTTTTTTTTTTTTTTTTTCCCAAAAAGATAAAGATGGAGAGGAAAGGGTTTACAAGAACAGATATTCTGTGCTAGATTCATGAAATTCTCTAAGTTTTAAGTGTCCAGGAATTTTGGTTTCAAGCACCAGCAAGAGTGCCCTTTGGAAGTTTCAATGTGACCAAATGATTATCAAGCGTTGCAGCATCTCTGCCAGCCTCCCACCCTTAGAAAGGTGGCAGAGTGAGAGTTTAAGTACCCTGGGAAATGTGTTTCATCTAATATTTTCCATTGGGTATCCATGACATACAATATTGGACTGCTAGGGCTGCAGACAGAAGCTAATAAGCAAAGACCATCTGAACAAGGACTCAGGTCTCCTAAATCTAAGCTTCGCCCAAAGGTACCAACTTCCAGGACTGAACTAGAGAAAGAAATTTAAATTCCAGAGGGTGGAAAGGTGTTTTGAATGATTAATTGTCAAAACAAGTTGTATCAACCATCCTTACAGTCTTCAGTAAGACATTCTGTGAGTTAGCCTCAAAGAAACTCCACAGCTAAACTGGAAGTCATTGCTAAGACAAGATATGCCCCTGCGTGTAAGCAGTCTAGAGAACTGTGACCCAACTACATCAGGATCTGATTTCATCTTTTATTAAAAGCTGAGAGGTAAAGAACTGTGGGGGTAACTACATCCCCCTTAAAGTCCAGACAGAAATTTCCCTCCTGAAGATACAATGTTTCTTTAAAACAAATACTAGCTCCCTCCCAGATGTTATGGGTAGGTAAGTGATTGGGTTTCACAGATTAATTAATAGCTGCCTATGTGCATGTAGTCCAGAAAACATGCCAAGAAGGGACAGTTTTGAACCAAAGACAGTGGGGCCCCCTCTGTAAAGGGGAGCACAAAGGGTTGAGGGTCCTGGCTTCAGGCAGCCGGTATACAAGATTGGGAGAACAGAGATTCCGTCTCTGGGATACTGCTGCTAACGTGCTGAGCCCCTTACACTAGGTGCCTTGACGTAAAAGTGGCACTCTATATACCCACTGAACAATGCACTAAAGGGTGGGATAGGCGGGCAAGTGTGCAACCCATACATCTAGCAGGTTGTAATCAAATGGAAATGGAGGATGTTAACAGTGTTTGGACTGGGAAGGTAAGGTATGAGAGTCCTAAAGGGCTGGTAATACAAGAAGCAAAAAAATAAAATACCATCTATTTTGACTCCCCCCCCCCCCCCCCCAAAATCAGAAGGAAAAACAAGGTCCTTTAAAGATGAATTCTTTACTTCTGGAAGAAGTACCCTTTTCTTATAGCTGCCTCAGCAGCAATACTTCTTCAATTATACTCTAAAGCAAGCAAGGCTACTGATATGAAAATACTGGGAAGGGGCAGAGCTTAAACTCAAACAAGAATTTGCATCTTTACGATGTCTGAAATCGGGAATGGGTGTCAGAAACCCACAGCAGCCATTCACTAAAAATGTGTTGAACTGACGGGTGAAGACAAGACTGGTTCTCCTTAAGAACACATTTCCATAGAGAAGTCCAGGACAAGATGGGCACACAGAGGTAACTGCACACTGGATTTAAAGGAGCAGTCAAACAGACAGGCACTTGTAATTCTCAGGTGTTTCCTATTTTATTGAGAAGTTGCTTCTTAGGGAAGAAACCTGACCCAAGATTGTTTATGCTGATGTAGCTGAGACCAGGCACCAAGCACTGACTCTGTGGGGACCTGGCTTCATGAAAATCTATTTCACCCTGAATCTAAACTGCTTTCTTGTCTTCAGCTCAACAACCTAACATCTAGTTCACGTTTGCTCCCTTTGCTTGACAATCCCCACTCCAATTAATACAGCTTTAGTGGCTCAGCTGGAAGTCCACAATTCCATTTCTTTGTCAAGAAATTAAAAGTGGTAATTGAGTCTTAGAGACACCAAGTCTAGGACTTGTAAATAAGCATCCTTTTAGCTGCTAGTAGTCAGGCAGATGTATAGATATACTTCTGGAAATTTCCATTTCTGTTACCCCTCTTAAAACCATCAGGTAGCTTGGGGGAAAGGGAGAAAGTCCATCTTCTCTCTCAGTCTAGTGATGCACATCATAGAGAATTGGTTTTGGTAGCAATATATCTCTCAGCATATCACCTAGATTAAACCTACCTCCCTATTCATCTGTTTTCATCTTTTGTTGGGGATGTGGTGGTTTTAAGATATGTCCACAAATTCTTTGATACTGCTCCATTCAAGAGGGGAGGAGATGTAATTCCTCTCCTTGAACATAGTCTGGGCTAAGTGGCTTGCTTCCAAAGAACAGAGTTAAGTGATGGTGTGTACTTTCAGAGACAATGTCATAAAAGGCACTGCAGCTTTCTCCTCGCCTTGCACCCCTTTCTATAAGTTGCTCAGAGGGAGCCAGCTACCATCATGTGAAGACACTCATGCTACCCTATGGAGATACCCATGTAGGGAGAAACGGAGGCATCCTGCCTATAGCCACAAAGAGGAAGCCTGAAGGGGATTCTCCAGCTCCAAATGACAGAAGCCGCTGCCCACATCAGACCGACTTTATGATACCCCATGTTGGAACCATCATGCTAAGTGCTCCCAAATTCCTAACCCACAGCAACTGACAGATAGCTTGCTATTTTAAGATATTAAATTTGGGGGTAATTTGTTACATAGCAATAGATAACTAATACAGGTGGAAGGACAGAACTCTTGGCTTGGAAGCCCAATTCCTGGAAGCTAGCTTCTCTACAACTGTGCTCTTGAGAACATTATACCTATTTAAACAGAATATAGGACACGGTAAACTCAATAAACCATACTATAAAGAAGGGAGAACCATGACAATGTGTGTCTCCTGCTGTAATATGGAGGGAGATCATCTCTCATTAAAACTTATTGTCTCCAGCAGCAAAGAAACATGATTTACTCATAAAAAAAACTGCAAATAGTCACTAAGATTTTAAGAACAGACTTACTCAAATGGTTAACTAAAGGTGTTCCTTCCCAAGAAAAAGACAGGATGCAATATTCATTTGGGGCTTCTCTTCTACGAGGTTCCTTCCAAATATCCAAGGGTAAACCACCTACTGGATTCTGGCTTGCTCTGAAAACAACTCTGCGAGGCATGACACAAAGGTGTCATCTGTTGGAAGTTTATCTCTTGCTTTGTGAAATTATTTTTAAAATGCTGATTACCTCTAGTAACAGTGACCTCCAGAAAAGAACTGCACCAAGCAGTAAGGAGGTCCTTGCAAAGAGTAAGGGATTGGGCAGCTGCTGTATTATACAGCTGACACTACCAGGAAATAACTAGAAACATCCTGTGATTAGAAGGCCGTGCAGAAGTTCCCCAAGATGGAACAAAAAGGTAAAATGGTATCTTGATACTACTCAAGCTCCCATGTTTTAAATCCATTCCTCATTGTTCAGTGAGGAAGCCAAGTTTTCATACATACACTCTTCTGCTCACTGATAGACTGACTAGCTGCTCTTTGGCGTCAGATTCCACAGGATGCCAAGGACAGTGCATGAAGACTAAAAAGCTTCACTCCCAAAGAATCAAACTCCCCAAGGTAAAAAGAGGTCCTGAACAAGCTTTTTAGGAAAATTACAGTGCAACTTAAGTTTTCCCAAGAGTTTATAAAGCAAAATTTGGAGTTTAATTAAAATCAGAACAGGGATACATTAAACAAACAAACATTTTTCTGATTATCGATTTTTGACTCAAAGCATCCCCAAAACATTGGAGATCCAGCTTATTCCTGAGACATCAACCATCACAAAAGATTTTCACTCTTTGAACTATTCACATTTTGTAGCAGAAAACAACAAAGTTCCACAGACATCCTTCCTCTCCTTTTTCTGAAATGTATTCACAAACAGGGTCTTTTTCATAGTTCAAAAGAAAAACAAACAGCTTTTTTTCTTAGCCAATTGGCCTGTTCCTCTCATCCTGGGATCTGATCTCTTAATGAGAGGGTTTGGGACACCAAATCCAACCAGAAATTCCCAGGACGCCAGAGACTACTTTACTTGTCTTTCTATGAGGGATGAATGCATTAGTCTTTCTACTAGGTGAGTCACTTTCCCGGGATTATTGTGCCAGTCAATAGTTCCAGGAGAGTGGGGTGTGCAGAAGGGCAAAGGAAAAAGCAAAGGGGTAAGGGATAAGAAAGAGGCTTTCATAAAATGCATAGCAAGGCAGAATGGTCCAGTTTTATAAACCACCCACTACAAACTCCAAACATGCACACCCAAAACTAGAGGGGGAAGGAGTTGGGGAGACAAAAGATGGTGACACAGAACAGCAGACCTGTCTACGGACATTTCTCACTTTCCTAACACTGGAAGATGTTTAATTAAAAAGTTGCTGTTCAAAATTGTACTGAAAACATATCTAAAAATAGGTCTGTAGTCATCTTAAAAATAAAAAGTCACTCCTCAGATAAGAGGACTGACAGATATTATCAGATACCAACACGTGAGTTTATCTTTGATATAAATTTGAAAAATGGCCTGGCAGAGAAAAAGGAAGAAAAGGACGGAGAGATGGAAGGAGAGAAGAAAAGAAAGGGAAAATTCATAGTACAATGGGAAAGGCAAGAAAACTGGGAAGGACACATTTTTAAGCCTATGTTTATCTATCCCAGCAGCCGAACAAAGCAGATCCACAAAGGAAAAAAATGCAGTTCTTTTCCAAGAACATTCTGAAAGTCAACTTTAAAATCAAAATAGAAGAAACTACAATCTGAAACAACAAATATCACAATGTTCACTAAATTTAAAAACAATGACTACTGAGACTGGGTACTCAAATGGATCAACGCTCTTCAGAGGTCATTCTTAGGTATTATCTGGCAGAATGCTATGATCAGGCCTTATTCACCAAGTGGAGGCTGAAGTGTGTATATTACTCAGTATGAACCTACTCTGGGAGCAGACAAAATCCCCTGGATATCTCAGAGTACAAGAGGACTCTGCCAGCAACAAGATGCAAACGGGGAGGAATGGTAGAAGAACAGCAAAGAATAGCTGGTTACTGAGGGCTCCCTTCTAATGTAGAGAGTTTAGAAATACCTGTACAGGGGCTGGCCGATTAGCTCAGTTAGTTAGAGCATGGTGCTGATAACACCAAGGTCAAGGGTTCGGATCCCTGTGCCAGGGGCCGGCCCGTGGCTCACTCGGGAGAGTGCGGTGCTAATAACACCAAGGCCCCAGGTTCGGATCCCATATACGGATGGCCGGTTCGCTCACTGGGTGAGCGTGGTGCTGACGGATCCCTGTGTCAGCCAGATACCAAAAACATTAAATAAAATAAAAATATCTGCACAAACATGCTAAGTAAAGGAATGGGAAGATAAACTATAATACCAAAGACAGAAAACATTCCTCCCAGAGGAAAGAGGGGAAGCAGACCTCAAAATGGTGTCATAGGGAAATGCTACCAGAGTTGCACAAACTATGCTCTGTCCTTAAGGACAAATACCTCAAGGTAAAAGGGAAAGCAACTCATTCTGTTTATCATTTCCCCCAATGGTTTTAAAGACTCCAAATACATACTCTTGCAGCATTTAACCACAGGTGGGATAAAGGGAGGAGAGAAAGAGGATAAAAAATTGAACAATGCTGAACCCACCAAACCTCTTATTCCTTCCCCAGACTTCCCAGTCAGGCAGTTGTTGGTAGATTGACACTTGATTTGGGATACATTTGAGGGGGCAAGAGGTGGTTCTCAATAGAAAAATGATCAGAGAAGCCAGAATTTAACCGTTTTCCTCTATGAGCTGCTTAGCTCTACAGAAATACACCAAGGGCCTTCAATCAATCTAATCTGTTTAACTTGGAAGAAGAACAGAAAACAGGGAGAGGAAATATGGTCAGATGAAGCTCTTCTTCCCACTATTTGGCACCCAAAGGAAAAGGGGAAGGTGGAGACCGCAATGAAGACTGCTGGTACTGCCTCTTCTGTTTTTTCATTGTTGATCCTATTGGCCAAATCAGGTACACACAGGTATCGGCGTTGCTGCTTTTCTTCTGATCCTTGCAGGAGAGTCAGATGTCCATCTCAAACTGAGCATCATCCCCTGGTTAGGTTGAATAAAATGAAAAGTTCAGCACAAAAAGGAAAAGTAAAACAGTTTTAAGTGTCATTCCCACTACACAAGGGTCAAAAAATAATTTAAACTGTCCCATTCTCTGCTGCCTTGAAACAATTATTCTGCTTTGCTTTGGTTGATCTTTTTAATCTGGAAAAGAAAAATGCAAGTCACACCACCCATGGAGAGGAGTTTTTGGTGAAAAAGACACAAGTGAAAACTCTCCCAGGGTCTCTTTGTCCACAAGTTGACCAAACAGCAACTCCTAGGGAGCTGTTTGCCTTCTCTCAGGTGAGTACACTTGTCTGGAGACTTTGAACTCTGGTCCTGCTCTGAATGGACACTTTATCCATTAAAAACTCATTTGGAATTTGAGGAAGCAGAATGCTGGCTCACATCCAAGGGCCTCCAAGCACAACCCCTGAGGTGTATTTCAAGAGCTGGCCATTTCCACCTCATTATTCTGCTTCTACGGAGATAAAGATGACTCATTAGTACAGCGTGTGTGTGTCTCTCAGTGTGTGTAGGCGAGTATTTATATAATTATAGGCAGTTCTGAAAAATAGGGGAAACAAACCAGACTGCTTTTCCTCACACCATAAAAGGACATTCTTCTTGTAAGAAAAAAGGTCTACTGCCTGAAGGTGATGGAAATGGGGGCTATAAAATTCTGTTTTGTCTTCTGTGTGCATGTGTGTGTGAGCGTGATCCTATGTCCAATAAAGAGTAGATCAGGCAGTCCGTAAGGAATGGTTCAAGGAGTCACCTTCAGAGTTTACCATTCCCTGATTTTTTATTCTTTTCCCCCACCAACTAGATTAGATGTGATTATGATTTAGAACTCAGGGTTTCTACAGCATTTCCATAAATTTTTGGAGAGGGAGGAAAAACCTTAGAGACATACAACAGAACTTCATTTATACTGAAGCATCAACATTTTTTCAACCTACAGCAAACTGACATTCAAATTCCCAGAGCCACCCTCTTGGTGCCCAACACTAGCATTCTCTTACCAACTGCATGCTTCCTGTCATGATTGTTCAAGTTGTTCAAATTGTTTACTTCTACTTTGGAGTCTTCAATTAAGGTGCCAGGGCTAGTGACTCCTGGGATATTGGGCAGATGGCAGGGTGGGGTCTGAGCCATGGGAGAATTGCGGCGATCCAACAGAAACTTTCGATCATAAATGATTCGGGTTCCTGAAAAACAGGGTTGAAAAGAGTTTAAAACAAATGAAGGTGCTATCAACATAAAATACTACCCAGAAATTTAGTTTAAATCCCATGTAATCCTAACCCTTAAGAATTTTACAATTCAAACCAAAAGGCTAAGCTCTAACCATCCTGCCTGTGAACATCCTTTCCTCCTCTTCTACTGGGGAAGTGATGAAGTGGAGGCTATAAAATGATGAACTCCTGCTCATCCTTCAAGATTCAGCACCAACATCACTTCCTTTGCAAAGCTGTGCCCCCTGCACCTTTTAACCTTCCTTCCCCCCATCTTACTCAATACACATCATCTATTACAGGACTCGTTTATCTATCTGTCTCTCTGTATATACTCTGAGTTCCTTATGCCAGGGCTATGTCTTATTTACACTTGACCTGTGTCCTAACATTAAGATCTTCAAAAACATGTTTTAAATGATGGAATAAAAAGCATGTGAAAAAACAGATAGCCACCTGTAGGTTAAAGGCTTTCCAAAGAAGCAGTGAGAATGGAATTCTTCCCAGACAGAGCTATAGCAAAAGCTGGAACTGGCAGTCTCTCTCTATCCTACAAAACAATCAGCTTACCAGTAAATGCTACCTGAATGCTTTACAAATAACAGTTCTGAAGAGCACACTTTACCTGACAGTTATGAAAACTGCTGTTTATAACTGGCCAACAGGTACATAAAAGATGCTCAACATCACTAATCAGGGAAATGTAAATCAAAACTACAGTGAGATATCCCCTCATACCTGTTAGGATGGCTATTATCAAATCAAGATAATAAATGTTGGCAAGGACGTGGAAAAAATGAAACCTCTGTGCACTATTGGTAGGAATGTAAATTGGTACAGCCATTATGGAAAACAGTATGGAGGTTCCTCAAAATATTAAAAATAGAACTACCATAGCCCAGTTCCAGGTATATATCCAAAGGAAATAAAATCAGTAGATCAGAGAGATATCTACACTCCCATGCTCACTGCAGCATTATTCACAACAGCCAAAACATGGAAACAACCTAAGTATATGTCAATGAATATTATTCAGCCATAAAAAAGAAGGAAATCCTGTCATCTGTGACAAGATGGATGAACCCAAGGGCATTATGCTAAATGAAATAAGTCAGATAGAGAAAGAAAAATACTTCATGTTTTCACTTATATATGGAATCTAAAAAAATCAAACTCACAGAAACTAAGAGTAGAATGGTGGTCACCAGGAGCTGTGGGGAGAGGGAAATGGGGAGATAATGGTCTAAGGGTACAAACTTTCAGTTATAAGATGAATAAATTCTGGGGATCTGATGTACTGTATGGTGACTATAGTTAACAATACTGTTACATACTTGAAATGTGCTTAAAAGAGTAGATCAAATGTTCTCATCACACACACAAAAAAGGTCACTATGCGATGACAGTTGTGTTAATTAACTTGACTGAGGTAATCATTTCACAATACATACATATATAAAATTGTCACATTGTACACTTTAAATTTATACAGTTCTATTTGTCAATCATACCACAATAAAACTGGGGCAAAAAAAAAAAGGAAAAGAAAATCTGCTGTTGTGTATTCCTTTTGTCTTGGTCTTCCCAAAGAACTAATGGCTATAAGTAAGATATATCCAGTGTTTATGGGTTATAAAAAAGAGTAAAAAAGATATCAACTAATAGACAATTAGAGATGCCTAATGTTGGGCAAATGTAGCAGATGCCTAGAGCTCTGCTGCTGATTCTAAGACTGGTTCAGTAAGAATGTGGTGACCATTTAGTGATGTCTACTAAAGGCGGTGACAGTACAGAAAGAGAACAGCAGCCCAGCATATTTGCCAACCCTGCCTAAGTAACAAAGTAGTCATGTAGAGCTATCTTGCTCACACTGGGCTTAACTCAAGAGAAGAAAAACCTGCTTTCAGGGTTTGCGTATCCAAATCAAAGGCAATACTACATGTGAAAGGAAAATTATGTACAAAGTTACCCAGTTTAAAGAGGAAGAATTTAACTACTACTTGCTAGTAAATGCTTTCAGATTCTCAAAGGAGGGGGTGGGGGGAAGAATACGCCTGTCATATTACAAAAAGGAGAGTCAGGCTGGCTGGTTAGTTCAGTTGGTTAGATCATGGTGCTGACACCACCAAAGACCAGGATTCAATCCCTATACCTGCCACCCCCCCCCCCGCCCCCGCCCAAAAGAGAATCTGCCTCAGACAGATTTCCTCAAACAACATGTGAAGGCTACATCCCAGGAAACAGAAGAACAAACTAACAAATCTATTTGAAATGTGAGGAAGCAAACGGAAAACAGCAAGGCATTTACCTCAAGAATGGAAATTCCACAGTCCTCCCAAAGAAGAAAGGGGATGAATATTTAATCTTAAGAAATAATACCAATAGTAAGCTAAGTAGTTAGAAAATGAGTTTTCAAACTCAATCATTTTCTTGGGATTAATACCTGCAGTGGTACCATGACACTTTTACACAAATACTATTAAGTAATTTCCTTTCAACTGAATGGAAAATAGTCAAACTAGTGCACTCTTCTCTCTAGATGAGGAAAAAACCAATAGGGATTCTACCCTCCTCCACCCCCACCATCCTTGCTTTAACACCTAGAATAAAGTACTAATCATATTCTACTCTAGACAATACTATAAAATTAGCTAGTCACAGGAATGAATGACTTAAGAATATCAGCACATGCAGGCATTTTAAAACAAAACTGTTAAGGCTTTCAAGCCAACTCCAAAGGATATCAACTTTCATTTTTACTATCCATTTCTGCTACAACTACATGACAGTCATATTTTTAGTTTATAATAAAAATACAATATCTGGCTCTGAGTCTCTCCATAATAAACTAAGAAAAATATTGGGCCATATTTGGAACCTACTAGGACAGTATTTTGGGGGTTGTGATCTACATCAGAATCATCTGAGATGCTTGTTAAAATATTATTCAGATACCTGGGACTAGAACCTGGAAATCCATATTTTCAACTTCCCCAGGTCATTCTATGTTCATTAAAATTTGAGAAACACTATACCAAGAGAAATAACCCAACTTTATCCTTTTTCCAAAATCCTGGTGACAGTGATTTAAAAATAGGTGAAATATCAAAGAATTAGTAAGACGAAGATGGGAGGGGCTATACACATCATTTTGGCAGTTGATGTTGAGACCCAGAGAAATGACCTCAGAGCGAATCAGAAGCAAAACTGGAACTAAACTTGTGGTTTCCTGACTCCTAGTCCAGCACTCTTTCCATTCAACCACAATCTCTATGATCTCCAAGAGAAGGAGTGAACTGTCTAAAGTGAAAGGAGTAGAAAGGTAACTGCTACTCATATAGAAAATAACAAGGTAAAGATGGTATGACAAGCAGATTATACAAAAGGGACCACCAAACATTTGTCCTAAAGCACTGCTTTTCAGTGGAAGTAGCGGCAGGTGATGGTGGTGGTGTTATGAGTGAAGGTGTTTGCTTTCTGGGTGGTTTTTAGTCTTCTAGTTGGGCAAGGCCTGAGTACTTACACAAGAGTACTTCAAAAAGTTCATGGAAAAATAGAATTAAAAGATAATTATGAATCTTTCCATCAACTTTTTGAAGTACCCTAGTATATTTTGTTACTTAATCCTTACATTTCTTCTTATAGGATGGAAAAATATATACTTTTAAGTATTATGTGAATAGGTAAGTTTATAACCTAAGAAATTCTTTTCCTGTTTTTACTGTTTGAAGGATTTAGGCAAAAAGGCCCATAACCCATTTGTGACTGTATCAACACCATGATCTTGGCCTTGGCAGAAAAGCTTTGCATGCCTGCCTCCCTTTACGAACACTTGGAAAAGCTGGAAATCATTCACTCCTGGTTTAAAGATGAATCAAGCCTTATATCCTGTCTCAAATATAATTTTAGGACATGGAAAGTAGAAATTTACCTTCACCCTCTTTGCTTTGAAAAATAAGAACTAGAGTAACAACTCAAAAAGGCATCTGAAAATTATGAGGAATAAGGCATTCTGGATAGCAGAAAACTTAGTTCAATTTTCAAAAGGTGAACAATATCAATTATTTTGGATGGGAATATTTCTAATACAAATTTAAAACTTTTTACCTTTGTAAGCAGAAAGCAATTCAACCCAACGTTGTAACCTAAGAAGTCTCAGGCCCTACTCAGCTGATGCTCTGTACAGCTGAAAATCACTATACAGAATTCAGACTGTAAAAGTCGTATTTGTGTCCCCCTGCCACCTCACCCCCCGTTTCTTTGTCTCCTCCTCGCTGTTAGGCTAAGAGCTACCCTATTCCATGTTCCTACCATGTCTTAGCTCAGTCTGACATAACAAAATACCACAAACCACATGACTTAAACAAGAGAAAGTTGTCTCAGTTTTGGAGGCTAGAAGTCCAAGATTAAGGTGCCAGCACGGATGGTCTCTGGTGAGGACCCTCTTCCTGGCTGGTAGGTGGCTGCCTTCTCCCTGTGTCCTCACATGATGGGGGAAGGGAAGAGCAAGCTCTCTGATGTCTCTCTGTATAAGAGCACTAATCCCATTATGAGGGCCCCAACCTCATGACCTCATATGAACCTAACTAATTCCCAAAGGCCCCAGTTCCTAATACTAACACATTGGGAGTTAGGGCTTCAACATACGAATTTTGGGGAGACAAAATTGAGCCCATAATACCCTTTACACCCATTCTAACTTGATTCTTGTAACCTATCAGGTTTGGAAATCTGCAATCTGCTTATTAGAATACTATGTAAAATACGGGCAAATAGGCAGAAAGGGGCCTTGATGGCTTTCCAATAAACAAAGCGAAGGAGCTTTAGTGGAAGGAATTAGCACATTCGTTGTGTCACTTGCACTTCTGTGTCACAGCTAGATTTCAAAAGGATGGGGTTTCACCACGAGATGTTCTTACCAACATTCAACTTGCAAGTTGGGACAAGATTATACTCGTTTCCGCAGTACACCAAGCTTGGAAACTGGGGAAGAATGAGATGGCGAAAAAAGCACAGGATAGAAATGAGCTTTCTAAGTTATATTTCTAAGTTAGCAACAACATATGCATCAAAGAATTGTAATTGAACTAACTAGGAAATAGTAGAGATTCCACCTAAACGTGTGAGGTGTAAGAGAAATTTTGAACCACTATGACTTTGCACCACCCATAAATTTTTTTTTTACAGTTTTACTGAGATAAAATTCATATACAATTCATCCATTTAAAGCATATAATTTAACAGTTTTTAACATATCCACAGAATTGTGCAACCATCACATGACCAATTTTAGAAAATTAAAAAAAAAATTTTTTAGAAAAGTTTCATTCACAAAGAACCCCCACCCCACCCTTAAGACACCACCCAATCTCCCCATCTGTCCAAACCCAAGCAAACACTAATCTTTCTGTCTCCACAGATTTACCTATTAGATATTTCATATAAATGGAATACATTGTCTTTTGTGACTGCTTCTTTCATTTGCATAACATTTGTATGTTTCATCCACATTGTAGCATTTATCAGTACTTCATTTCTTTTCATTGCCAAATATTTCATTGTATGTATATATGTATATGTCACATTTTGCTTATCAATTCATCAGCTGAAACATTTTGTTTATCTATTTGTCAGTTGATGGACATTTGGGTTGTTTCCACTTTTAGGCTATTATGAACAATGTTGCTATAAACGTTCATATGTAAGTTTGTGTGTGGGCATGTTTCCATTCTCTTGGGTATATACCTAAGAGTGGAATTGCTGGATCATATGGTAACTCTACATTTAACCTTTTGAGAAACTGCCAGCCTGTTTTCCAAAGTGGTACACCATTTTACATTCCCATCAGCAGTGTGAAGGTTCTAATTTCCATACATTGTAGCCAATATTTGTATCTTCTTTGAAGAAATGTCTATTCAAATCCAATGGCCATTTTTCAATGTAATAGTTCTTTATATACAATGGTGCTTCACACTGAAGAACTAAGGTCTTGTGTTAATGTTCCTAAAAATGACCAGGGACAATATGACCGAATCATGCCAAAAAACCCCCACAAAACTATTCAAATAAAAAATTAAGATTTAACTATGAATAAAACTCCAGAAAAAAATGCTATATTTCTTTGTCGGATACTGGGTTTACTGTAAAATTATATAAATTCCCAAGACAGCTTATTAAAAAACCTAAAATATTCAGGGTGCATGCACAGACATACATTTTTTGAAGCAAGAATTTCTTAGTAATTCACATTTCATCCAAACCACATGCAGCATCTGCAATGTCAACCAATGCAGCCACAAGTCACTAGAAACAAGTTAACTTTAAATTTCTCAGGAAGAAAAACAAAGATCATACAAGAAATCCATAACCCACATATAACACAATATTGTAATGGGGCATGATTGTGATCAATTGATGGAATGTTTAAGAAAAAACAATCTACTTAACCTTGACAATGGAAACATTTTCCTTCCTGTGAATTTTCCATTTCCTTATCTATAAAATAATTGTACTCAGTTTTATATTGGAAAGTCACACACACACACAAAAAGAATCTATATTATTTACTGATTTTCAATGTTTACAGTCAAACTGTAGTAAAAATATAGAAGAATTATGGTTAAGTAGGAGCATGCAAATGTTACAAACCCTGATATAAAAATAATGTAAAGGCTGAAGTAAAGGGAAGGAGGACAGGCAGATAGAATAATCTAATACAGTAGAGAGCTAAAGTTGACAGATTGAGACACAGAGGTTTAACTATATTATTTAGAGTTTTAAAGGTAACTACAAGAAGAACCAAAAATGATAATACAATTTACACAAATCAGTAAATGGAGAAGGGATGGGATATGAGAAGTAGAAAGTAATGAGTGTCCTAGATTCCTCACCTTTCATAATAGGAAATCAGTAGTACTGTCTAATGTTGAGAAATCAAAAAATTGTGGTACATATACATTATTTACAGCAATAGTGATAACCAAAAAAAGCATTATAAACAGAAACTATTGAAAGTGGTAGTTCAATGGCATTTTAATTTGCATTTTATACACCTCTATATTATTTTTCTTTTTTGTTTAAAAAATGTACAAATAGGGCCGGCCTGTGGCTCACTCGGAAGAGTGTGGTGCTGATAACACCAAGGCCGTGGGTTCAGATCCCTATATAGGGATGGCCGGTTTGCTCACTTGGGAGAGCATGGTGCTGACAACACCAAGTCAAGGGTTAAGATCCTCTTACACGTCATCTTTAAAAAAAAAAAAAAAAAAAAAAGCACAAATATTACTTAGATTTCATGTTAGGATTTCATAACAAATAGGAACCTTTAGGTCTAGGGTAACAGATATTTATATAATATATTTTATCCATAGCAACCACATATTAGGATATTAGGATAACTTTAATATCTTTTAATACTTTCTGATGCTGACATTACTAGAAAAACATGGAAGTAAAACTGAGTCCCTTTGATAGACAATAGGGAGGAGGAGAAAACCTTCTACCTTTTGATCTAAAAACCAATGATCCTCAAATGGCAAAAAAACAAGGCCAGTGAATGAGGTCCAAAATTCTGCTTGCCAAGCTGTCTAGTACAGAAACAATGTCATTCAAACTTAAAGGCCTCTTTTAAGACCAAGTAGCTTAATTTAAATAATTAATCAGTGCATTAAGCTATTTATACCTAAGAAATTGTGTAAGTTGAAGTAAAACCACATAGAGAAAGTTCACTGTAATATGGTTAACTTATAGGGTAGTTAGTTACTATACTTTTACAGGGTCCCCCATCATAAAATTCTGTTTAACTATGGCTGCTTCCAGAATTAGAATTTAGCATTACTCATGCAAATAAGACAGCTTGTAAAAAGAAACATTAAGTAATTGCCCAAACTGCACAGCTTGAATTAAGCTGATGACAAAACCCTGCAAGTGTGAGATGGACCTACACCCTCATATAATAGTGTTCCAAGCAGGAAGGGGATCTCATGGGACTTTCTCCATCGAAGAGGAAAATCTTTCTCAGAAAACCCCTAGCAGACTTCCCCTCACATCTCCTTAGGCCAGAACTGGTTTAGATGCCCACCAGACCAAACTGGGGAAGCCATGACTGGGTTTGTGTAGTTATGGTGTATATCTTGGGAATTGGTACACAGCCACTTAAAAAAATGAGAGAATCTACGACAGTATGGAAGAAGATGAAATGGCTGTTGGGAAGGAAACCAACAGTGTCAGCCACATATGTGTTTAATATTTACCTAAATTTAATAAATACTACATAAATATGAGGGTACGTCAAAAAACTCATGGAAAGACTCTTATTATCTTTTAATTCTACTTTTCCACAAACTTTCTGAAGCACCCTCGTATTAATTTAACTAAAATGGGTTAAAAATGAAATTGGGAGGATAGGAGGTAGAAGTATATATATTGGGAGAAGGGTATACGTAGCAACTAAATCCTCAACTTTCATAGTAAGAAGCTAACTGTTAGTGTCTAAAACTAAGAAATAGCATTAAATCATGTTATTTAGAAATTCAGAGGTAAACACTAGAAAAACTAGTTTAAAGAATTTAAAATGGTTTCTCTGGGGAATGGAACTATAGGTGAGGAGATGGCACATGGGAATGTTGCTTTTTGTTATTAGCCTGATAATACTATATGGCTTTTAAAACTTTGTTACTGGGCCGGCCCATGGCTCACTTGGGAGAGTGTGGTGCCGATAACACCAAGGCCACGGGTTCAGATCCCTATATAGGGATGGCCAGTTAGCTCACTTGGGAGAGCATGGTGCTGACAACACCAAGTCAAGGGTTAAGATCCCCTTACCGGTCATTCTTATAAAAATTAAATTAAAATAAAATAAAATAAAATAAAATAATAAATAAAATAAAATAAAACTGTTACTTTCAGAAGTATAAAAAAAGAATTTTAAAAAAGGCAAAATAAAACAGTGATTGCATGAATCTTGAAAATATAATGCTAAATGAAATAAGTCAATCACATAAGGACAATTACTATATGATTCCACTTACGTGAGGTACCTAGAACAGTCAAATTCATGAAAACAGAAAGGAGGATGATGGTTCCTAGAGGTTGAGGGTGGTGGTGGTGTTTAATGGGGAGTTACTGTTTAACTGGTATGAAGTTCTAGAGATGGATAGTGATGACTGCAAAACCCTGAACATACTTAATGCCACTGAACTATACACTTAAAAATGGCTAAAATGGTAAATGTTATGTTATATATATGCTGTACCACAAAAAATACATTAAGAAAGATCGAGAGACAACGTAAAAAAACAAACCATTATAAGGAGGTTGCAAAGTATTTTATGAATAACACACCAACACTGCTAGGGCAGCAGAGATAATGAAGAAGGAGGGATTCCTTCAAACCTAGAAAGTCAGTTAAAAAAGAAACAAAGCACTTGGCAAGAAACCTCAGTATTCTATTAGGAATTCTTGATAATTCTCCAGTTATGTCTCACGTAAGGTAAGGGCCCATCAAGGGATGGGAAATAGATACAAGATGAACAAGCAACAAGCACACCCTGAAAAGAAGTCTGAGCCTGTCTCTCCCTCCCACTCCCATGAGGGAAAATGAAGTGAAAATACACAACTATCAAATCCCTGAAGTGCTAATGAAACCAACAGAGGGACAATTTTTACATCAACGACAGGCACAATTGGAGCCTCAGGACATTATAACTTAATATGACTAAACTATTACAGAAAATGGAAGACATCCAAGGTTTGTGAAAAGCATCCTACTGTCCTTTGATTAACTCCAAGTCTCAATAATTGGGAGCAAAGATTTCCAAGATATTAATGTCAAAGGATGGTTCCCTGTCCTATCACTTGGCACACTTACTAAATAGAATATACACCTAGGCTGAAAGGGAAGTTGATAATGACTACATTCCTACTCAGAAGGTCCAGTGTTATTTAGAAAAGGCCTTACAGAGTGCTATGGTTTGGATATGGTTTATCCCCACCAAAACACATGTTGAAATTTGATCCTCAATGTGGCAGTGTTGGAGGTGGAGCCTAGTGGGCAGTGTTTGGGTCATGGGGGTGGATCCCTCATAAACAGATTAATGCCCTCCCTTCTGGGATGAGTTCTCTTACTCTTTTAGTTCCCAGGAGAACTGGTTGTTAAAAAGAGCCTGGCACCTCTCCTCTCCCTCTCTCTTACTTCCTTGTTTTATTTCAATGCAGAAGCAGCCCAACATCTAACATAAACAGTCTCTGGTGATGAGATGAGCTCTTCACTGAGGCCCTAATGATTAATCATAACATCTTAAAATGAAGAATCATGAGCCTTTCACACTTTCTAAGTAGGTCTTAGAACCTAAAGGGCAATGGTCTATTTTTGCCAGAACTTCTGCTATAAATAGCAGGCTACTTCTAAAAAAAATTTAAATTGAATGAGATGTTACTTTGATACGAAATCCAAACAACAAAATCACAATAAACGTACAGACTAATATTCCTTATAAATATAGATAGAAAAATCCTCAACCAAATACTGGCAAACCAAATTCAACAACATACAGAAAGGATTATACACCATGACCAAGTGAGATTTATCCAATGAATGCAAGGCTAGTTCAACACCTGGAAATCAATTAATATAATACATCATATTATAAAAAACAAAAACCACATGATCATCTCAACAGACGAAAAAAATGCACTTGACAAAGTCCAATACCCTTTCATGATAAAAACACCCAACAAACAAGGAACAGAAGGGAACATACTCAACCTGATAAAGGGCATCTATCTAACATCTCACTTAATGGTGAAAGACTGGATTCTTTCCCCCTTAGATCAGGAAGAAAGGATGTCCTTTCTTGATGTCTTCCCACATCTTGCCACATTCAGTCAACACTGTACTGAAGGTCCTAACCAGGGCGATTAGTCAAGAAAAAGAAATATGACATGATCTTGTATATAAAAAAATCCCAATGAAACCACAAGAATTGAATTGTATTTTCCTTGCCTGTTGAAGTTTTCACTTTTTTAAACTACTCAATGAAATAAACAGCTTCTGTTTGTCAAAGTATTTGTCTTACAGATCTGAAAGATTATTTATTTAGAGGTAAATACTTAAAGATTTCTGAGCTTTTGGCTTCAAGCTATGGCCTGAAAACCAGGTGAAGAGGACCTTTAAAAACTAGCCTTATAACACCAAGGTCAAAGGTCCAGATTCCCATACCAGCAGCTGCCAAAAAAACCCCCCAAAAAACTAGCTACACATCAATGGATAGCTGCTGGGTGTTAAGGAGCACACAGGTTTTAAGGGGCCATCATAAAGCAAAGTACAATGATGGACAAATCTGAAAATGATACCTAGTCCTTACCTATTGACTGCAAGTCTCAACTGATTTTTGTTCTATTACAAATAGAGCGGCAAAAATCTTTTAAACATTAATTTGCTGACCTAAAGTCTTGAGAGCCTAGAAAAAGTTCTGCCATTCACCAACAAACTGTCCTCCTACACAGGCTCTTTTCCTCTCTAACCAGATGAACTAGCTTTCTCCACATTAACCTTACCCTATCTGATCTGCAAATCTTTACACACAAACACTATTAATCAAGCCTACAGTGTCTCCAACCCACACAAGATCTCTCCTACAAAACTGTCTTTAAGACTCTGATCCTCAAAAGGTCTCTGTTGAATGACCTTGGTAGTGCAAGTTTATACAGTCATCACTTTTCCTCCTCCCATGTCATATACCAGGCCTTGGGCCAGCTGAAGGGAGCTGTGCAAACATTTGTCATGCATGCTGCACTATCAACCTGTAAGAGTCCTGTCTTCCCACGTTCAGACTGTATCTGACTTAGGTCAGGCAGAGGCTTCCGCACAGTGCACTGCCTTGAGATGGGGACTGCTGCCTTTCTCCAGGCTCATAATTCAGTCCCTTACCAGAAAAAAATGTACCCAACATAAAAACTGAAGTACATCCTCTTCCATGTATACTTTGGCAGCTGATGTATAGCAGACTAAAGCTAAAGCTGAATCTCCTACACAATGACAACACATTTTAATGTGTGTTATTCTGAGATAAGTAAATGTCACCTTCCTCAACCATGAGGCAAAATGATTAACATCCTTCATTATGTTTTTCATGCACTTCTCAAGTGTGATAATGAAGCCCTCTGGCTAACAGCTGAAGTTAGAGAGTTTAAATAAGTACATTTGTTGGTTCAGAAGTGACTGGCCTAGAACAAACTCAGCCCAAGGTCACTGAATTAGAAATTTTATGACATGGCCAGAACCTGGCCTTCCTTCCTCTTACGTTCACACAGAGCCATTCATTTCTCCCAAGAAAGGAACCAGATTAAAAAGCAGGTCTGCCCCTAAATATTCTTATTTTGATGTAGCTCACTCAAGTAGATTATTTTCCTTTCTTCCTGCCTTCTTTATTTCCAGACACTACCAATGACCTTCAGGTAATTCTGCCCCAGTGAACCAATTGCAGCAACTATCCAGCTGGCAGACAGAAAGAGCTACAATGTGAACAAGATTTCAGACCATCATAGTTAGTTCCCCTGTGTTGCTCTTGTTATGGCAGAGCTGATGAGGATGTTATGCAGAAAAAGAAAGGCTGAAAGAGGTCTCTATGTTCTGCTCATTCCCAAGAGCACAACTCTCCCAGAAGGAGACAGTTCAGCACCTAGAAAAGAAATAATCACAGAAACAATCACAGAATTCTCCCAGAAGGAGACAGTTCAGCACCTAGAAAAGATATAATCACACAGATAGCATTCAAGAGGTAGAAAAGTCTCTGTAAATGCTTGCAAACTTCCTTTACTAGTAAGATAAACATCTTAAGATAGTGAAACAAAAACTGCAATAGTGATCACAATACTAAATTTGAGGCTACCCACCGACATTAATTAGCTGTATGGTACTAACGAGTTACAATAGTCCTCCCTTGGTATCCCTGGAGGATTGATCCTAGAACACGCCCCCCCCCCCAATCCTAGGATGCTCAAGTCCCTTATAAAAAATGGAGTCATATTTGCATATAATCTACACTCATTCTCCTGTATACTTTTAATTTACTTTAAATTTTAAGTAATCTTTAGATTACTTATAATACCTAATACAAAATACCTAATGGCAAATTCAAGTTTTGCTTTGTGGATTGAACATCACATATTGCACACAGGTATTGACATTCAATGCTGTACCCTACAGATATGTACAATAAACTATGCTCCAATAAAAAAATAAAATAAGTTTTGCTTTGAGAACTTTGTGGAATTCCCCCCCCCCCGAATATTTTTTCTTTCTTTCTTTCTTTCTTTTTTTTTTTTTAAAGATTACTGGTAAGGGGATCTTAACCCTTGACTTGGTGTTGTCAGCACCATGCTCTTCCCCAAGTGGCTAACCGGCCATCCCTATATAGGGATCCGAACCCGTGGCCTTGGTGTTATCTGCACCACACTCTCCCAGTGAGCCACGGGTCGGCCCTCCCCCTGAATATTTTCAATCTGCATTTGGTTGAATCCACAGATGTCAAAACCCAGGGATATGGAGGGCTGACCGTACTTAATTTCTCTGGGTCTCAGTTTCTCTCAACTATAAAATGAAAGCATTAGGTCTCTTTGAACTAACCAGAGTGTTATAAAAGTGAAGCCAACTACAGTAACTTTACCTTCCACCAAGAATAGAAGTAGCTTCCCAATGGAAGAACTAAGTATCATCGCCACTCCTCCATAGGTAGATAGGTAAAAATGAAACCCAAGGGTAATTTTTGCCTGGAATTTACTCAACAAAACTTTTCCTCTTCCTTAATAATGAGAAAAAGGTACTCTCCTAGCAATACTAGAATTCCAAGAGGTTACAGCAAGTGTGTTTTCACCCATCTCTCATTTCCCAAACTACAGAAAGGCAATTTTGAGAAACCTCCAGGGTAGGCTGTATCCTTAATGAATAAAGGACTTTCAAGGGGGGAAAAAATCGTAAGTTCACAATGTTGTGAATGTCCCTGCCCAGGACATTCAGCTCATCAACTGTTATCCTGGAATGCTCTGATATGCATGTGATACTCCAGAAGGTTTCTAGAAGTTTGACGCAAGAAATGCTAATCCTCTCCCTTCCCACTAAATAGAGATTTCCGATACAAGCCTACTGACTGTTATTTTTCTAAATGTTTTCAAATCTAAAACATATGTTAGCACTTGACTCTATACTATTCCAGAACTAAAAATCTTATGTGACCCCCTTTCCCCCAAATATTTTAAGCCTGTTCAGAACAAAGACATTTCCTACTTTTGTCTGTTGTCCCCTTTTATGCAAAGCACTGCACTGGGCCCACAAAACTCACCAATGATACTTAACCACATTAATTTTGGTGTCTGGTGGTGACCAAATGACAACAAACTATCTCAGTCTGATTCAGGGAAATAAAAGTACATGGTGAGAAGGAGATGAATGTAGCAAGAGAAACGAACAAACCATCAGAGGGGAAATTAAATCAATAAGTACTGAACATCTAAACAGCACTGAAGTAATTGCTATAAAATAATGATTAAATCTAACTGCAACAGAGCTATATATCCTTATAAATATATTAACTAATATGTTTCTATTAAGTAATATGTTAAAAATCCTAAGATTATGATGGGCTCTACCAATAAATACAGGCTCAATATTACAGATGAGCCACGATGACAAGTATTTAAATCTGAAACAAAAAAAACTGTGTGTAGAAACGATTTGGAGGCAGGTGAAGTGATATTTGAGAACACAGAGGTGATTGTGTGTTGGGAGGAGGGGTAAATGAATCAGTATTTCTGGCAGAATCTTTCCAAGCATTTTAGGAACTAATCCAGGCTATGGGACAGACCTCTATCTTTAAAGCAATACTTAAAGACTATGCCCTTATTTTAAAAGTGTGGTAGTTTGGCTGTTTGAAATATGCCAAAAGGATGTCTTCCTATGGCTCTTCCTTCAGGGGCATAACGTAATATATAGCTGAAAGTTTAGTTCCTTACCCAAATAAATTATAGCTGAGTGCAGCTGTTACTATGACATGCATTCTGAACCGCTGGAAGCCCAGGCATTTACTGACCAATACAACAAGGAATTCGGGAAGAAGTTATAAATCCCTTTCCATCACCTTGGAAAACAATATCATTTCTTAAAAGCTATTAGTTCAAGACAACTCTATCTGGAGCAGGTTTTGGTCTGCCAAAATCTTTCACAATTAAAAAGCAAGATCTGGACTGGCTGGTTAGCTCAGTTGGTTAGATCATGGTGCTATAACATCAAGGTCAAGGGTTTGGATCCCCATACCAGACAGCCGCCAAAAATAATAATAAAAATAAAATAAAAAGTAAGATCTCAGCACGCTCAAACACAGAGGCTGGTCTTGAACAGATGAGATCAGGAGGGAGGTTTCTTCAGTGAGGTAAGCCACCCTACTAGGAACTCCAGTGTTCTGCAAAGTTAACTCTTCCTTAAACCCAGCTCTCCATACATATCCAGGCATTCCAAGGCAGCCAGCCCTCCCCTAGAATGGCCTGGCTGGATTCCTCTGTAAAGCTCTGTCCCAGATTTTTATCCCATGGAGTTGGCAAAGAGGTCTCTTTACAGGCCTTGCTATTGTGCAACCGATTCAAGGATGGCCCAAGCCTAACTGCACGGGATTGGTTGCAGTACAACTGGTGAGCCCTGCCCACAGGAACGAGGCAATCATGTAGACTGCAGGGGCTGCCAGCAAAGTCCCAACCCTCTAGCGAAAGGCCATCCCACCACCAAAAGAAGGCAAAGTTCTGAAGTTAAAAAAGGAAGCCCTTTAATAAAGGCCCCTCAGAATTGCTTTCCAGTATCCTCCCTCTGGAGAACAGCTCAGTGAGGGCACAGACAACCTTTGAGCTCCCTTTCCCGTGAGAGTTCAACACCTCTACTCCAGTGTTACTAGTAAACAGTTCCTGGTCGTACTTTGAAAAGCAATGCCCAGGAAACCTCCCTCTGCACCACCTCTCTCTATAAGCCCCTTTCCCAGAATCAAGCAGCCCTACCCGACTAGGGTGTCCTCCTAGACAATGCCCCCTTCAAGCCATTTCCAATGGTTCCGCCGCCAAAACCCTGCCCTTAAGGCTGCCAGCTCTCTCCCACCCCCACCTCCTTTCCCTTGGCTATTACTTGAAAATTATTTTATCACTCTCTCCTCCTGGCCTGGGGCCTCTCCCCACCCGTGGGGCCTCGTCCAGCAGAGTAAACAATGCTGTCAAAGCAGGATAACGCTGGGCGAGGCTTCCAGACTCCGCATTCCAGCCTCCTCCTGATGTTCTAAAAGCAGCAAAACAAGTCATCACAGGGCCCCAGGACCGAATTCCTCTCCCCAACTTCCTTTTTAAAAATGCCCGGAAGACAGCTCCCAAATAATACACTAATGTGCACAAATGCACAATCTGCAAAAGGTAACAGTAATGCAGAGTGCAATGCAAGGCCAGTGTAGCCGAGTCTGCCTGGCAAGGAGGCGGAGGAGAGAGAAACTGGGTCGAGTGAGCAAACCTGCCACTAAGCGGGAACGACGGCTTTCTTTTCGCGACCGGAGAGTCACATTCCCGAGTGGGCGCGCGCGGACTGAGTTGCAAGAAAGAGAGAGCGCGAAGTGAAGGGTCCCGAAAGGGCGGGCGCGGCTCGAAGGCAGTGCCCCGAGGGCTTGGGTAGAGATAGGGGGTGGGGGGCGAGGCGGCTCAGCGCGGACAGTCCGAGAAGTAATTAGAGAGGGCCGAGGCGGGAGACCGGGACGCGGCGGAGGGGTGGCCCGCGCTTACCTCCCGGCGTGGTGGAGAAGAGCGTCCCCCCGGGCGTGGTGCAATAGTCATGAGGTAGCTGCGCGGCGTCGCTGATGGGCACGGTGCGGGTGGGGATGGCGCGGCTCTGGCTGGGCTGGTGTCCGCTGCCGGCGGACGAGGACATGGCTCTGGGCGCGGGCTCGGCTTTGTCCGGCGGGAAGGCGGGGGGCGGTGGCGGTGGCGGTGGCGGTGGCGGTGGCGGCGGCGGCGGCGGCGGCGGGGCCCGGGCTGCTCCGGCTCCTCAGGCGGGCGGAAGGGTGCTCTCCGCTCGCTCCTTGCTCGCTTCCTCTCGCTCCCTTGTCCCGCTCTGCTCCCGCCGCCGCCCTCTCAGCCGCCGCCGCCGCCGCCGCCCGATCCTCCGGCCTCTGCCTGCAGCCTCAGCAGCAGCAGCAGCGGCAGCAGCGGCGACGACGACGACGACCGGAAGCGGGCGAAGGCGGGAGCCGGAGGGAGTCCGGAGAAGCGGGTCGGCCGGAGGTGACGTATACGGGGGGCGGGGCCTAGGGGCGGGCCCGTGGGAGGGGCGGGGCTTAATCCCCCGCGGGCGGGAGAGGAGCCGGGCGAAGGCAGATGAGGGAAGCTTTCCTGTTGTTGTTTTTATCAGTCAACGCTACTTTACATGAGCCGACTTCAGCTTCCTATCCATTCCTGTCCATTAATTATTATTAAATACAGGCAATGTATGCAAGATGCATTAAAAAAATCAAACAGAGCAGAAAGAATTATGGAGCCACTTTTCCCCTAGTTTCCTAATTCCCTTTCCTATGTCCAACCACTGATACCAGTTTATTGTGTATCCTTCCAGAGACCGTCCCTGTATACACACATAAAGCGACATATAAATTTTAGGAAGAAGAAGAGACCGTTAGCCACCAACGTCACAAGGATGAGTGTTGTATTAGAGATAAACTGAAGCACGGGAGAGGGTTAAAACCACAGGATACCTGACACTCCAGATCTGGAACGCTGTTCTTTCCTCTAGTTCTCAAACTTTTTTATATTATAAAAACCTCTTTATATTATAAAAACTTACTGAGGATCCCAAAGAGCTTTTGTTTGTGTGTATTATATCTATTTGATCATTACTGTCTGTAATGATTAATTTCTAATGTATTAGAAATTAAAAGACATTTTAAAATGTTCATTAATTCATAAAATAATAACCCATTACATGTTGACATGATAATATCTCTTTTGTTTTTAAAATTATTACATTTTCCAAAACAAAAAAATTAGTGAGAAAAATTAGTGGCATTGTTTTACATTTTTGCAAACACTTTAATATCTGGCTTAATAGAAGACAGCTGGATTCTCGTGTTGCCTGCATTCAATCTGTTGTGATGTATTGTTTTGATTCAAGTGTATGAAGAAAACTCAGCCTCACACAAGTATGGAGTTGGAAAAGGAGGGACCTCGCAGACCCTCGGGGGCTCTCCAGACCAACTCCGAGAACCGCTGTGCTAGGCAGCACTACCTCTGCCCACAACACGCCCATGGTAGGATTGGGAAGAGAATCATAAGTAGGACCAACGTAACCACCATCATTCTCATTTGCAAATGAAGAAATTGAGGCTAAGAGAGGTCCAGGGCTTAAGCCCAAGTAAAACAATTACTATTTCCCGCTCAGAGAGCCAAACAGGTGCTTGACCAGGACATAAATAAAGGAACTTACACAGTGTAGGTCTGACCAGGTGATGACATGGTACTGATTTTGTGATTAGTGTCCCAAGAATTCAGAAAGAAAAATCCCCTACTTACCCTGCAGTCTGGAGGCTCCCAGAGTTAACCTCAAAAGACTCTAAGGCTTAGGATGTGCCAAGAGAAAGAGGCATTTCTAGACAAAGAAAAAGGCAGGATACTAGTTTACATTTGAGTAGAATTTATAAAGTGTGTGGTTTACAAAGTGCATCCCTCCTTGATCTATCTTTAATTATAGATTTTGAGGTGTTCTGGGGAGAGCAGGGAGACCTTTTTGGCCAGAGCAAAGGGTGAAGATGGTAGAAAAAGTTAGATGCAGAGGGTGGGACTAGAGATGGGATGATATGAGATAAATGAAGGCTGAACCAGAGGACAATTTCAAAGTTTTGGGGACAGGGCAGTGTTACCTGCCTTTTATTCATTTTTGTCAGGCAGCCTGGAGAAGTGAACAGAGCACAGGATTTAGAGAGACATATAGACGGGGTTTGAATCCCAACTCTGCCATTTATAAACCATGTATAATCCCAGGCACGTTACCTACACTCTCTGAGCCTCATCTGTAATATGGCAATAACAATGTTACTTCACCTAGTAGTCCTGTGAGTTAACCATATAAAGTATTTAGCAAATGATTGCCTCTGGACAAAGTCATACGGAAATTAATTGAGCTCTTAGATTTTCCCATTAAAAGCTCTGGTATCTCCCTCACCCTTTCTTCCAATTGGAATCATAGACAGCTATTATGGTTTCAAAAGTACCACATAATTGCCTTTGTGCTCCTTTAAAATTACTGTAAATGCGTATGTGTGCATGTATGTGTGTGATTGTGTATGTGTCTAAAAAAACCCTAAAAACCCTCACTCATTTAATTTTTTCACACTCTTTCTAAAAACTTACCGTTTATTTTTTTGGCAACAGCTTTATTGAGATATAATCGATCTACCTAAAAGCAAACCTTTCGAAAGTGTACAACTCAACGGTTTTTAGTATATTCACAGAGTTGTCCATCTATCACACTGCTATCTAATTCCAGAACATTTTCATTGCCCCAAAGATATACCCCACATGCATTAGTAGTCACCCCGCATTTCCCCCAAACCTCCTCACCCATGGACAACCACTAATCTACTTTCTATCTCTACGGGCTTGCCTATATTGGGCATTTTATATAAATGGAAACAAAATATGTGGTATTTTGTGACTAGTTTCTTTGACTTAGCATAGGTTTTCAAGGTTCATCTATATTGTAGCATGTATCAGTACTTCATTACTTTTTATGGCTGAATAATATTACATTGTATAGATATGCTGCATTTTATTTGTTAATCAGTTGATGGACATTTAGGTTGTTTCCATTTTTTTACTATTATGAGTAATGCTGCTGTGAACATTTATGTACAAGCTTTCGGGTGAATATATGTTTTCAATTCTTTTGGGCATATGTGTATACCTAAGAGTGGAATTACTGGATGAATGGTAACTCTATGTTTAACCTTTTGAGAAACTGCTAGTCTGTTTTCCAAGGTGGCTGCACCATTTTACATTCCCACCAGCAGTGTATGAGTATTCCAATTTATCCACATCCTTGTCAACACTTGTAATTACCTGTGTTTTTATTATAGCTGCCCTACTTGGCATGAAGTGATATCTCATTGTGGTTTTGATTTGCATTTCTCTAATGATGAATGATATTAAACAACTTCATGTGCCTATTGGCCATTCCAAAGTATATCTGCTTTAGAGAAATGTCTATTCAAATCATTTGCCCATTTTTAAATTGAGTTATTTAACTTTTTATTATTTGATTTTAAGAGGTTTTTTATATAGAGTCTCATCAGATATATGATTTTAAAATGTTTCCTCCTATTCTGTGGGTTGCCTTTTCACTTCCTTGATGGTGTCCTTTAAATCACAAAAGTCTTTAATTTCTTTCTTTCTTTCTTTCTTTTTTAAAAAGATGGTGGGTAAGGGGATCTTAATCCTTGACTTGGTGTTGTCAGCACCATGCTCTCCCAAGTGAGCTAACCGGACATCCCTATATAGGGATCCGAACCTGTGGCCTTGGTGTTATCAGCACCACACTCTCCCAAGTGAGCCATGGGCCGGCCCCAAAAGTTTTTTATTTCAGTGAGGTCCAATTTATCTATTTTTTCTTTGATTGCTTATGCTTTTGGTGTAGTATCTAAAAAATCATTGCCGGGCCGAGCCTGTGGCGCACTCGGGAGAGTGCGGCGCTG
The DNA here is from genome assembly GCF_027409185.1 of Cynocephalus volans. Taxonomy (NCBI): domain Eukaryota; kingdom Metazoa; phylum Chordata; class Mammalia; order Dermoptera; family Cynocephalidae; genus Cynocephalus; species Cynocephalus volans. The sequence goes on from NC_084466.1 coordinate 98,793,818, forward strand.
GGAGCACAGCAACGCTCCCACCGCAGGTTCGGATCCTATATAGGAATGGCCAGTGCACTCACTGGCTGAGTGCCGGTCACGAAAAAGACAGACAGAAAAAAAAAAAAAAAAAGAGAGAGAAAAACAAGTATAATTAATGAGTTTAGAGAATGATTTGAGTAAAGATGAATATGCAAAGACTAAAAAATCATTGCCTAACTAAGGTCACAAAATTTTATGTTTTCTTCTAACAGTTTTATAGTTTTAGCTCTTACACTTAGGTCTTTGCTTCATTTTGAGTTAATTTTTATATATCATGTGAGGTAAGGGTTCAATTTCATTCTTTTGCATGTGAGTATCCAGTTGACCTGGAACTATTTGTTGAAAAATTATTTCAAGATTAAACTGTTTTGGGAAAGACTTGCTTCTTAAACTGACATTCTTTGGGGAAATGTATTTCGAGATGAGGAACTCAAGGAAATAGGACCACGGTAGATCAGCAGAGCACTTTTTAGAATCAACTGAGCAGGGCTGGCCCGTGGCTCATTTGGGAGAGTGTGGTGCTGATAACACCAAGGCCACGGGTTCAGATCCCTATATAAGGATGGCCATTTGGCTTACTTGGGAGAGTGTGGTGCTGACAACAACAAGTCAAGGGTTAAGATCTCCTTACCAGTCTTCTTTTAAAACAAACAAACAAAAAAATCAACTGAGCAATAACCACCACGGCAGATAATATCTGAGGGTGACAACTATGTTCCACTCCTCCAAGCACTTTATATACACCACTGCTTCATATATCCCTGGCAACAGCCCTATGCAGTGGTCTCTATTATTATATCCATTTTACAGAGGGGGAACTGAAACTTAAAGAAGTCAAGTAACTTGCTGTATTAGTTATCTGTTGCCATATAACAAATTATCCCCAAAAGTTAGCAGCCCAAAACAATAAATATTCATTATCCCACAGTCTTTGAGGGTCAGGAATGTGAAAGCAACTCTCTCATCAGATTGCAGTGAGGATGTTTGCCGGGGCTATAATCCTCTGAAGGACTGGCTGCTGCTGGAGGGTTTGCTTCCAAGTTCACTCATATAGCTGGGGCAGGAGTCCTCTTCCTCCCCACGTGCATCTCTCCATAGCATTGCTTGAATGTCTTCATGATATGGCAGCTGGCTTTTCCCAGAGTAACTAGTCCAAGAGAGGGAACAAGGAATAAGCGACAATGACTCTTATGATCTATTCTTGAAAGTCATACATCACATCGTTACTTCTGCCATGTTCTGTCATTAGAAATAAGTCACTAAGGACTGCACATATTTTATGGGATGGGAATCAGATTCTACATTTTGAAGTGAAAAGTATCAGAGAATTTGTGGACAGATTTTAAAGCTACAACACTTACCTAAGATCATAAGATTTGGAAGCATTTTACCAAGAGAAGCCCAGTGTGCAAGCACTGATGAATCTCACTCAGCTTGCACCACACTGGTTAATTTCCTTCTGGCCAAAGAAAGTCACATGGCCAAGTCCAGAATCAATGTGGAAGGGGACAAGAGCCTGAGTACCAGTTCACTGGGGACCATCAACATAACAGTCTACCATAATGCAGTCTCTTATCTCCCTGAAATATTCAAGTCTTTCTGGAGCTGTCTTTTGCAGCTTTCATTGTCTCTAATTCCTTTGGGTTTGCTTTATCTGCTTGTTTTTACACCCTGTTTTTCAAGTTAGAAATGTTCCTCACATGCCTCATAATCTTTGATTGTTCATGATTAAACATTAGAGAAGTGCTGCACTTCTTAAAGGAAGCTCTGAGTTGGGGGTGAGGTGAGAGGGCTTGTCTCAGGGTGTGGTTCTCAGTAGGGTAATCAGATCCAGACCAGCCAGTTCACTGCGAGACCCTTAAATGTCAGTACCTTGTAAATGTTTTATCTTTTGCTGATCAAAGTTCCCCGGGAAGCATCTTCCATTTTCCTGCCTGGGCAGTGTAAATGTTAGTGCCAAGGTTCTGAGATCCAAGCTAGGGCAAGAGCAGGAAGCAGTGACTCTCCATTCAGAATATGGACTTTCACTGACCCCTTGTTTTCAGCACCACACCTTCCCCAGGCCACAGCTGGAATGTGTCTCTGAGGATGTATGTGTCTCTGAGACATGCTATATCTATTGTTCAACTTCTGAGAAGGCAAACTTCCCACTGATATTGGAGGAGAGGTTCTGGGAAGGCCCAGTAGCTGGCCTCAACCCACCCTGTCCTCTAGCAGGTTCTTCATTTTGCCACAGGAAAGAATTCAAGGGCAGAGTCACAGTACAAAGTGAAAACAGGTTTATTATAACAGATAAGAAGAATAGGCTTTACAGAGAAACTGCGGCCTAGCTCCAGAAACTGAGCAGGGCCTGCACCAAGTTTAACACAAAAGGAAGAAACGCACACTTAATATTTAGCACAAAGTGTAGGATGGCCCAAGAGAGTAATCAGCTGCCCCTTAGAAATAAGTTTAACACAATTGTAAAGTATTACCTCTCCCTGTGAAGTGCAGGTTGGCCCCAAGAAAAGAAGGAACCAACTGCAGCAAGTTCGATACAAAAGTAAGAAATAGACATTCATAGACAAAGTGCAGGCTGGCCTCAGAGTGAACAGCAGCCTGCTAAAGGCAACTCTGATACAAAAAGAATGAAATACACACCTCTAGGAGAGTGAGCAAGAGCCCTGCCTTCTGCTGGGATTCAACTTTTATAATTTTGCTATCTAATACATATTCATACTGTCTAATGAATATTTAATTAAAGGGGGGTGGTTCCCAGTTATGTAACATAGACTTGCACGTGTTCAGTTGGTCTCTTTTATTTTTATTTTTTAAGGTGACCAGTAAGGATTCTTAAATCCTTGACTTGATGTTATCAGCACCACACTCTCCCAAGTGAGCTAACTGGCCATCTCTATATAGGGATCCGAACCCTTGGCCTTGGTGTTATCATCATCACACTGTCCCAAGTGAGCCACGCGTGGCCCTAGTTGGTCTATTTTAGATCATGCTGGCTGGCTAAATTCTATCAGATGCACCAAATATACCCAGAATATTCTAGGTGCTCTCTAGCGCCTCCAGTGGAAAGTCATTCAAAGGATTAAGCTCCTGTCTACTGAGCATGCTCAGCCACTGGGGTTATAGAACTCCTTTTTACCGGGCATGCTCAGCCATTGAAGTGCTACAAATTGGCCCCTTATGGTCTTGATTTCCCCTTGGTGCTGAAAATAGATGCAATTAGCAACAATAACTCTCCTCTAGGGAGGGCCAAAAGGTGGGAACTGAGACCTTGGGGAGGAGCTTGAAACTCAGAGGAGTGTCCTGAAACCCAAACCTGGGGGAACTAAACATCTCCTATCTCACCACCAACTGTGGGCATTGGGGACAGAAGGGTATCTATCTGGGCAGGATGGTGGAGGAGATTTGGGGTTCCTCTTAAAGACTTTGAACCTGTCCTTCTCTTTCAGCCCCGCCTTGCACCCCTGACTATAGAGTCACCTTGAGCCTCTGATTTGTGGGTCTTCCTGGAGTCTGTGACATGAACTGCCCTTTTTCTTGTTAGCTGCTCCACCTCCACTTTTCTTGGTCTTCTAAGTCAGTTATCACTTATCTCTCTGCTTCCCAGCTTTCAAAATTTTATTGCCATCACTGGTTCACTGCCATACCCTTTGCTAGCTTCTTAGTCCTTATTGGGTTTATGCCTTTTAAAAAAATTCTACTCTCATTTTAGAGAGGTTTAATGGGAGAGAAGAGATCAATACAGATGTTTAACCTACCTTATTTCACTTAAAGTATATAACACATTTTTTAAGTGTAGAAGTCAGGAATCAGTTCCAATAACAGAAAATGTTTATTCATAGAAGTAGGTGCTTAAAATAATCTGGATGAACTAGAGGAATTGGATCCTGGCTGGTCCTCCAGGAATGGCCTTCAGAACACTGCAGAACTGACCCTCCTGGAGAGATGCTACCTAAACCACACTCAGGTAACTGGGGAATAGGCAGCTTGCTATGGTTTGAATGTTTGTGTCCTCTGAAGCTCATGTTAATGGATTAATGGATTAATGGGTTAATGGATTAATGATTTATCATGGGAGTGGGACAGGTGGTTTTACACGAAGAGGAAGAGAGACCTGAGCTAACACATTCATCCCCTTCACCATGCGATGACCTGCTCTGCCTTGCAACACTGCAGAGAATCCCTGCCAGCAAGAGGCCCTCACCAGATGGGCCCTGTCAACCTTAGACTTCCCAGCCTGCAGAACTGTAAGAAATAAATTCCTTTTCTTTATAAATTACCCATTTTCAGATATTCTGTTATAAGCAACAAAAAACAAACTAACACACAAGCTACTGTCCCAACTGCTGGCCCCAGCTTAGCCACAGTTCAGAGATCAGAAAGCTGCTGCCAGAATTGTTGGCTTCAAAGCCACTCAGAAGGGCCGAGCCCGTGGCGCACTTGGTAGAGTGCTGCGCTGGGAGCGCGGTGACGCTCCCGCCGCGGGTTCGGATCCTATATAGGACTGACCCGTGCACTCACTGGCTGAGTGCCGGTCACGAAAAAACGACAAAAAAAAAAAAATAAAATAAAATAAAAATAAAAAAAAAAAAAAAAAAAAAAGAATGGGGCCGAGCCCGTGGCGCACTCGGTAGAGTGCTGCGCTGGGAGCGTGGCGACGCTCCCGCCCCGGGTTCGGATCCTATATAGGAATGACCAGTGCACTCACTGGCTGAGTGCCGGTCACGAAAAAATGACAAAAAAAAAAAAAAAAAAAAAAAAAAAAAAGCCACTCAGAACCTGCTGGATCCATATCAGCAAATAGATGCCTGGAGCAACACTGCTTCTCTCCCCACTTAACTCAATTCTGAATTCAAATCTTGTGTGAGGGCATCTGATTAGTTTACCTCAAAACACATTTCTCCAAGGGGTCATGGTGATGTTTTTTTTTTTTTTCTTTTAGCTTTTTAGCCCCTACACTATAAGAAGGTTAGAACCAGAAGGAAGTTAGAATGGGTATTGAGTGCACCAATCTATGTATCCACCACAAAAGGTAAGAAAACGTGTGGAGAACATTTTTTAACTGGACAGTAGGATTTGCTTCTACCATCTTTCTCACCTCATTTAAGTTCCTTCTTGCTAGCCTTTAGGCTTAATCTCTAAAAGCATTCCCCTCTTGTCTTTGCTAGTGGTCAGCAGACTTTTTCTATAAGAGGTCAGAGGTAAATATCTTAGGCTTTTTGAACCATATGGTTTCTGTCACAACTATTCAGCTTTGTCACTGTGGTGCAAAAGCAGCCATAGACAATGTGTGTAAAGAAATGAGCATGGATCCAGTAATACTTTATTTACAATAACAGGCAGCTAGCTGGACTCGGCCTGTGGCTGTAGTTTGCAGACCCCTGCCTTTGCTCATACCATCAATTGACTCCACAAATACGTAAGAGTACCTGCTGTGTGTCAAGCACTGTTCTGGGGGTGGGGGCTATAGCAACAAGCAAGACAGTGTCCCTGTTGACCCCCACCCCCTACCCATTTTCCTGCCTAGCTAATGCTCATATTTAACATTCACTCGGGACTGGCCTTCCTTGACTTCCTTTTTGCTAGCCATTTGTTTCCCTCCCTCCAAGCTCCCCTAGCACCCCGTGCACACCGTGGTCACTTGTATCATCCTGTTGCTCAAGTGTTGTCTGCTTATGTATCTGATTTCCTGCAGCACTGAAAACTCCTCAAGGGTAAAGGGCCTGGCACAGAACCAGCCTGTGGTCAGTATTTGTTGAATTGACTATAAGAAGACTTTGTGGAGGCTAAGAGATAAACATGAGACACAGTCATGGGCAGAGAGGTCTGAGCGGGGCAAGAGGCCTTTTAGGTTCCTATTCGGATGACAATTTTTGTTTATCAACTGGATTATGATATAATTTACACACACTAAGGTGCCTTTCAAATGTACATGTTGATGAGTTTTGACAAATGTTTACATCCTCGTGAACACTACTGGAGTCAAGATAGAGAACATTTTTATCACACCCAAAAGTTCATTGTACCCCTTTGCAGTCAACAACCCCCACCCACCCTCACTCCCAAGCCCTGGCCCCAGGCAATCACTGATCTATTTTCTGTCACTACTGATTAGTTTTATCGGTTCTAAAACTTTATATAAGTGGAATCATACTGTATGTGCTATTTTATGTCTGGCTTCTTCACTCAGCATAATGTATTGCTTGTCACTGTTATTGTCATTGGTAGTCTGACCCTTTTTATAGCTGAATAGTATTTCATTTATGGATATACCACAGTCTGCTCATCAGATACGACTTTATAGGAAAAATAGGGAGGCTGGCTGGTTAGCTCAGCTGGTTACAGCTAAAAGCATGGTGCTGATAACACTAAGGTCAAGGGTTTAATCCCTGTGCTGGCCAGACAGCTAAATAAAGAAAGAAAGAAATGAAAAATGTATTCCAACCCTGCATTATCTCTGAATTAGGTTATCTAGATAGTTGGGGATTGGGGAGCTGCTGACAGGTCCCTCTAGGTCCATATCTGATGTATTGCCAAGATCGAACATGCAAAATATACCACAAGTGGGTGACACTGCCTTGGAATTTTAAATATTTATTTATTTATTTACTTATTTTAGCAGCTGGCTGGTACTGGGAACTGAACCCTTGACCTCAGTATTATAAGGCTGTGCTCTGACCAACTGAGCTAAAAGGCCAGCCCTAAAATTTATTAATATAACTGGAATTTTAAAAAATAGAAGTGACCTGGGTGTCCCCAGCTCAGGGGTGCCCTTCTCATAGTCATCTATTCCAGTGTTTAGTGACTTTGGCTTCCCAAAATTCATTCCTTCTAACTCAGCTGCACTCTATTGCCCGTTTCCTCTTGTTCTGTCTTTCCCAGGGGCAGAAGGAGGTTGTCCCCACCCTCTGTAATTTAGCCATCCACGCTAAATCTGTATCATCATAAGGATAATAGCCCTTTATGTTTGGATAACACTTTTCCACTTTACAAAGCACTTTCACAACCCTTATCTCATTTGAGTTGAGCCACAGCCCAAGGCAGCCTGCTTATTATTCTTCTCTACATTTTATAGATGAAGAAATGGAGGTTAAGTGACTCCTCTGAAGTCCTACAGCCAGGACTGGGACCAGACCTCCAGCTTCTGGCTGGTGGTCGCATGGACTTTCTCCCACAGCTCTGACCTGCCACATTTCTAGGGTGCAAAGTGTCCTTTGGGCACCCCCCCCCCTTTGTCATCACTTCCACTGAACTCACCGGGGAACAAACAGCATCTGTTTCCTGAGCTCTTGAAACATAAGAGATAGAATGTGTTGACAAGGTGATAATTTGTCAGATGCTCTACTAGGTGCCTTTGAGAGATCTTATCTCTAATATTCACAACTGCCATACATGGTAGGTATTATCCAGCCTGTTCTACAGATGAGCTGGCTCGCCCAAGGTGACCTGTTGTATCTCTAGAAACTTCTCTAGCCTCTCACATTTGTTGGAAACAGTTCACCATGTATAGGCTTTGATGTCAGGCATGCCTTGGTTCAAGTGCTGGCTCTACCCCCAGCTTGCGTTATGACCATGAGCTTGGAGCCTGTTGTCTGAAAGAGAAGAGGGAGTAACTCCTCATTCACAGAGTGCTCTTCTGAGGATTAAATGTTGAGCCTGGCCAAGGTGTGGTTGATGGGAATGGTGATCAGGCACCAGACTGGATCCAAGAAGGTGCCAGGGGCCATTAGGGCTGAAGAGGAACATGTCTGTCCATTTGGTTTGCCAGAGGGGGGGGGCCATGCTTTGGCCTCAGTATTTACTCCTTTGGAGGTCTTTTCAAATGATGCCTTTTCTCTGCACTTGCAGACTTCAGAAAATGAGGTACAGCTTGTTCAAAGCTGTAATTAGGCATAATAAAGTTCTCTGTTGCAACCAGTTTATTACCTGCCTGTTTACTACAGCTCAGCACCTGTCGTTCCTGTCTTTCTCCCTTTCCATCCTGACGTTTAGTAAAAGATTCTTCATGGGTACAATTCTCCCTCCATTACCCCTTGCCTGCAGGGCAAAAGCAACGTCAGCATGGGCAGTATGCTTAATGCCACACTACATCCAGTAGCATGTGCTGGTATTGATAGCTTGAGCTCCAACCAGAGAGAGCACTTTTGAAATGGAAAAGCACTGTCACCCAAACAGTGAAGGAGAGCCAGTCCCTGTGCCAGCCACAGCCCAAAGGCAGGGCACACTGTGGACAGAGCCTGGGAGCCAAGCGTGGTGCTCGCCAAGTTGAGGCAAGAGGTACTCTGCCACAGGGAGCTCCTGCCCTCTCTTGGGTGGAGCCCGGGGTTTTCAGGGGGAATCTTTTTATGATGACTGGGTGGGCCCTGCTGGGTTCAGGGCAGAAAACTCTGACTTGATTATTGGGGATCTGGTTCCCCACGCAGGCTCTGAACAAGCTACCTGGCTTCCATTTGCCCATCAACTGATTCATTCAGAAGTATTTATTTCAGCTCCTGGTATGGCCCTGGCTCTGGGTTCAGGGGAGAATGAAGGAAGACCTCACGTATCTCCCATTTAGCTATGGGATCCTAGGGTTGCCTTGGTGACAACTCTTGCATGTGTCTTCTGGCTGGATTTGGATGGGGTTATTTGTCCATCCCCACTGAACTGGACTCAGAAGTCCTGGGTGGCAGCGGCTGGCAGTGGATATTGGATGGTGTCACCACCCTCTCTCCATGGCTTCCTGTTCCTCTTGGAATTGTGAATAAGATCCTCATCTCCCACCCTTCTTCTCATTTTCTGTGTGCCTGTTCCTCAAATGGGCCATGCCCCCTCCCATCACAGGGCCTTCGTACATGCTGTTTCCTTTGCCTGGTTGTTCTCTGTGGTGAATAGACTTTAAAGTGACCCTCATGATCTCTGTTTCCCAGCATTCCTACCCTTGATTGTGGGTGGGACCTGTGACTGGCTTCTAACCAATAGATCATGGCAAAGGTGATGGGATGTCACTCCTGTGATTATGTTAAGTCATACAAGACTCCATCTTGCTAGCAGACTCCCTCAAGAGTCAGTCTCTCTGGCTGGCTGTCTCTCTCTCTGTGTTGCTGGCTTTGAAGAAGCAGGCTGTCATGATTCCTACAGCCACAAGATAATGAATTCTGCCAGCAACCTGAGGGTCCCTGGAAATGGATCCTCCTCTTATCAAGCTTCCATGTGAGAACTCAGCCCTGACTCACACCTCAGCTGCAGGCTTGCAGAGGACACAGATGTGCAGAAACTGTGAGATAACAATTGTGTTGTTTTAAACCACTAAGCTTGCTGTTAAAATGAAAAAGCTGCATAAATGTGTTACTATTTTCTATATGCAGCATAGAAAAGCAATGTCTTCTCCAGTCTTCACCTAACTCACTCCTGCTCACTCCTCATCATTCCCATCCATGCAGGGCAGCCTTCCCTGTCCTCTCTGTCCTGCCCAATCTCCTCTCATGCCACACTGTGCCTCCCCTCCACATGACCTGTACAACTATAGTTGGGTATTTAGTTGGTATCTGCCCCTCCACTAAACTGTACATTCCATGAAAGCAGCCTGTCAAATTCTCTGCTTTTCCCCAGGGCCCAGCCCAGTGCCTGGCAGTGTATGTGCTCAGTAAATATCTTTTTGATAAATAAATGATTTGTAGGCTGTATTAATCCATTTATGTTGCTTATAACAAAATACATGAAACTAGGTAATTTGTACTAAAATGAAATTTATCGCTTACAATTTCAGAGGCTGGAAGTCCAAAGTCCAGGAAACACAGCTGGTAAAGGTCTTGGTGGCAGCAACAGTGACAGCAGGGTATTACATTGTGAAAATGGCAGAGCAGAGAGAGACTCAGCTCCTCATTCTCTCTCTCTCTTTTTTTTTTTGTGACCAGTAAGAGGATCGCAACCCTTGGCGTGGTGTCGCCTGCACCGTGCTCAGCCAGTGAGTACACCAGCCATCCCCATATAGGATCCGAACCCGTGGTGGCAGTGCCGCTGCGCTCCCAGGGCCGCACTCTCCCGAGTGAGCCACAGGGTCAGCCCATCATTCTCTCTCCTTTTAAAGTCCTCAGAACCACACCCCTGATCACCATTTTTAATCCATTTACTATGGCATGGTCCTACAATCTAATCACCTCTTCAACGCCCCACCTTTCAATTATCATAATAGGATTTCACACCCTCTTAACGGCATCACAGTGGGGATTAAGTTTTGGAGGGACATTTAACCCACGGTATAGGCATTCAGAGTGAGGAGAAGTGGAGTGTGGACGGGCTGGATTGTTCAGTGGTTACAGGATAGATGGCATGGGGGAAAATTCAATAATGTATCCTAAAAAGTCACTTTTACTGTGACATACCTGGACAACTGCAGCTAAACTGTATTTGGGGACATCCTTGATGGGAATAATATGTTCCCATACAACAGTCACACCAGACCACTCCCAGGGCTTGGCATGAATTTGTTTCTCTTGGAAGCTCCAGGCTCCTTCCTCCTTCCAGAAAAATACCTTGTATTCTGATCATCAGGAAACTCTCTTAACAATATCTTCCTTGTGCGTTTCCACCTTCATGGTCAGAGGAGAGAAAATGCAGAGGGAGAAGAGAGGGGTGCAGCAAGGAGCAGGAAATTCCAGCTTAGCAGTTTTGTTTTGTTTTGTTTTTTTTAAATGACCAGTAAGGTGATCTTAACCCTTGACTTGGTGTTGTCAGCACCACGCTCAGCCAGTGAGCGAACTGGCCATCCCTATATAGGGATCCGAACCCATGGCCTTGGTGTTATCAACACCTCACTCTCCCAAGTGAGCCACGGGCCGGGCCCTCCAGCTTAGCAGTTTTAAGAAGGCCCACAAAATGCCAAATATCCAATAGATAGAGAGGTGAGTACATGGAGGCTATGACTGAATTGTGTCCCCTCAAAATTCCATGCTGAAGCCCTAACACCCAAAGTGACTGTATTTGGAAGTGAGGCCTATAAGGAGATAATAAGGTTAAACAAGGTCATAAAGTTGGAGCCCTAATCTGATAGGGCTGGTGTCCTTATGAGATCAGGAAGAGATGCTAGAGTTCTCTCCTCCATGTGAGGACACAGCGAGAAGGCAGCCAGCTACAAGTGAGGAAGAGAGCCCTTATCAGAACCCCAATCAGCCAGCACCCTGACCTTGGACTTCCAGCCTCCAGAACTGTGAGAAATAAATTTCTATTGCTCGAGCCACCCTCTACAGTATTTTGTTAAGATAGCCTGAGCAGACAAAGACAGGGGGTTATCTAAAAGCCTCCATTTTATTCTATAAAAATAAGTTTGAAGGGCTTCAGAGTTCTCAGGCTCCTGTTCTCCTGTGTTCCCAACAGGACTTTTTCTGTTTCCCCTGATTTATTGGCATCAGGGTTTAAACATGCCCAAGTCTCTCCAGGTTTAAACATCCCTCCCCAGGTCCTGAGGCCCTTCCCAGCTATGACCACATTTTCTTCCCTTCCTTGTAGCCAAGCTTCCTGAAAGAGTTGTCTACACTTGCCAGTCAATTTCCCAATGACATCCACTCACTCTTCAGTCACTTTAGTTTTGGCCTCGACCCAGCCAGTGCACAGAATCTGCTTTCTTTCTTTTTTTTTTTTTTTAAAAGATGACCGGTAAGGGGATCTTAACCCTTGATTTGGTGTTGTCAGCACCACGCTCAGCCAGTGAGCGAACCGGCCATCCCTATATGGGATCCGAACCCGGGGCCTTGGTGTTATCAGCACCACACTCTCCCGAGCGAGCCACGGGCCGGCCCAGAATCTGCTTTCATGTCACATCCAGTGGACACTTTTTGGTCTTCATCTGACTTCTGTTTTCTTGACCCCTTCTCCTCCCTCAAATTTCTGGACACTGTTCTCTTCTGCTCTGCTTCATTCCTTCCTTGCATCTCCTTTTCAGGCTCCATCCACCATCTGCTACCCTTGTGCCCCTCCCATGAATGCTGATGTTCCCCAGGTTTTGCCCTTGGCTCTCTTCCCTTCTCACTACTCAGCTCCCTCGCCCACTCCTATTGCTTCCTTCAGCTGATGACTCTCGAATCTGTAGGTTCAGCCCAGACTCCTCCCTGAGCTCCTGACTCAGACATCTGACTGCCTCCTAGATATCCCTCAAGCACATCTAACTGGGCATCTCCTAAATCAAGCCTGTCATCTCCCCCTCTGCTCCAAATCCTCCCACTCCCTCTCTTGGTACATGGCACTATCATCCTTCTGATCCCTCCACCCAAAAACTAAAGGTCAAGCTCGATTCCTCTTTTTTCCTAACTCCTCATATCTAATCAGTCACAATGACCTGCCTTTTCTTTCTTTATTTATAAGCATCTGCCTGTTTCTATCTTTTCTGCCTCTTAGTCCCATATGGAGAGCCTGAAAGACCGTGATGTATCCGTTGTCTCTTTGTGGCATTTTTTTTAACAGGCAGAGAGGAAATGGTCTTTTGCTTTTTCTAAAGCTGCAGCAGAAAAGTGGGCTGATGTCTGGAGTATCAGGATTTAGTAGATTTTTTAAAAACTCTCGGTTCTTGGAGGCATTCAAGGAGAGGCTTTGGACCCCTTGTGTAGGATACTGTAGTGTGGAATACTGCTTTAGGTACAAGGTGGGACTGGACCAGAGGTGGCACTTTGGTGACCACATCTAGTTCACAGATGCATTGTATTTGGCCCACGTATTGTTCAAAATGGTTCGATGAGATTCCAACATTAAAAAACCTGGAGATTTCAATATAGAAAAATGGATTTCTGGCTTTTCTTGAAAAATCAGATTTAGTAATTCTTGGCCCAGAGCACAGCATCAGTACATGGAGCTTCCCCATGGAAGACGTGGAGATGGACCATTCTCCACACTCTTCACCTGCCAACCTCATTCATTTATGTGACTACCTGGACCCTGGAAGCATCTGAGTTTGTTACACCTGAACTAGATATGCTCGCATTTTCATCCACTCTGTGATTTTTATAAACTATTGTTCTTAGGCAATGGAGGAAAGATCCTTGGGATTTCCTCTAGGTTCCCACATCTGACTGATCCTTATAAATCCACTTTCCCTAGTTTCTTCCAATAAGAAGTGTTATTGAACCCATCTGCTTTTTGCCTCTCTTCTTACTTTCCCTTTCCCGTCCATCCCAACCATCTTTCTGTTTCTAATACTCCTCTGGCTCAGGTCTTGAGCTCTCTTTGAGGCCCATCTATTCTAACACTATGTCTCTTCAAAGCTCAGCCTTCTCAGGTATTTCAGTAAACAGTACATGTGCCTGATCTTGCTATTGCTCTGGCAGTTTGCATGACTTTCAGGATAAGACATCAGAAGATAGGTGAGTGGAATGTTCTTATATAAGGTTCTGAATATTCCCTAACAGATGGCAGAAAAACTAAAGACAGTCCAGAGAGCTGCTGGACCATTGGGAATGCCTTCAGCTGCAGGTAACAGAAAACTCTCCTTCAATGGCTTGAATAAAAGCCATATAACAAGATGTCCAGAGTTCTGAGGTTGTTGGAGTTGGTTGAAGGCCTCTCCCTTATGGTCAGGGGATGGCAACTGAAATTGTGGCTATCATATTCACATTTGATGCAGGAAGAAAGTTGTCCCATTTTACCAGAAACATAAATACGCCCAGAAATCCCCAGCTGATTTCTATTTTTACTTCATTGGTGTTATGGGTTGAATTCTGTCCTCCCTCCCACAACCCTGCAAAAGATATGTTGGAGTCCTAATCCTCAGTATCTCGGAATGTGACCGTATTTGGAGAAAGTATCTTTACAGAGGTAATCAACTTAAAATGAGTTCATTAGGGTGGGTTCTAGTCCAGTAGGACTGGTCCTTATAAAAAGAGAAGATTTGGACACAGAGGCAGACACACATAGAAGGAGGGCGATGCAGGGAGACACAAGAAGACGGTCATCAATGAGCCAAGGAGGAAGGCCAGGAACAGATCCTGACCTTGCAGCTCTCAGAAGAAGCCAACTCTGATTTCCATGGTTTCAGATGCCCGGCCTCCAGAACCATGAAACAGTAAGTTTCTATTGCTTAAACCCTGCCATTTGTGGTACTTTATTATGGCAGCCTTAGCAAACTAATACAATTGGCCAGACCACAACACATGATTTCCCCTGCTTTCCCGAGAAGAAGAGAAAGTGAGTATTTAGTTGGCATATTACTGCTCCAAATGAAATGGGGGTTCTATTGGTAAGAAGAAAGAGGGGGATGGATATCAGAATAGCAACCAATAGTGTCTGCCAACATCCAGATGAGTCAAGGACTAGAAAGGCTGATCTACAAGAAAAGGCAAAGAAAATAGACGAATTGATGATTTACTGGCCTGCTGATAACTAAACAATGGATCAATAAAGACTTCCTAAGCATGTAGGGTCTCCAGCCCTGTGCCATGTAGCAGGTAGGTCAATGCCAGTCTCAGTCCTTCCCTCAAAGTGCTCGTAATTAGAATTATGGGCACAGAAGATCTGTATTTATAAACCATATTTCCCTGGGCCCCAGTAGGCTGAAGGTGAAAAACAAGGTTTATTTCTTTGGCTTAGTACCTACCTACTGAATTGCAGGAACAACTATTCCAAATCCCCTCCTTTGACAGTGTTAAATTCAGTTTGGCCTAAAGGTTTCTTCAGACATAGTGAACTGTAACCTAACTTGATGTGTAGACAGACTGTAGCCGAGTCTCAGCCAATTTACAGGCATCCAACTGTTCCTCTGTGCAAATAAGGCAAATGCCCAGCTGTAACCAATCCAGTTGTTTCTGTATTTCACTTCCACTTTCTGTATGTAACTTTCCTTTTTCTGCCTATAAATCTAGCCAACCACGCGGCAGCCCTGGAGTTGCTCTGAACCTATTCTGGTTCTGGTGGCTGCCCAACTCACAAATTTTTCTTTGCTCAATTATCTTTGCTGAATTAAACTGTGCTAAATTTACTGTGTGTAAAGTTTTTCCTTTTGACAGCAGAGTCTGCTAATTTTCCCACAGTATCCAGTTTTCCCTTCCCTTTAGTAATAAAAATCTACAAGTTTTAGCTGGGCACATGACCACCCAGCCATAGATCACATTTCCCAGCCTCCCTTGCAGCCAGGTGTGGTCACGTGATTAAATTAGGCCCATGGGATTTAAATGAAGGTGATGTGTGCAACATCTGGGTCATGTCCTCAAAGGCAAAGTGGCTTGCTCTGGACTTTTTCTTTTCCCCATCCTGCCAGCTTAAAAATGTTATAACTGCACTAGCAGCCTGGACCCAGAGATGGAAGGATCTCTCTGGAAGATGACAAGTAACTGGCCATCTTGTTTCTAATGACCTTTTGGAGCAGAGCTGTCAGCCTCCCCTAAATCACCTGTTTCATGAGAGAAACAGACTATTTTATGTAAGCTGTAGTATTGTGGGGACTTTGTTATAGCAGCTTAGCTGTACCCTAAGTGATATCCTCCCTGAGAATTAAGTAGGTGTTCCAAGTGTACTTGCAGACGTAGTTGTCCTTTAAGACTATTAGGGGAACACTCTCTGCCCTGACACAATTTACTTAAGTTTTGTTTCCAAGTCACACAGCAGACCTGTCTCTGGCTTTCAGTTTCTCACTAGGACCCAGAAGCTGGGGGCGGGGCTAGAGTGAAGCAGGCAAGGCACCTGAGTTCAAAACTTAAGGGGGCACTTAGTTTCAGGCTCCTGCAAGTGTGGGGTTGGCACTAAGAAGTGAGTGCCTCCTTAAGTTTTATACCTTGGGCTTACAAGGTCAACAATTAAAACCTGAGCTACACAGAAAGCCTTCCCCAGAGAATCAGCAGCAAAGCAGCAATTTAGTTCAACCACAGGGCTCAAGCGCTGGTCCTCACAGGAAGTTCCTCCATTTCAGAAGTAACCGAAGGACAACAAATTAGATCCAGTGAAGAGTTTAAGTGGTGGGAATAGTGAATAATCCAACACAGAACTGAAAGAAAAAACAAAAAACCCACAGATCAGAGACAAAGTTCTGATATTAACCAGTAAAGGTCTAACACCACCAAAGAACAACTATAAAACCGAGAAGGACTGGAAGCCCCCCAAGCCCCCAAACAAGGGTGGAGGGAGCCCATGGCCTCAGCTGCACTACCCTATGTCTGCATCCAGCCCAGCAACAACCACTAGGACCCTGTTGGAAGTGCCCCAGCCTCCTGAGCCAGAGTGGTAGGGGGTTGAGGAACTCAGCCACGCCCCCTCAAGTGTGAATCCAGCTCGGCTGGCCAGCACCGAGCCTCCAGTGGAAGCCCCTTGGACTCCCCTGCTGGAATGAGGGGGTACCATGGGCTTCAACCACACACCCCCCCTTCCTCCTCCTCCCACCCTATTCCCATCCCCTTTTCCCCTTCCCCTCCCCGCAAGAGCTCCACAACATCTTAGAATGTAAAAATAATAATAATAATAAATTAATTTAAAAAAAAATATATATATATATATACAGTATCTTGGGAGCCTCTGGTATCTCTCCCTAGTCCCAGCCCAGCCAGAAGCCATGGCATTTTCATTAAAAGACTTTAAAATATTCTTGCTCTTTGATCTGCTAACGAAGTCTTTAACTTCACTGGGAGAGGATATGATGGGTTTTTTTGGGTTTTTTTTTTCTTGGTGGTTTTTGTGACCAGTAAGGGGATTGGTACCCTTGGCTTGGTGTCTTCTGCACCACACTCAGCCAGTGAGTGCACCGGCCATCCCTATATAAGATCCAAACCCGCGGCGGGAGCTCTGCTGTGCTCCCAGCGCTGCACTCTCCTGAGTGAGCCATGGGGTCGGCCCCGATATGATGGTTTTAAGGTACCCACACAACTTCCACCTCCTTTCCCAAACTATTCCCAGGAGCAGTGCAGCCTCCTTGACCCCTTGTGGTTGGAGTATGATAGATGGCATTTGAATCTTGACTCTGCCATGTACAAACCACATGACTTTGGGCAAATTGTTTGGTCTCTATGCTCAAGTTTCACATTCCTAGAATGGAGATAACACTAGTAGTTATCTCATAGGGTAGGGTTCTGAACTGAGAAAAACATGCTTGTAAAGTGTGGATCACAGCCTGCTCAGGGTCACTCAGAAACAGGTACGTGTTGGCATTGTTGTTGACACTCCACCTGGATGGTCACGATCATTTCAACCACGTTGTTGGACATGCTGAACTCCTGATCACCCCCTTCCCCAAACCTGTTCCTCTCCAGGCTTCGGTCATGGCACCACCCAGTAAAGGCTCAAGTGAGAAGCCAGAGTGGCACCCTGAACACCTCTCTCTTTCAGCCCCCAAACCCAACCCATTGCCAAGCCCTGTCTTGTGTCTCTCTGTCTCCTAGTGCCATCACCTGTCCCCTGGAAGACTGAGAGAGTCTCCTCATTGCTCTTCCCATGCCCTTCTTGGCCCATTCCAATCCTCCTTGTTGCAGTCAGGGGGATCTCAAAATACAAATCAGATCTTGTCATTTCTCTGTTCAAAACCCCTAATGACTTCCAACTGCATTTATTATTATTATTATTTTTAAAGATGACCGGTAAGGGGATCTTAACCCTTGATTTGGTGTTATCAGCACCACGCTCTCCCACGTGAGCCACAGGCTGGCCCCCAACAGCATTTAAACGATGCAAGGTTACCAAGACCAGCCCAGTCTGACCTCCACTCACCGAACCGGTCTCATCCCATGCCCTTTCTTCCCTCACTGCATACCAGTCTCATAGGCTTTCTGTTAGATCCTTGCAAACACCAGCTCTTTGCAGCATCAGGGGCATTGAATGTCCTCTGCCTGGGACACTGTTCTTCCCCTCTTGTTCTGGTTCACTCATACTCTTTCTCTAGGCCTCAGCCTGAGCGCACTTCAACCCCTCAATCTAAATCAGCGCTTCCTGTTATTTTCTCTCCCTGTACTTTCTTTCAAGGTGCTTTTCACAAACTATAATGATAAAATGTATCTGTATGTTCCTTTAATGTCTGTCTCTAATACCTAATTAAAAGTTCCAGGAAAGCAGCAGCCATGTTTCTTTTGCTAAACACGATATTCCTAACACCTAGCACAGTATCTGAGGCAAAATGCATGTTCAATCAGAATTTTGTTAGAAGAATTAGTTAAGTATCAGAATAAAACACCTGTGAATGTAAATATATGTGCTATATAAACTCACAGTAAATAAAATAGGAATTTGGATCAGTGAGTACTCATTCTGGGCTCATTTGGCCCAAGAAATCATCTTGTAAGAGTAGTAAGCCATCCATCTATTCACTCATCTACCCACCCATTCACTCATCCATCCACCCACTTGCCCAACTTTCCACCCCTCATTTCACCCAATGCTTGCTCAACATCTGTTATGCACATTGATTCAAAATATTGAAAGTTGGAGAGAACCTAGAGATCATCTAGTACAGTGGCTTGCAAGTACTTTTTTTTCATCCAGACATGCACACTGGAATGCAAGCATTTTTAACGTTGACCGATAGTACAAAAATATATGCTTACATCATGACCCAGTACATACATACATACGTTGTAAAGAACTTATTTAAACAAAATGTTGATTAAATAATACCCTTAGGTATGAGTCTCCCTGTTGTTTTCTATTCTCGTCTGTTTATAAGAAATGTTGGTGTTAGCCCCCGTGGCTGGCAGCTACTGATGTGGCTCCTAATGATTCCAACTTCCTGGTATTCATGCCCTGTGTAATCCACTCCTCTTGAGTGTGGGCTGGACCTAGTGACTTACTTCTGATGAATTGAATGTGGTAAAAGTGAGGGGATGTCACGTCCAGGATTAGGCTGCAAAAGACTGTGACTTCTTGCCAGCATTCTCTCTTGCCCTCTTGATTGCTTGCTTGCTCTGATAAAGCAAGCTTCCATGTTGTGGGATGCTCTACGGAGAGACCCATGTGATAAAGAACTGCAGGAGGCCTCTTGACAAAAGCTTATAAGGAGCTGAGGTCTTAGTCCGACAGCCGGCAAGGAACTAAATCCTGCCAGCAGTTATGTGAGTGAGGTAGGAAGAGCATTCTTCCCAGTGTAGATCTGATAGACTGTGAGAGACAATGGGAGATGCAGAGCCAGAGGACCCAGCTAAGCCACTCCCAGGTTCCTGACCCACAGAAACTGTAATATAGTGAATGCTGTTGTTTTTAGCCACGAAGTTTTGGGGTAACTTGTTATGCAGCAATAGATAACCAATACAGCCACTAAATTGATTGATAGGTAATGAAATACATTGAAAAACACTGATCTAGTTCTAAGGGCAAGTTCTGTGCTGGGCATGAAAGGGAGATTCAAGGATGACCAAGAGCTGGACATTGCCTTCAAAGAGCTTTCAGTGTCTTTTGAGGATCTAAACATTTAATAGGATGCATGTATTTCTAGGGCAGAGTTCTAGTAGGTTACAGTAAAGCTAACAAAAGTTCACCCAGGCTGAGATAGACCATTGTGACAAGCACTGAGGTATCTCAGTTGCCGAGTCCTTGCTGGGGAAGATACAGGCTTCACAGGAGGACCCAAAGGGGTTTCCACACCCAGAAAGGCTTAGAACAGGGAGCAGGAGCCCATGAAGAACTGCTCAGGGAAGGATCAAAGTGGCCACAGAGGCACTTAGTTGCAAGACTGCTCTTGGAAGTTGAGGGAAGGAGCAATGTGGACGCGGCTGCAGGATAATAAGCTGGGATCTACTACACCTATTGATTAACTATGAGAGATGATACCAAAATAGAGAAAACTGGAGAAGGTACCTATGGAGTGGTGTATAAAGGTAGACACAAAACTACAGGTCAAGTGGTGGTCATGAAGAAAATCAGACTGGAAAGTGAAGAGGAAGGGGTTCCTAGTACTGCAATTTGGGAAATTTCTTTTTTCTTTTTTTAAAAGATGACCGGTAAGAGGATCTTAACCCTTGACTTGGTGTTGTTAGCACCGCGCTCTCCCAAGTGAGCCACGGGCCAGCCCCGGGAAATTTCTTTAAAGAACTTCGTCATCCAAATATAGTCAGTCTTCAAGATGTCATTATACAGGATTCCAGGTTATATCTCATCTTTGAATTCCTTTCCATGGATCTCAAGAAATACTGGGATTGTATACCTCCTGGTCAGTTCATGGATTCTTCATTTGTTAAGTGGCTGGCTGGTATGGAGATCTGAACCTTTGACCTTGAGTTTGGGTACCAAATTCTGCAGGGGATTGTGTTTTGTCTCTCTAGAAGGGTTCTTCATAGAGACTTAAAGCCTCAAAATTTATTGACTGATGACAAAGGAATAATTAAACTGGCTGATTTTGGCCTGCCAGAGCTTTTGGAATACCTATTAGAGTATATACACAGTGTTACAGATCTCCAGAAGTGTTGCTGGGGTCAGCTCGTTACTCAACCCCAGTTGACATTTGGAGTATAGGAACCGTATTTGCAGAATTAGAGACTAAGAAACCACTTTTTCATGGGGATTCAGAAATTGATCACCCCTCTAGGATTTTCAGAGCTTTGCACACTCTAATAATGAAGTGTGGCCAAAAGTGGAATCTTTACAGGACTATAAGAATACATTTCCCAAGTGGAAAACAGGAAGCCTCGCATCCCATGTCAAAAACTTGGATGAAAATGGCTTGGATTTACTCTCAAAAATGTTAGTCTATGATCCTGCCAAACGAATTTCAGGCAAAATCATACTGAATCATCCATATCTTAATGATTTAGACAATCAGGTTAAGAAGATGTAGCTTTCTCACAAAAAGTCTCCACATGTTATGTAGAGAACAGATAGCTGTATTTTTACTGTTAACTCTATTCTTGTCTTGTATATTTCTCTTTTCTTTGCTGTAAAACTCAAGCTGTACTTCTTCTGATTTCAAAAATATAACAAAAATGTAAACATTCTATATGAACTTAAATATAATAATTCCATATATGTGTGTAGATCTCAGTGTAACAAATATTTGTTACTATAATAAAACTATACATCTCTGGGGAAAAAAAAAAAAAAAACCCAAAACCAAAAAGTGGGCACAGATCACAATTCCCACTGTAGTTGGAGCTTGAGGATTACTCAGTAGTTTAGGGAGAGCATGGTGAGGGCTGTTGTGAGTATCAAATGAGTAAACACGTATAAAATGAAGTGCTACGTGTTGTTGTTTTGTTATTTAGTCCTGGTCCTAGTAGTGTTCATCTGCAACTTCTGAATTACCAGTCCCACGGCTCTTTTCAGTCCTCATGCTCCTCACCTCCCTGCAGCATCTGGCCCTGCTGCCCAAGTCAGCCACTGAACCTCTCTAGGCCCCTGCCTTCCTGGGGCCAGCCCTGCCCTCTCTGCCTGGCTGACTTTTCCTCTCTCAGCCTCCTGCTCCAAACTGCAGATGCTCCTCTAGTCTCCCTCCTCAGACCTGCCACTTCTCACTGTGCACTCTCACTTCCTCTTGCTCTCTCTCTGTCTTTCTCTCTCTCCGCCTCTACTTCCCAGACTTTGTTGGACAGGTCCAAATGGATGTGCACTCAACATCACTCCCAACGTATCTTAAATCCTCTTCCTCTTTATTCATCCTTAACCCAGCAAGTCCTCCTGCGAGCTTAATCCCTATAGAGAGCATGGCTGTGTCCCCCACACCTGACACTTCTCCCACACATTTTTCTTCTTCATCCCCACAACAGTTTCCAAGTTCTGCAGAGTCTATTTCAGAGATACCTCTTGAATTAGTATTTTTTCTTTTCCCTCTGCAGCTACCTTGAGTCAGGCCCTGTCTTCTTCACACAGACCACCAAAAGGGCTTTCTCCTGCGTCCTTCCATAGCTTGGAGGTTGTACGTGTAGGCTGTGGAGTTAGACTATGGAATTAGAATTCTAATTCTACCGCTTAGTAGCTGTGTGACCTTTGATGACCTCTGTAACTTCTCTACGCTTTAGTTTCCTTATCAATAAAATAAGGCTGCTGACAGATGTGTGTGCATGTGCATGTGTGAAGATTAAATAATATAAAGTGCCACATAGAAAAAACGATGGTTCTTTGGGCTACTCTGCTATTCTGTGCTAACAATTCAATTACTGTGATCATCGCCCAAGCTATAACAGAATGAAACATTCATGAAAATAAAAAATTGTTTCAAAATAACAAAGGACCTAATAATAGTCCTGTTTTATAGGAATAAACAAGTATTTAATGCCACATTAAACTAATATGTGGTTTGAGATTGGGAAGAATGAGTCACTGATCTTGTAAATAAACAATTTTGGCACAAATATGTTATCTGTTTGGTAATTTTATATGTACATATTTCATAATTAAGTCCATGACATGTTTTCCTTATGGGAAGCTAATTCTTCTTTCAAGCTCAAAGCAAACCTCGCTCTAAAAGCAGTTAAATGCTTTGTTTGTGTTGATGTTCAGATAACTCATTGTTGCAAACAAACTTTAAGTAACCAATAATAAAATATTTTATATTAGGTGGATATTCAAATACTGATACCAACCCCCCCCAAACATGAATACTGATGCCGTGACAAAATGCTCTCTCTTTACAAATTTTATAGAATCTTTCACCACAGATACTTTAAGTGTTGAAGTTCACTTCATCTAATTGTTTTTCAAGTTGCAGACAACTCAAAATTTCCTGGGGCTTATTTAACATATAGATTCCTGAGCCCTGTTCATAGACATTCTATTCCTACAGATCTAAGCTGAGGTCCAGGAATCAGTATTTGTTTAAAAGTCTTCCCAAGTGTTACTGAGGCCTGCCAGGATTGGAAAAAAGTGGTTTTAGTCCGACCTTCAACTCAGCCTGGATACCTTTATCCACATTCCTAATAAATTATTGCTTAGATCTGCTTTGAACCCTTCCAGAGGGGGGCAATCCCATCTCTGCATAGTTTGTTAATCTTTATTGGAAAAGTCTGATTGTGGAAAGCTTTTGTTTGCATTAAACTGAAATGGGTCTGCCAGCAACTTCCTTGAATAGGTCTAGCTCAGCCCTCTGGCACAGCAAGGATTGTTATATATGAAAGCCTCTCAAGTATTTTCATATGGCTTTCAGGTTCCCCCTGTCTACTTTTACAGCTAGATGGATGGTTCTCACAAACAGTTGTTCACAGATCCTCTATCGTATGAGGTATCCCTGTAGCCTACAGAACCATCAACATACTCTTCCCAGAGCTTTCCCCGCCACCACTGCCAGAACTAGGGTCCTTAAACCAGTTTATGAGCCACTTGGCCCTACAAAGCACAGAAGCAGCATACTGCTGGAGGATGTATCGATTGTGTATACACCAGAGCAGTGGCTCTCAGCTGCCAACATGCCAAATGACTCCACAATGTGAAGAAATTGTTACCAGTACATGGTGAAATGAGAAAAATAATTGAGAACAATGTGGCTAAGTTTATTTGATCTAAAAGATTGTACTTTCTTTCTATATTATGTCCTGCCCAGATCCTTTTTAAAAATCCTCCTACTCCTCCTCCTCCTCCACCACCACCACCACCACCGGCCATCCCTATATAGGGATCCGAACCCGTGGCCTTGGTGTTATCAGCACCACACTCTCCCAAGTGAGCCATAGGCCGGCCCTAAAAATTATTATTTTTTTTAATAAAATGAAACTATAAGTATGATAGATAATTTTTTTTAGTTTACTTGTTCGTTTGTTATAATAAAACATCAACAATCCTATGTTGATGAGCCCTGTGTCTTTTAGAATTGTACTGGCCCATGAAGACCAGAGTCTGGGAACCACTGCCCTGGCCTTGCCTCACCTGCTGATATAACAGTGTTCTCTGATCCAATCCTTGCCTCCCAAATACCTGCCACATCACAAGATACTGTGACTCAAAAATCATTAAAAAGAAAAAGAAAAAAAGAAAAGAAAGAAAAGAAAAAGTGATGATTCTATCTTAGGTATAAACAATATTATTATTATTTTGAGTCATACTATGCTCTATTTCTTCATCTCAAATCACTTCTCTAATCACATCACTCCCTTGCTCAAAGGTTTTCCAAAGCTCTTCATTACCTAGTGTGGGAAATTGTTTCAGTCAGGTCCCCAATATGTTTACTCCTCCTTGTATTTACAGCTTTGGGTGGCTCTGGGCTTGGCCATGTTTTGGCTATTGGGGTAATAGCAAATTGGTGCCACAGAGGCTTGAAAAGTGTTTTTGTTTTGGGGCTTGCCTTTCTGCCCAGGCCGGCTTCCCGGGTGATGAGAGGCCATGTGGAGCAAGGGCACAGTCTGGCCTAGCTGAGGCTCCAGACCAACAGCCTGCCAGACGTGACTATCCAGCCCCAGCCAGGTGCCAGCTGACTGCAGAGATCAGCCGAGCCAGCCCAGATCAGAAGAACTGTCTAGCCCAGCTGACCTACAGAACTGTGAGAAATAACACATTTGTTGTTGTAAGCCACTAAATTCTGGGGTGATTTGTTGCACAGAAAAAGTTAATCGAAACACCCAGTAAATCAAGCACCAAAAGGCTCTCAATATACATTTTCATATCATTCCCACTGCTTCCTTATCCCCCAGCCTTCAGCCAAACGTGAACACTTGGTGTTCTCAGGAACACCTCATGCTTTCTTGCTTCCAAGCCTTAGCACAGCTGAGCCCTCCTCCTGATGGTCTTCCCTTCCTACCCCTTTCCCACTCTCGTCCTCTTCTTGGCCTTCTGTGCCTATTGAAATCCAGCCCATCCCTTAAGACTTACTCAAGTATCATTTCTTCCTACAATTGTTGGGCATATTGGGAGCAACCTGTGCTTGAAACTCTTCAGTTGGTACTTCAGAACTCATATTTCTCTTTGTTGCAATACAAGGTGGCAGCTGTGTGTATAGGGGCATTGCTGTGAGTGACTTATTCCCTTTTCAAATCTCTTTCTATCATTTTGAATAAACCAAGGTGCTTGCGTGTCTCTACCATCTCACTAACACTTGCTACACTCCTTTTATAACAGAGAACAAACTTAGGTGCAGCCCTTTTTCAGACCACGATAATTTGCTAGGACTTAATAAAGTTGCTTCATTTTCATTGTATTTATTTATTTATTTTTTGGCTAGCTGGTACTGGCCAGGCTGTATTTATTTTTAAGGTTGTGTTCTATCTATGGCAACTGATATTGGTTTCCATTCATGGTAATGATAATAAAGTTTCTTTTTAAAATAAACATTAAGTTAAAAAGTGAGTTAATTTAAAGGAAAAATAAGTAAACAATAGTATAATGTGCTGGTAAACCATCTCTCTGAGAAAAAAAAAAGTCCTGATTTGTAGTGTGTGCTGATTTCCATGGTGTAAATTCTCCCACCATCCCTCTTTCGAGTAACCTCGGTGCTGGCATTGAATGCTGAACTGGGAAGAGACATGCAGAATGAGCAAGTTCTCTGAGCCTGTGCAACTGGCTCCAGTTCACCACTGGGTGGGGCTCAAATATAGGAAAAACCAGGAAGGTGGTAGGCAATGGCCGAAGCTTGAGAAATGCCGTTTTTACAGTCACTTTTTGTATGAATCTTATTTCCCACAGTAGAGAGCAAGGGCCTTGAGGGTACTGGCCTCTTCTTACTCATTTTTGCAACCCTGCAGTAGCTGGTGGGGGGTTCGTGGGGGGCACCCCTCACCAGGCTGAACCTTCTGGGAGAGGGACTGAGTGATCTGCTCCTTTACCATAGGTTGGCAGTGACTTGGAGTGACCTCGAGTTCCTGTCTGTTGGTAACTCAGCTCCAGACAGGGGTGTGGCCCTGGGTGGAGGACACAAGGAGGCACAGGATGATAGGAGGGGACTCTCACACATATCAACTGGGACTTCACATTTTGTTTTCATTCAAATGCGCTTTTCCCTCCAGAGGTGTGAGGTGGGGCTAATATGAGAACAGATGAAAAAGGAGAGATTTAGCGCCTTGTATCAATTTGCTAGAGCTACGGTAACCATGTACCACAAATCCTGTGGTGAGAAATTCATTGACTCACAGTTCTGGAGGCTAGAAATCCAAAATCAAGGTGTTGGCAGTGTTGGCTCCTTCTGAGAGCTGTGAGGGAAGGATCTGTTCCGTGCCTCTCTCCTTAGCTTGTGCATGGCCGTCTTCTCCCTGTGTCTCTTCACTGATCTTCCCTCTATGCATGTCTGTCTGTGCACAAATGCCCTCTTTTTATAAGGACACAGTCATATTGATTAGGGCCTACCCCAAGGGTCTCAACTTCAAATTGATTACCTCTGTAAAGACCCTATTGCCAAATGAGGTCACATTCTGAGGAGATGAGAGTTAGGACTACAACATATCTTTTTTGGGTGGGGATGGGGGACACAAATCAACCCATAATAGGCCTTGAGATTGCTTCTGGAAATTCTTTGGTGGGAAGTGGCCCCCAACAGGGTCTTCAGTCATAGCAATTGAGCTGCTGGCTCTGTCTATAGAATAGCATCTCTTCCATAAGTGCCCTGAGAATTTATCCTGCTCAGTGAAGGGCAGACCCTCCAGGGAACAACCATATAATAATTTTGTCATTACAGAAGAGGTTTCCTATCTGCAAGTAGCTTCCGAGACTTTTGTGCATTAATAGGGGCTCTGTCCAGGCCCTGGCAAACATCTGAGTCTCACTGTTCATAGGTGGAGAGTATATGGCTTCTGACTCAGACAGCCGGGCTTGGACCAGGCCTCTCTGGATCTCTTCAGAGGAACCTGTTTGGGGCCAGCTGAGAACCCTCGGTGGGGCTTCCCTTGCACAGCTCTACCTTTCTAATCCTCTCATGTGCTGTTCTGTTTTTGTTTTTGTTTTTGGCAACTGGTCAGTAGGAGATCCAAACCCTTGATCTTGGTGTTAAAACACCAAGCTCTAACCAACTGAGCTAACTGGCCAGCCCTTGTTTTTGTTTTATTTATTTATTTGTTTGTTTGTTTATTTATTTATCTATTTATTTTTTTGGAGGCTGGATGGTAAGGGGATCTGAACCCTTGACCTTGATGTTTCAGTTGCTATTCTGAAACTGAAGGTGGCAATGAATGCCCTGAGGTTTCTAGACCCCTAGAAATGAGGGATAAAATTTTTGCCAACTGATTGCCTTGAATGGAGTCAGTAAACACTGTTATTGAAAATCTTAGTACTGCCAATAATTCTTTCCCGAGCACCCTCTATGTGCTAGGTGTTATGGGAATATTTATTGAGCACTGTGGTAGACTGTAAAATTAGCCCCAATTCTCTACTCATCCCTGTACCCATGTTCTTTGCAACATGACTTTGCTGCTCCTCCCATCAGGAGGTGGAGTCTGTTTCCCCACCCTTGAATTTGGGTCGGCCTTGCAATCTGGTTGTCAACTGTGGAAGTGAAGTAGTACTGACTTTGAGTCTAGGCCTTGAGAGAATTTGCACAATTTCACTCTTGCTCTTGAAAGCCTGCAGCTTCATGTGAACAAACTCAGGCTAGCCTGCTGGTAGATGAGGCATGTGGCCCACTTGCCTTGGTTGACAGCTAGTCACCCTGCAAAAGCAGAGGCCTCTGGTTGCCTGGCAATGAGGGAGTCTAGCTGAGAGCAGAAGAACTGCCCAGTTAAGCCCGGCCTAAAATACTGACCCACAACACCATGAACTAAATAAGTAGTTACTATTTTAAGCTGCTTCTAAGTTATGGGTTTTTTTTTTTTTTTTTAAGGCAGCAAAAGCTGACCAATACAAGCACCCACCAGTGCCAAGCTCTTTTGGTGTATTTGAAATCAGCAGAGTCTTGGGAGAAAAGAATTGTGCAGAGATGGTACAATCACGGGTATAACACAGTAAGAGCTCTGGAGAAGCAAACACAGTAGGAATAGAAGAGGTGGCATTTGAGCTGAGGAGGAGTTTTATCCATGTGGAGTTGGAGGGTGCAGGATAAAATTCCTGGGAGAAGGGACTGGGTGAGGTAAAACATGAATGTGGGGAACTCTGGGCTGGGGTATCAGTCAGCAGTACTTACTGAGCCTTTACTATGTACATGGAAGTACTGAACTGGCCATCTCAGGTCTGTGTATGGCCTAGCAGGGGAGAGGAGACATCCATGTGCAAAAGTTGGCCAGAAATGTAAGGCTGGTTTTAAGTAAAACAGAAGTAGCTGTGTCTGTTTTGTCCAGGTAACATGTATCTTGGCTTGGTTACAATGGGACTCTACCCATTTGTTATTTATATCTGGTACTTGGTCTATATCTGGCAGGGACGCAGTGGCGATGAGGTTGGGGGAGGCCTTCACAGTCTTCCTGGGAAGGCAGAAGAGGGCAGAAAACATGGTTGCTCAGGCATCTTGAGGGCAGGGTCTGTGATTCATCCCAGTATACCCTAAGACACAGGGCCTTGTTTATACTAGGCATTTGGATTTAAAAGACTTACTTTGTAGATATTTCTCATCCCATTCCTTTTATTCCTATTCACCCATTGTGTTCATTTCCTAGGGCTGCTGTAACAAATTGCCACAAGCTGGTGGCTTAAAACAACAGAAATTTATTCTCTAACAATTCTAGAAGGCCGAAATCAAGGTGCAGCAGGGTTGGTTCCTTTTTGGAGGATCTGAGGGAGAATCTGTTTCTTGCCTGTTCCTAGCTTCTGGGCCCTGCCAACAATCCTTGGCGTTCCTCGGTGTTCCTTGGTATTGCTCAGCTTACAAACACATCGCTCCTATCTCTGCCTCCATCATCACGTGGTGTTCTCCCTGTGTGTCTCTCTCTGTGTCTCTTCTCCTAAGAGAACTCTAGTCACACTATGTTAGTGGCCCACCCTACTCCAGTGTGAACTTAACAACTTACACCTGCAACAACCCTATTTCCAAATAAGGTCACATTCTGAGGTACTGGGAATTAGGATCTTAACGTATCTTTTTGGGGGGATACAATTCACCCCATGACATCCACCAAGGCCCAAGGGAATGTGTGTTCCTTGTCGGACACTGCCTAACCCCCCAGAGGCAGAATTAAATGTTCTTTCGTCAGGACTCTCACATACTTAGTCCATGCTTCTGTTTATTAGAGCATTTGACAAGTTTATAATCATCACTGGCTGAGGCAGGGGCCTCATCTCTTTTGTCTTCCCACGTGGTCCAGTAAAGGATATACGGTGAATCCTCCATAAACTGAGGCCTGTGAAGCGCCTCCCTTTCCCCAGTGCCTATCATGGCCGTCATGGACACTGTGCTACACATTCCATGCGTTTCTCAATTACCCTGTGAAGTAGGTATTTATATACTTCAATCCCTACTTTATAGACGAGAACGTTGGGCTTTTTTTTTTTTTTTTTTCCCTAAAAGATGACCGGTAAGGGGATCTTAACCCCTGACTTGGTGTTGTCAGCACCACGCTCTCCCAAGTGAGCCAAGGGCTGGCCCCAGAACGTTGGGCTTTAGAGAGGTGAGGTAACAGTGTAGACAGAACGACTGTCTCTAAAAACCTGAACGGGAGCCAGAGGGCATCATATGAGAAGTTCCCTATTCTCCCTCTTCACGTTTTAAAGTACCCCGATCTGGCTAGTTCAACTCACCCATTCCCTTGAGAAAACTAAATCGAGCACCTCGGTTCTATTGATCTTGGGACGTGTTGCACGTTCCCGTCTACACCCCCGCCCTCCCGAGCATTCTGCCTCCAGAAGCCGCACACAAAGCGGGTCCTCCCTGTCTTCGCGAGCGCGCGGGCCGCCTGTCAGCGCGCGCCATTCCCGGGCGCGGCGGGGGAGCCGCGTGCTGATTGGTTGCGCGGGGCCCGGGCCCCGGGCCTGCTCCCGCCCCGGAGCCTGTCCTGGCGCGGCGATTGGCTGAGCGGCCGTGCGCACAGAGCCCGCCTCCCCGCGCGCCCCGCCCCCCCGGCTGGGAACTTGCATGCGGCGCCGCCGGCGGCCGAGGGAGCGTGACTGCGCTGCGCAGGGCGCTAGGAGGCATTGTCGCCGTAAGTGGAGCCGAAAGCGGCCCGGAGCGGGGCCACACGCTTCGTGCCCCGCAAAGTAAACGTGGTCTGCGGCTAAGCGTTGCAGGGGCTGGGGGAACAAGGGAGAGAAGTGTCCCGGTTTTTGCAGCGGACCCTCCCCTCCCCCAGGTCACCCGGCGGAATGGAGCAGCGGCGCACCAGCGGCGGCTCTTGTAGCGCCAAGGGGCTCGGCACGCGCGGTGCTTGCTCGCACACTGTGGCTGGATCCCGAAGCCTTGCGGGAGTGGGTGCCGCGGTGCCCAGGAATAGGGAGCAGGGGGAAGCGCTCCCGGGCGGGCCTCCATTCCCCGCGGGGGGCGCCCTTGCTAGGAGAGGCTGCTGTGTATTTCGTCCCCGAAGCGACACTTTCGGGGTTTGCTTCCGCTCTGGGGAACTGCAGACGCCTGCCCCAGAGCGGGCCTCTTGGCCTCCGGGCAGCGTTGGAGGCCCCCGTCCCATTGTGATCACCAGCGTTCTGCCCTCGCCCTGCTTTATTCTCTCTAGTCCCCGCCTGCCGGGCGAGCGGGGCGCCGGCGACAAGGAGCCATTGGCTGCGGGCACCGGGGGTGGGTGAGGCGGGCCCCTGGCGCGCGGTGCGCGGGGACCCTGGCCTGGCCACCGCGCACAGTCCCGGGAGGCGCAGCCCGTGGATGCCTAGATGCCCGTAGGGGAGCACGCGCCGGCTCCCCGAGCCCCATGTCGCAAAAACAAGGCTCCAGCGCGTCCCACTCACGCCCCAGCGGGCTTCTCTCCCTTGGGTGGGAAAGTGGGTCAACTCTGTTCAGGTCTAGAGTGGGCTTTGGGGGATCTGGGGATGCAATGAAACCCCCGCCCCTCTCCTCCTCACCCGTTCCCCAGCTTGGCATGGTCGAGAGGCCCCGCTGGAGCCGGCGGTGGGGGCAGCTTGCACACATGGCTCAAGAGGCTCGGGTTGCTGGTCGGAGCGGCCGCCAGGCTCTAAAGTTCACAATTGACCACGCCGGTAACTAAATATAGCAGCAGCTGGTGCGGTCGGGGTGTCACGGCGGCTCCTTGTAGACTTCTCGGGACTGCAGATAAGGTAGAGTTCTCGCTGTTAAGGGCAGGAGTCGGGGGCCACTGTCAGGGTTTAAGCAAAAATCCCCCTTTCTCCAGCTTTGTATCCGGGTGAAACCGGGTTCTGGTCTGGCCATACAGGTGAACCGTATTGCCCGCTCCCACAAAGCCGGACAGCTTTTTTTCTGGCATTCAGTCTATTGTATCCACACTTCCTGTGTGCACCTGTTTAATCCCCTATTTATCAGTAATGCCTTAGTGTGGGAAGCACTTAACGGTTTGCAACGTCCTTTCTCAAAAGTTAGGTGTCAGTTATTTCTCACAACAACCCAGTGAAGAAGGCAATATTTCCATTTTACAAATGGGGCTGCTCATAACACTTACAGCTTTCCAAAACTCTGGTTGAATTAAGCTTCTCTGCTCAGAAACCTTGGTTCCCTGCACAGAAAGGGAGAACAGACAGCTTTCTAGGAGGGCCACCAGCTCCCTCCCCCTGTAATCTGGGAACAGGCTGGCTGCTGTCTCCCTCTCTTCTGCATCTCTGTGCACCTGCTGCTCAGATCCTGTCTCTGTTCCTTCCCCCTGGACATGCCACGTGCCTTCATGGCCCCCTGGGCCTGTCGTCTTGGCTGTACTGGTATCCGGCTCATTCTCCCTCCCAATGTGTTCATACCGACTCTGTTCCTTTACTCCCTCAGTGTGGGCCTAATAGAAGGTGCCCAGGAAATGTTTATTGGATTTTAACATTTCCCAGGACCATGATGCATACTCTAAGGAAAGCAGAGTTGGGGGTGTGTGGAGAGAGAAATGGGGGGAAACAGCGGTAAGTAGCAGGTTAAATCCTGTGTGGAAGGATTGCTGAGATTTGGAGTGCATTCCTTGAAATTTTCTAGGGTCCCCCTTCCAGTGCCTGGGATTGGCTGGAGCTAGTAGTGCCATCTGGCTAGGGTTCCCCAAGCACAGATCAGGCCCATGTGGGCTGATGGTTCCTGTTTCTCCCCTTTGGGGCATTCTCTGACTCTTTATCACCTGCATGTGGGGTTGGCCTCAAGGAATCTAGAACTTGGGCCTCTGGTTGTCCTGGGGCCCTGTGCTTAGGTTCTGGTCCCAGGAGGGCTGTCTTATGTTCTGATTGCTTGAGTGATGTTGACATGGTGATTTTGGGTTGACTCAAATTGTTGATATAGACAGGAGCCCCTCACATTGTAGGGGCAGCCCTGCCTTGGGGGCTTACACTCAGAGTGGGTCCACAGCTCTCTGTCACTTGTGTGACATGAAAAATTTTCTATCTTCTCAAAAACAATTTAAAACAAAAAAGAAAAGAACAGCTTTCTTTATTTTTTCTTCCCTCCCCCTGCCCCACAGCCTTTCTCTCTGGAGTCTTGTTTCATGCTAAGTAAATTCTTTCTCTATTTTGTCAAACAATCCCAGCCTTGGGGCTGAAAGGAATAATAAGTGAAGTTGGACAGTCTTGTCGGTGCCCTTTTGGTGGTCCCAGGAGCCCACTCCAGCCTCCTGTCATTCCAAGTTTGTTCTTTCTTCAGTCTGGGGCCCTCTTACCCCATCTTGGGACCAATACAGCATGTGACCCTGCTACCCTTCCATCTCACAGCCCTGCCTGTGCCTGTCATCTGGCCTGAGAGAGGGACTGTCATCTGGACTTTATGAAGTAATTCTTCCTTGTGGGGAAGGGGTAGTTTTAGGTGAAAAGAGGGTGGCTTCCGAGCCAGTTAATGAGGGTGGAGATTTTAGGCAGTAGGAACCTTTTGGAGGTCTAGGGCACATCTATGCTGTACCCAGAGCATCCTCTGGAATACAAGAGGCCCTACTTTCTAGTGAATTTCTCTGACACCTGTACTTTACATGTTGTTCTTGTTCCTGTATCCACTCTGACCCACATTATAGGGTGTCTGAGTTTGCCACCAGTGGTGAGGTTTTCAATCAGACTTGTTTTCATCAATGGCTTAGGGCACCACATGCCCCACCTGGTGGCAGCTCATAGAATTGCAGGCATAGTGCCTGATTGAAAGTAATCAGCTCAAGGGCCTCCAGTGGCTCACTCGGGAGAGTGTGGTGCTGATAATACCAAGGCCACGGGTTTGGATCCCATATAGGGATGGCTGGTTCGCTCACCTGGGAGAGCGTGGTGCTGACAACACCAAGTCAAGGGTTAAGATCCCCTTACCAGTCATCTTTAAAAAAAAAAAAAGAAAAGTAATCAGCTCAGCAGATCCCACTAGGGTCAGCACAGACCCTGGGCAGCATGGCGATTTATCTTCCTTTCCCTCTCTGCATCATTGCCTTAGTGTTGTTCTTCAGAAAGCTCTTCCTCATCAGAATCACATCAGAGCTATTTCCTGTATTTCCTTCTTCCCTCTTTAGTCTTATGTTCTATACCTATGACCTGTAGATGCTCAATAAATGTTTATGATTATTGATGAGGAATATCGGAGGTGGGGAAAGGAGGGAGCATGGTATGGTGGGAAAAGTTTGAGGCTGGGAATTAGGAGACCTGGGTTCTTTGTTTCCCTCTAGCTGATCTGCTCCCCTCTTGGGTCCTCAGTTTTCTCATTCTTGAAGAGTTAGAAAATGGCACCAAGATTCTAGCAACATTGCTGTGATTCAGGCTTAGGGGGATGGTCTTAATGGCAGCATGGTGAAGGTGTTGGGCCCAGTTTGTCACAGTCCTTCTTATTGCCTATTGTCCTACCTTGGCCCAACCTTATGCAGGTTGCCTACCCAGCACCTTTAAGCATTTGAATTTGTGACCCTTTCCAATTTCAACAGTGTCTTAGATTTGTCCTAAGAGTCATTTGACTCTTGAAACTCAAATAATGGCTGTTGATCATCATTGTCGCCACTGGGCATACTAACTAAACATCTGTATTTAGTGTGTGGTATAAAGTTCAGGGAGAAGCACTGTATAGATCTACTCTCTGTCCCAAGCAATCTGCTAACAGGCCAATGAGGGGGACAAGTATGTATAAACATTTTTAAATCTCATGAACAACCCAAGTGACTTGTGCTAAGTCATTAAGTGCTGCTAAACCTCAGAGGGAGGAGAGAATACTGAGGGCTGGGACCTTCAGGGAAGGCTTCCTGGAGGTGGAGAGATGGAAATTCTACTCATTCCTTAGAGACGAGTTCTACTGAGTTGTTTGTTCAGAGTCACATAGGTATTAACCTGGGA
Organism: Cynocephalus volans; assembly: GCF_027409185.1. Classification (NCBI taxonomy): domain Eukaryota; kingdom Metazoa; phylum Chordata; class Mammalia; order Dermoptera; family Cynocephalidae; genus Cynocephalus; species Cynocephalus volans. The sequence goes on from NC_084466.1 coordinate 98,827,919, forward strand.
TTAGATGGTAGTGTCATATCTGCACATGTGCTGTTTTATCCTCTAAACTGGCATTTATTGAGCTGGGCTCTGAGCTAGGCAGGTATATATTTTTTGTTCAATCTTCGTTTTAACCCAGCAAGATGGGTGTTAATAGATCTCCTACTCTGATCAAGAAACTGGGGCCCAGAGTAGTTAAGAAACTCCCAAGCCTTTTCAGCCAATAAATAGTAAAGTTGGGCATTTGGCCTGTCTCTAAACAACAGTCTTTTCCCAATGTACCATGTGTCTCACACCTTCAGTGTCAAGCTCCTTGGCGGAACACATGCACGTACAGAACACACACTAACTCCCCTAAGGAGATGCGTGGGCTCAGCATTGCCTGCCCTGCTTATCCAGTTGAGCACATGGAAACTTTTTCTTGGTGTCTGCTAGCAGCTGTGAGCACTGCCTCCATGCCCCTTCTCTCTGCCCTTTACATTCTTATGCCTTTGACCCTTGAAGTTCATTGAACTTCATTGAGTTCATTGGAGTTCCTTGGAAGCTGGGATTCAGGTCTGGGGGCAAGGAATGGTGCTGACCTTGGCCCCAAGTTTATTCCTCTCTTTGTGGGGTGCTGCTGGTGGTGATATGGGGGACTTTGTAAAGAAGAGAACACTGGATGTGGAACTGGGCTGATGTGATTATTGCCAGTTACTCACTTTGACCTTGGCCAGGTCACTTCACTCCTCTCTATGCCTGCATTTCCTTCTCTAATAAACAGGGAGTTGGGGACATTTCTATATCTTTATGTCTTAACACCTTATAATTTTGTCTTCCTAACCCTTCTTTCAGCCTCTTCTTCCCTAGTGGTCCAATTTCCCTTCTCTCATCCCCCCCCCCATAGATAAACTCAACGTCAGGCTGATAATCAGGTCTGCATGCTAATACCATAACCTTCCCTCCACATTGGCACATGGGAAGGGAATTCTTAGAGACCACCCACTAGACAGTGAGCTCTAATCAGCTCAAAGGGCTCTGATTTGCCTTTGTGTCCCCACTTTTCTCTAGGCAGGAGGAGCCTGGCAGAGACAGGTGGGGTGAATAGGGGAGACGGAGTAGTTGCCCTAGGAAGTGTGGACAGGGCTCTGGCTCAGAGGCTGTGGGATGGAGGGACCAGTGTCTTTCCCCTGCAGCTGGCTGCACCCTGCCACCTCTCCAATGCTCTGCCTCTTGAGTGAGTCACAAGCCAGTGCACACGTGAGTTTTCACGCCTGCTTGGCCACTTGTCAGGCCCAGGCTCCATGTCTGGTGAGGTCACACATGTTGATCCTCCCAGAGAACTGGTAGGGCCCGGCTGCCCTCACCCTCTGACAGGCAGATCAGCCCCTGCAAAGGCCAAGCTGGACGTGGCCTTGACTTTGGGCTCCTCAGGAAGAGGTGAGTGGCCTGGGGCCCTCCCCGCAGGTTTCCCTTCAGCCTGGGTCCCTGGTGAGGGTGATGCTCGGGATGCATGCTTGGTGGGATCCCGGCTGTCAGGCAGGCGCTTCATGGCCCTGTGTCTTCCCCAGGCTTGGGCCCCTTTGTGAGCAGCAGACCGGCCTGGGGGCTGGCATCAGGACACCTGTGTCTGCATGCTGAAGAAGATGGGTGAGGCTGTGGCCAGAGTTGCGAGGAAGGTCAACGAGACGGTGGAGAGTGGCTCCGACACCCTGGGTGAGTGAGGGCAGGGCTCTTCCAGTGCCTATGAGCGGTTGGTGAAATCAGCTTAGAAATGAAATAGAAAGATGAAAGAGAATATCAGTGTGCACCCTTGTCATGAGGATAACTATTTCCTGGAACTTTTATTGCAACTGTGTGTAGTTTGTGTATAGCAGGATCCAGTCTAAGACATACTTACTATGGGTCATGGTCAAAGACACTCATAAGTTTCCTTTTTTTTTTTTTTTTTAAAGATGACCGGTAAGGGGATCTTAACCCTTGACTTGGTGTTGTCAGCACCATGCTCTCCCAAGTGAGCTAACCGGCTATCCGTATATAGGGATTTGAACCCGTGGCCTTGGTGTTATCAGCACCACACTCTCCCAAGTGAGCCACGGGCTGGCCCCGATACTCATAAGTTTCAAACACAAAGAGTGGTAGAGCCAGTCTGCTTAATGCCGTTGACTCTGAGTGTGTGTGTGCCCTTGGTGAGAATACGGAGCTGGCACTGGCTGAGTAGCCCCATGTACCAGGCTCCGTGCTGGGTGCCTCATGAGTGTCATCTTGAATCTTCACAACTTCCCTGTGATGAGTAATACCCTCCAGGAGTGTCTAGCCTCAGTCTTCAGATGAGGAAGAGATGGAGGGGTGACGGCAAGGTGGGTTTTTTGAGGTTGCACAGCCAGGAGACCTCTTAGCACTCCACTGTTTTACTTGAATCATGTCTTACTTATTTTTTGCTTTTTTCTTATTTATTTTCTGAATTGGTCATAGCATATGAGCCTGTCAGTTACTCCAAGACTCCATGCATTTAAGCAAATCATCCCATTTAATTGAATTCATCAGATATTTATTGACTATCACCATGTGCTAGGGGCACCAGAGGATACAGTGCAATTACCTGTGTGTATGCATGTATGTTTGTGTGCTTGTGTGTGTGTCACCCACTGGCATGTCAGCACCACTGTAGAGCCACAAGCATGTTGTGGGAACCCAGAGGTCTGGAGCAGAGTCTTGCATTGGGGATGATTGTGCAGATGGACAGATGGCATTTGAGTTAGGCCTTTGGCATGTGGAGAGGAATTTCACAGGCAGGTAGGAGTGTGTGTGCATGTGTGTGTCTGAGTCAGCCTGTTTGTCTCACAAAGGAGCATTTCCTTGGTGGTAACTGAGCAAAGACTCAGAGACTGAAAGGTAGAGCATTTCTGTGAGCAGTCACTCAGGTGTGGCTGCAGTGCAGGCTCCTGAGGCAGGGGGTGGTGGCCCAGGAAGTGGAGGGACACTCAGCCTTCAGGATGAGATTGGTCACTGCTTCTTCCAGGAAGCCCTCAGCCCCATGCCCTCCACCCCTTGCTCCCTTCCTCCTCTGTAACACCCATTCAACATCCCTAGAGGGCAGGGACCCCCTCTCCCCACTGCGTTTTAAAGCCTTGCACAGTGCCAGGCACTTTGTAAGCATGTGGAGGTATCTGCTGAACTGAGCTAAGGTGAGAGAGGCATCTCCTCTGTCAGCAAACTGACTTGAAGATTCTCATTGGTGTTGGAGGGAAGTCTCTGGGGAGAGCCTCAAGCTGGTGAGGTGATGCTGTGGGCTCTCAGTAGAGGAATTCTGGAATTCTGTGCCTGTCCCTAGTGCTTACCCCAGTGTTCAGGATTCTTCACTACGAATACTGTTGTTGAAAGGCAGGCTTATCCCACAGGCCTGAATTTGAATCCCCTACTAGCCACCTACTAGCCGGGCACCTTAGCAGATTGTTTAACCTCTCAGCCTTGGTTTCTTCATCTATAAAATGGGAATGGTGAGTGTGTCTGCCTCATCAGGGGACTTAGGAGTAATTGTTAGGTCTTTAAGGTGCTTGGCATGTAGGGAGCTCAATAAATGACAGCTATTATTTTTAATTTTTTCTCCTCCCTAAACCTGGAGGTGGGGCCCAAGTCCTGCCCCACTCAAACACACCTCCTCCAGGTGTCAGCCAGCCAGGTGTCTGCTGGGCCTGCTTCACATTGCCTTCCAATGGGGAGCTCAGTGCAGATTGACAATCTCTGAGGTCAGTAACCTACCCCTGCCTTAAAATGTCACGGGGGAGAGGGACACCTGCAGTTCCCTGTCATCCAGAGATGGTAAGAGTAGGGGGCAACTGGGGAGGGAGAGCTGAGTTCTGACAGGCGAGTGGGGAGAAACTTTCGGAGGAGGTGCTGTTTGAGAGAGGATGTTTCAGGAGGCACCGTGAGGAGACAGGTTTTCCAGGCAGTGGTAGGGATGCACCTGAGTTGGGGGACTGAGTTGTCGCTACAGCGTGGGGGAGGTGGTGCCGATGGTGTTCGGCAGGTGGAGAGCCTCGAAGGCCGTGTTAAGGAGCCTGGACTTCAACCTCTGTGGATCAGAGATAACAAACTCAGATGTCTGCCAGGTGGAGATTCCTGTGAACTGAAGAGTGAACACCCTGCCTTGGGTGAAGTGTGTAGGGCAGATAGATAGGACATGCTGTGACCAGCTCACCTGCACAACCTGGGGTCTGTGAGCCAGGGTCATGAGTGTGGTGAAGCTCTAGTCAACTTGGGAGAAGCTTTAGTTATGCAGTCTCGGCAGAAGCTGGACACTTTTATGTGGAGGGGACTTAGTCTTTAAAGTTAGGGTTGAAAAATATGGGGAACTTTTTACCACTACAGTGATCAGAGAAGCAACAAAATATCAGAACAGGCCATTGCAGGCGCCTGCAATCCTGACCCTTTGAAAGTAGAGCTGACTAGGCTCATACAATATAAAGGGTCTGGGGTTTAAGCAGTCAGCACATATTGAGCACCTGCTGTGTACAAGGTGCTGGGGGGCTCCCGGGGTTACGTGCAGTAGAATCCTCAATCTGGGACCAGCCCACCACCCGTGAGACAGTCAGAGAGCAGTGAGCGACACATAGGTTCCATGCTAAGCTGTGTTGGACAGACCACAGGTTGTCGTAATTCAGTGGGAGATGTTGCTGGATGTTGACATAGTACAGGAAGTCTTTCTGGAGGAGGTGGGAATTGAACTGGGTCTTGAAAGGTAGATGAAGTGACTCAGTGTGGTTCTCATTTAAAAAAAGCAAACAATCTGAAGCAGCCTAAATATCTAGCACCAGAAAATTGCTTAAATTTTGTTATAGCTATACAATGCCATTTATGGAACCATTAACAGTGCTGCATAACATTTCACTATGCATTTAAATAAAGACTGGCACATTCTCTTGTATAACACAAATTGGAAAAAAACAAGGATCCTGAACTGTATATATAGTAAGATATAATTGTGCTAAACATGTGTATATAAATTGAAAAGTAAATGCAAGGAAATAAAACAAGATGCAAATGGGAGTTAGGAAATACTATTCTGCTTTTTCTAAATGTTCTGTGATGAACATGTTACTCTTCAAATTAGACAAGAATAGATTTTAGGGAAAGGACACCGACTACGGAAGATAGGAATAAAACACGTCACAGCAACAGACAGGAAGTCAGGGGTAGCTCATTCTCCAGGCCCGTGCCCTTGGGAGAGGTCGAGCTTCCCTGGCTTCTCCCCTTCTGCTGGGTTCCCTCCCTGTGTGTGCAGGCCCAGTGGAATGGCTGCTCAAAGCTGCAGGTATCTCTCTGCAGAGCGGGAGATCCCCTATGGAGACTGGGCTGGTAAGCACTTAGTTACGGGCTGGCTCTCACCTTACTCAGGTAGGTAACCTGAGTAAGCACCGCTCACGCTCCTCCTGCACTCCCAGGTGCACCACTGGAGCCGGAGCTGGAGCTGGAGCCGGAGCCGGAGCTGGAGCCGGAGCTGGAGCCGGAGCCGGAGCCGGAGCCGGAGCCAGAGGGCTTGCTCCCCCTCTAACCTGAGCTGTGGATCCCAGCCCTTCTTGCCCCACTCAGGCTCTTCATCCCCCAGAAGTGGGCTCCTTTCCATCTGGCCCTCAGCTTCAGTTGAAGACACTTTCCTACCAGTTCCTCATCTCTCCTTAGCATCATCTTCTAGACCCTTCCAATGAGCTGAGCAGGCAAAAAGCAGGAACTTAGCACTGTACTCAGCCTCCCTCCCCTGAATCAGGCTCTCCTCCCTGCCCGCCTTGGCTCCCCACATGAGCACTTTGTAAAGGCCTGTGCCCATCTGGGCCTCCCTGGGAGCTCGTACCCCAGAGGGGCCCCAGTCTGACCTCACCCTTCTTTCCAGCCAGTGTACCCTCAGGCCAGGCTGCTCTGCACCCTTGTCCTCTCCAGGCAGAGCTCCCAGGTCTGCTGTGTGCTTTGGGGTTGACTTTAAATAATAATTGTTGTCTCAGAGGAGCAGGATTTGGAGAAGTCTGGTAGTGCGCAGCAGGACAGGGCATAGCTGGCTGGGATGGAGGCATTGGCAAGGTGGGAGGAAGGAGAGAACTGGCCTTTATCTGGGGCCTGTGGGTGTTGGGCTGCGAGCTGGGTACATTCACATTCAACATTTTTTCTAATCCTTTTTAGAGTCTTTCTCCCTTCCTGACTCAGATTCTTGTCTGTGTTCATTTCTAGGAAGTTCTGCAGCTTTCCCACCTCCCCCCGCCAGTCTCTTGCCTAGAATTCCTCATGGGCTCCTCATTCTATGCCTTCCTCGCCTTTTTAAATTTTCTCTCTCTTTATCTCTCTGTGCTACATCTGAGAAGTTTCCTCAGCTCCACCTTCTATTTCACTAAGTGTTCTTTTATTTAATCTGTTGAACCATCGATTGAGTTTTTAATTTTTAAGACTATTTTATTTTCAAAAGTTCTATTTGGTTCTTTAAAAAATCTGATTTAATGTACTCTGGTTTCTCTTCAGTTCCAATAAATCTTTTGCCTCTTACTAAAAAATCTGATTTTAGCAAATAATATCTTATTTCTTTCTTATGTTTTAACATTTTAAAATTTCTTTTATCATGTGACAATCCTTGTTTTTTAATCTTTGCTGTAATAGAAATAACAGGATGTTCGTAGGGGGTCTGAGACTGCTGTTCCTCACAGCAGGTTGTTCTGGGTGGATTTTATATAATTTTGGACCCTCTGTTCCTGTCTGTAATCCTGGGTTGAGGGACTGTGTCCTCCAGAAGGGTTGTGTTTGCTTCTGTCATATGCCTGAGTGTGGCCAGCCTAGAATTGTCTTCTGTTAATTTTTCTGTCCTAGTGGTTTCTGGACCTTAACAGAGGTAAATATTCAAACTCCAAGTAAGAACAAGCCTGTGATTTCAGATTCTTAGGGGAGATTTTTGTTTTTGTATTTTTAAATTCAGTGCCTAGGCAAAGACAAAACAGCTTTCTAATGATCAAAAAGTGGATTTTTCCCCTAGTTCACCCTTTCTCTGAAGGTAGTCCTTCAAAATCCCAATTTTCTGCAGGGGTCGTGGCTTTGGTTTCCCATCTGGAGCAGGCCCAAAGCTGCATTTCCGAACCCTTTGGGCCTTTGAACCTGAGCCCAGATAGCAAAGCATCAGTACCTGCCATTCTGTCTTCCAAATCCTCTATTTTTGACCCCTGGAGCTGCTCTTATTGAACAGCAGGCATCATTGTAAACACTTTGCTGGTTTTGACTCTTTTAATCCTCATGACAAGCCTACAAAGGGGTGATATTAATATCCCCATTTTACAGATGAAGAAACTAAGGCACGAGACTTTTTTTTAATCAAGTGTTTCTAAGCGTTTTGTCGCATGAGGGTGTTCCTCCGCTGTGTTGCTTTTGAAGTAGGAGTCCTTCTCCATTTTGTAGATGTTCGAGCCAGGCTGAGTGTGGGTGGGGGTGACTAGCTGGTGACTCAGCCATTTTGAGGTCTGTGTGGTGCATAGCCCTGCCTTTCCTCATGCACCCAGCTGCCCCCTTTGCAGGGGTGGGGGTAGGAGATAAAGAGGGGAACTAAGAGACCCGAGCAGCTCAGTGCTAGCCTCTCTCCTCTCATGCCTCCTTGGAGCCACAGAGCCCACCTTGCTCCTGGAAACAGAGGAAAATAATCAGAGACTGATATCTACCTTCGTACCTAATATTTACATCATTATTAGGATGTCTCAGGGAATTGAGACAGTGGGGACAGCCCTGGCTGCTTCCCTGGTCAATTCCTCCATTCCTGCAGGGTTTTGTAAAGGGTGGGTCCTGGGTAACGGGCATCAGGTTAAAAATGCATATTCAAAAAAATGTATATTCATGGCCTCCATCCCAGAGCTTTGAAAATAGAATCTCTGAGGGTGGCGCCTGGTGGTCTGCATTTTAGCAAGACTCCCACGTGATTCTTCCATGCTTTGAATTTATTTATTTTTATCCAGATATCATTTATATAAATAAAATTTACACATTTTAGTATATAATTCTTAGTTTTGACAAACACATGCAATCATGTAACTATTACCACGAGAAGATTCAGAACCTTTCAATCACCTCAAAAATTCTCACATACTCCTTTGCAGCCAGACCCTTCCCCGATCCCCAGTATCTGGGAGCCACTGATCTATTTTCCATTGCTATGGTTTTGACTCTTCTAGATTATCATGGAAATGGAATCATACTGTTTACAACCTTTTGAGCTGGCTTTTTTAACTGTAGCATCATGTATTTGAGATTCATCAGTGTTTTGTGTGGATCAGTAATAGTTCGATCCTTTCATTTCTGAGGATTATTCCACTATACGGATGTGCTGTGATATGTTTATACTTTCATCTGTTGAGTGACATTTGGATTGTTTCCAGTTTTTTAATACAATAAAGAAAGCCTCTAAACTTTCACATACAGGTTTTTGTGTGAAGCAAAGTTTTCATTTCTCTTGGGTGAATACATAGCAGTAGGATTGCTGGGTTGTATGTATTAAGTGTATGTTTGACTGTATAAGAAACTGCCACGCTTTTCCAAAATGGTTGAGAATTCCAATTCCTTCACATCCTCTTCAACACTCGATATGGTTTTTAAACTTAAAGACTCTTACAGGAGTGTAATGGTATATCATTGTGGTTTTAATTTATAGTTCTTTGATGAGGAATAATGTTGAACATCTTTACATGTGCTTATTAGCCGTCCATCTGTCTTTGATAAAATGTTTATTCCCATTTTATTTAATGTCTTTTGCCCATTTTTTAAAAATTGGGCTTTCTTATTAAATTTTGAAGGTTCTTTATATATCCTGAATTCATGTTTCTAATCAGATAAGTGTTTTGCTAGTCTGTTTTCCAGCTCATGACTTGTCTCTTAACAGTGTCTTTTAGGAAACAGATATTTTTAACTTTGATGAAGTCTAATTTATCACTTTTTTTTCTTTTACAGATGGTACTGTTGGTATTATGGGAAATCTTTTCCTAACCCAGGTCACAAAGATTTCCTATCAGACTTATCTGGATATTAGTTAAACATACAGATTCATGGACCCCACTCTAGAACTTTCAAAGTTGAATCTCAGAGGGTGGGCCTGGTGCTCTGCATTTTAACATGAATCCCGTGTGATTCTTCCCTGCCTTAAGTAGTAAGAATCACTGGCTTACTATTTACAATTTGGAACTTCCTTTTCCTGGTGACTTTTGTGGGGCTGGGCAGGGGCATTGCCTGGACAGGCCTCTGGATGTGTGTGTGTGCATGTGAGAAAGAGAGAGAGATAGAGACAGAGAGAGGGAATATTAATATGGATATGAGGTGTCCCTGGGGAGGGACCTGAGCAGCAAGTAGGAAGACCAAGGCTAGTGACAGAAGGGATGTGTCTCCCCTCTCTCCTCCCAGGCTTAACTGCACCTTGGCCAAATGCTTTTTGTCTCCTGTGTTCGCCAGCAGATGGCGCCCTGTCATGGGCTGAGCAGGTGCCAGGAAGCTGAGACCTGGAGCAGACCAGGCTATTGCTGGGTGTGAGCCCCAGGTCCTGACCAGGGCTCCCGTTCCCCGCCCAGCTCACTACTTATATTTATACTCCTGTCTGACCCCTGCAGGGACCTGATTTTGCAACCTTTTTCTCGAACAAGGGTACTCAGGAAGTGCAGTATTCAGGAAGTACTTAATAGATACTCACCAAATCAGAATCATGTTTTTTCTTGGTTCAGAAACTGTCACTGACTCTTTTTTCAACAAACATACACTGAACACTTGCTGTGTGTGCCCTGCCCGAGTGCCTTGGGATTGCCCAGTCTGGGGGGCAGGGAAGCAGACCTCTCTTTCTCTCTGAGGGAGGCAAGCAGCCAGGAGCTGTAGAGGGAGCAGCTTTTCTGGCCTGGTGGGGTGGTGGTCTTGGCCAGTTGGGGCTGGTTGGCCTGCAGTTCCTGGCCCAGAGCTGAGAAGGTGGCACCTGGTGGGGGTAAGTGGAGTGTGCTTTGTTGCCATGTCCCCTGGCCTGGGGAGGCTGAAGGCCAGCCGAGCGCAGCCCAGCTCCGAGGGCATGGAGCGGGACATGGGCTCTCACAGGGCAGCCCTTGGATGGGCTTGGGCTGCCTGTCTCTGTTCAGCACTAGGGCTGATGCCTCATCTCTGCTATCCTTGGCTCCCTGCCTCTCAGCTGGGGAAGAGGTAGCTATGCTGAGCCCATGCTGCTCTCCCAAGGGACTCTGAGTTCCTTTGTAAGGAGAAAGCCTCTCCCAACTCTGCTTCCTCTGTGGTGTGATGTGAAGGGTGACTAGAAGCCTCTGCCTAAGATGCCATCTCTAGACATGCTGTCTCTGGATTGGGGGACCTGGGAGGGCGAGAATGACCCTTCGTATCTTCTCTCCTACAGCGCTTAGAGAGGGCTTTTGTCTCTTCAGGGCTCAGTGCTTGTTTGAAAAGGAGGCTAGTGTTTCTCGATCTCGGCAGTATTGAATTTGGGGACTGGATAATTTGCGTGTGTGTGTTGGTGGGGGGAGGGGACTGTCCCGTTCATTGCAGGATGTCTAGCAACATCCTTGGCCTCTGCCCACTAGTTGCTAGTTGTCTTAGTCCATCAGGCAGAATACCATAGGCCAGATGGCTTCTAAACAACAGAAATTTATTTTTTACAGTTCTGGAGGCTGGGAAGTCCAAGATCAAGATGCCAAAAGATTTGGTGTTTGGTGAGGGCCCTCTTTCTTGTTCATAGAAAGCTGTCTTCTTGCTATATCCTCCTGTGGTGGAAGGGCAGAGGAACATTTGTGGGGTCTCTTTGATAAGAGTACTAATCCCATATATGAGGGCTCCACCTTGATGACCTAGTCACCTCCAAAGGCCCCACCTCCAAATGCCATTGCATTGTGGATTAGGTTTCAACATGAGAATTTGGGCAGGGAAAACAAATGTTCAGTCTATAGCACTAGTAGTACCCTTTCCCCCACTGCCACCCCCAGTTGCAACAACCAGATTTGTTTCCAGATATTGCCAAGTATCCCCTGGGGGCAAAATGGTTCCTGCTGAGGATGCCTGCTGGAGGAGATTATGCCTGTAAGGTGCAGATTATGCCTGTAAGGTGCAGTCAGCTGTGCCAGGGCAGGGCTCGAGCCGAGTGGAGTTTGGTGAGCTGAAAAAAGCCGTACAGCAAAACAACTAACAGAGCGAAAAGACAACCTGCAGAATGGGGAAAATATTTCAAACTATGCATCTGACAAGGGACTAATATCCAGAATATACAAAGAATTCAGAACAACAATAAAAAAACAAGTAACTTGATTAAAAGATGGGCAAAGGAGCTGAATAGGCATTTCTTAAAGGAAGATTTACAAATGACCAACACACACATGAGAAAATGCTCAGCGTCACTCAGCATCGGGGAAATGCAAATCAAAACTACATTGAGATTTCATCTCAGCCCAGTTAGACTGGCTATTATCAAAAAGAGAATAACAATTGCTGGCGAGGATGCGGAGAAAGGGGAGACCTCCCACGCTGTTGGCAGGACTGTAAATTAGTGCAGCCGTTATGGAAATTGGTATGGAGGTTCCTCAAACAACTACAGGTGGAACTGCCATATGATCCAGACATCCCACTGCTGAGTATATACCCAAAGGAATGGGAGTCATCATGTCGAAGGGATACCTGCACTCTCATGTTTGTTGCAGCTCTGTTTACAACAGCCAAGAGTTGGAACCAACCTAAAAGTCCATCAATGGATAACTGGAAAAGGAAAATGTGGTATATATACACTTAATGAAAAGGAGATGGGAGTTCTGTTTTGTAGGAAGGGCTCTGATCCAGAAGTCAGGTGAGGTTGTGAACCTCACCCTAACTCCTAATTGTTGCACGCGGTTTCCATCTGTAAAAGGCGGGACTCCAGCCCTGATCTTTTGTTCTTCTCTCTGTTAAACCCTCATTGGCTTTCCTTGCACAGAGTAAACCCAAGCTCGTACCACAAAGCTGTGGGTGACCTGACACTTGCCATCTTCTCCCACTGCACTTTGAGCCACTTGGGGCTTCCCCCATTATGTCTCAACCGACTGGCCACCTTACAGTCCTTTGAACTGCCAAGCCTTTCCAGCCCCAGGGCTTGGCATATGCTGTTCTCTTTGTCTGGGATGCTCTTTCCTGTTCTTCATGTGGCCGAGCCCTTCTCATATTTTAAGTCTCAGCCTAAAGATTATTCTTTAGAGAGGCCTCCCAGACCTTCCTTTCTAAGTGGACTTTGTCCATCATTTTTCTTCCAAAAAAAAAAAAAACAACCAAATTTATATTCATGCAGGAAAGTGCATTAAACAATAGACGTATAGTTCAGATATTTATAAAACAAATGCTCATAGAACTACCATCTAGGTCTAGACATAGAACATTAACAGAGTCCCCCAAAGCCTCTCCTACCCTTAGAGGTAACCAGTATCCTAACTGTTGTTATGAATTTTTCCTTATTTTTACTTTTCTTTAGTTTTATCATCTGTGTACACACATCCAAACAAGACAGCTTAGTTTGCTTTGTTTTTACACTTTGTATGCATAGATTTGTAATGTATAAATCTTTGACTACTCAGCCTTATGATTGTGAGAATCCTCCATGTGGTTGCTTGTAGCCATGGTTTGATCTTTTTCGTGGTTATGTAATACGCCACTGCATGGGTGTACCCCAGTTTGTTGATCCAGGATGCTGTTCGTGGACATGCAGGGCTCTTACAAGCAGTGCTGCCCTGGCCCTTCCTGCATGCATCCCTGGTGCACGTGTGCATGTGCTTCTCTAAGGACATACCCAGGCTGTGGGCATCTTCTAAGTGTGAGTATCCTCTGAGAAAGGCATCATTCAGGCTAGCCTGGGCACTGGCTGGTTGTGGCATTGGGTGACAGGTGAGTGGCAGATGCCTGGGAACCTGTGGACCCTTGGATGCATGTCAGGAGAGGCCTGTGGGGTAGTAGGAAGAGCCCTGGTCTGGGAGGCAGGAGGGCTGGACTTGAGTCTTGAGTTCAGCTTGCTATGGACTTGCTTGGTGACCTTAGCAGTCACTTCACATCTCCCTGGCTCAGCCTCCTCACCTGTCACATAGGGGTGCTAGAGGGCAAGCCCACTTTCCAGGGCACCTCTGGACATGGACATTTTCTGGCTCTTGGGTTGTGGAGAGAGTGGGTTGTGGGTGCTGACCGTGGCTGCAGAGGCAGTTCATAAATACATATGGGGGGTTAGGCAGTTGTGCATTTGGCAGGATGTCAGTGCAGAGAAAGTAGTTCAAGTGAGACCCCGGTGGGAGTGGTGTCTAGGGATGTTATTTAAAGGCAACAACCAGCTTGGGAAAGAAAATCAATAAAGCTTTCAGAGAGCTGAACAGCTTTACTGGCAGCAAATGGGCCCAGCTCAGTAGCCTCTGGTGCAGAAATGCAGGGCTTGGGGCGGCCCTCTTGTGCAGAGAGGCTGGTGATTGGTGTCAGCCCTCCCAGGCGGCCGTGGAGCTCTCACTGCTTCTGCAACTGCTTCTGCATCTGGCCCTGAGAGCAGCCAATGCCAAAAAGGTGGGCACAGAGTGCTGTGTCCAGGCAGGGGACTGAGCCCACTGTTGGGGCAGGTGAGGAGAGGTGCAGGTGGGGGTTCTGGCAAACCTCCATACCATGATTTGGTCTAGTATAGCCTTTTTGTGCCCAGGTTGGCATGGGGCTTGGTGGGGCCCTGTCTGGACTCCACATCCCCAGGTACAGGAGTGGCCATGGAGGGAGCTCAACATTGGGTGGCAGCTCTGAGGATGGAAAGAGAGTAGATTTGTTCTAAGCCTCCAGCCCTGGCATCTGCACTTGGAGGAAAACTTTAAAAAGTATGTGCCTCTAAGTAAAAAGCAATAGGTGGTCCATGTGCCCAGGACACAAACCGTGAGGCACAGAAGGGTAAACAGGGAGAAGCCAGGCTTCCAGCCACCCTATCCTCTTGTCCCTGGTCCCTTGGTCCCTTCCTCCCTGGCACGGTGTCTTGTGGAAGTAGAGGAGCAGTTAGGAGGCCCTGTTGGGTTAGGCTGGCTGATCTAGAATTGCTAGGGATGAGGATGGTTAGCTGGTGTCCTGAGGCTTGTTCAGTTTATAGCAGTTGTGGGAGAGGACCCCAAGTCTACAGTGGATGTGGCCCAGGTCTCTCTGTTGGGGTTTCTTAAGCATCCATGGCTGTGAGCCCACCCAGCCCAGTTCAGCTTTGCTGTGGACCTCGGACTTTTGGAGGGAGGAAGGGTAAGAGGTCAGTGGTGGGTGACCTGTTCCTTGGGTTCACCATTCACTGCAACGCTGCTGACCAGAGGACTCAGAGTATATTGTTGGAGGAGTGAATGAATTCCTCTCTCTGTGGGTACACGTCACTCCGTCTTCTTTTAGTTCTTCCCACTTCTGATCCTCTGTCAAAATTGCCCCAGACATGAGAACTGTCCAAGTTGTCTTCAAGGCAGCCCAGTGGATGGGGGTGTTCCTTTCCCAGTGAGGAGACTGAGACCTATGGTGCAGTGGCTTGTGGAGATGCCCCAGCCCTGGAGACACATCGCTGGACAGTGAGATGGTTCTATGGGTTGTACAGTACTTGCAGAGCAGGAAATGTACTAAATAAGGATGAGTGCTGCTTTTACCATCTTGAGTTATATGCACACAGGATGTTGGCTTAGCACCCATGCTAAGGGGTTTGCATGGCAGAGATGGATCATTTCTGTTGATCCTTAAATGATGAGTCAGGGCATGGGATGGAGTGAGGGGAGGGCATCCCAGGAGGAGTCTGTGTCAGAAAAGTCCTAGTAGCCTGCACGAGGGTGGCTCGTGCTGGGACTGGCCAGGCTGTGACATGCAAGAGGAAAGGGAGCTGAGGCAGGAGGTAGAGGAGGTTGGCTCCAGGTTTCAGGGGGCCCATGGTGTCACTGTAAGTAGTTTGTGCATTGAAGTCCTGTTTTACACAGGGGTTAGGTTCTAAAGAGAGCCTGAAAAGTGAACATCACATAGAGTGAAATGACCCATGAATAGTAATAAGGACTGACCTTTATTTAATACCTACTATGGATCAAGCTGTCCCAACTGCTAGACATCTGTCTTATCCCATCTTCATAACAACCCTGTGATTTCAACACCACTCATTCTTATGAAGTGGCTGCTGGTGTTATTATTCCCATTTTACAGATGAGGAAACTGAGGCACAGAAAGGCTAAACAACTTCCCCAAGTCCACACCTACTAAGTGGGGCAAGGAGAAGATTTGAACCCAGGCACTCTGATGGCAGAGTCCACATTCCTACCTCTCTGTTAACCAGCAGTCTGGGGTTAGACTGTTGTTTTGATGGTGGGGAACCAGGCAAAGTCCCTGGTGGACAGCAAACCCATGTTGTAGGGAAATATGTATCTTCAGGTACCAGAGTCACATGTGGCATCTGAGTTCAGTAAGTAAGTGCATGTGCTGTCTCTGCTGTGCTTGATCTGGCTGGCAATGGGGAGTGTGGTGGTTTCTGAGCAGGAGAGTGTGATGTGATCTAGGCTGGGTTTGGGAAGATCACTGCTTGGCATAGGACATATGTGAGACCAGTGTCAGGGAACCCAGGGAAGAAACGATTAAGTGCCTTCTATGTGCCAGGGCCTGTACCAGTGTGGCCTTGTCATGAGGTGGGGCCAGTGGGAGGACACATACGAGGAAAGAGGAGCCATGGACAGAGTGGGCAGCTGATGGGGGCGCGCAGCTTGAAGCCTGATGGTGCCTTAACAAAAATAGGGAAGTCTGGGCTGTTTGGGGTAGATAAAGACATTCTGATGAATTTGGGACTCCCCCTGCCCAGGGATACCCACAAAGACATTCACAGCAGGAGACTGGAAATTCAGGTGCAGCCAGCTGGAGATGGAGATTTCTACAGAATCGCTATTGTCCCACAGGGGCCCTTTCTCAGCAACCCCCATTCTTGGGTCCCAGACAGCCCCCATGTGTCCTTCACCCCTCCTCTCAGCACAGAGCAGCAGGCACCTCAAGAAGCATGTGGTCACCCCACGTTGTCCATGTACCCTATTTGTCACCGACACTTGAAGCAGTATTTTTGAAGGAAGAAAAAAAAATTCTTTGAAACCCCATGGGTAATTATGCAACTTCAAAAAGTCTGTGTTGGCAGAAGAATAAAAATGTCCCAGAAAGATCAGAGAGGTAACCAAATAGATAATTTTGTGGCATCAGTGACTTGCGTTGCTCAGGTATGAAAGAGTTAGCCTTGGAGATGTGATTTAATGAGGCAGAGGAGTTTATTAAAATCAAAGACTTGCAGAAGTGTAAGCATGACTCTGGCTCATGAGGCAGCAGGGACGGAGCTCCATGACAGAGGGGCTGGCAAAGCTCAATTCCAGGGCCTGTAATTGAGCCCCTGACAAACTCCGTGCTGTAAACATAGTGACACAGCCACAGCAAATTATCACTTTTTTTCCTTTCAAGGTAGGAAATTGCAGTCTATTCTGGGAGATAGGTGCTGCGAAAGGTCATTATTGATGATGAGGTTTTAATTGACATCTGCTTCATCTCTGTTGGCTGTGTTTTGCTAAGAAGTGTATTTTTGTCATGCTCCAGTTTGTTCCCAAGATCCCTTATTTTGTAGAGTTCACTCAGCAAACGCGCGCTGTGCGTGGCTCTGCAAGGGATGGGATGGGAAGGTGAGAGGGAGGAGAGAGCCGAGGACTGAGCTCTGGCAGGTGTGCCATCAGGCCGTTGTACCTGCTGTTATTTCTGCCTGGGTCCTTCTTTTCCCAGGTCTTTGCATGCCCTCCTTTTTATTCTTGTCTCAGCTAAATGTCGCTTCTTCTAAGCAGCCCTCTCTGACCACACCAGGGAGGGTTGCCCTGCCCACACCTCATTTACCTGCTCTCTCGTTACACGGTTTTGTTATTACTGCATGCATTCTCTCTGGTATTTGTCTGTGTTTACGGCTGTTCTTGCCACGCTAGAGACTAAGCTCCTTGAAGGAGGGCCTGTGTCTTGCCCACCACTCTGTCTTTGGACTGTGCTGGCACATAGTGGTTACTCAGGGAATGTTTGTGGAATGAATGATTGCATCTGGTTTTCTCAACAGCTCTGGAGAGGTAGTATTTTCACGTCACTCAGAAAAGGGGAAACTGAGGTTCCATGAGCTGTAGTGGTTTGCCTGATTCTCACAGCCAGCAAATCTTGTGCTGGAATTTGAACTTGAGTCTGCTGGCTTCCCATGTCCTCCTTAACATGCCACTGTCTCAGCAGGACGTAATTCCTGCCCTGAAGGAGCTCCCCACCCTGCCAGAAAGAGTGAGACAAACTCATTAATAACTTTCACATAAGATACAGCAGGTTAGGGCCCTGACAGAGCTAGCCAAAGTGCAAGGGCTTCACGGGCAGGAGTGAGTCCATTGGTTGAGGACATGAACAAAGGCTTCGTGGAGAGGAGACATTTAAACAAGACCTTGTAATATAGTGTTGGTGAGAGTTTTGAGGACAATGAGAACAGCACCAGCAGAAATGTAGAGGTGGAAAGATTGCGAGTTGCAGGCAACAGTGAGCAGTCTGGCTCAGCTGTAGGGTGGGGGCCTTGCTGGGGAGACGTAAAAGGGTCGTCTGGAAATGGAGGGGGGAACCAGCTCCCTTGGTGGGAATGCTGGGCTGCACGGTGTGGGGAAAGTGAAGGTAAATAGTCAGGCTCCCTCGGGGGGGTTCAGAATCTTGCTAAGCATTTGATGTAAACATAACTGTGCACATAAGCCCAGGTGTTCCTTGGTTATTGTCTGATGTAATTGGGCATGTGCACCCAGGTATTCCTGGGTTATCAGACTTGGATATAAGGACGAATGGCTCTGATCCACAGGGTCCCCCGCCCCCCAGGATGCCCCGGAGGGAAGTGGGGGGATACGGGAAGGCTGCTGCTGCTGGAGGCTGCTGTAAGTTGCTTCTGCTGCTGCTGAGGAAGCTAAGGACTGAGCTTGCGTTGGAAAGAACCTGTCAACTCTGCCAACGGCTGCCAAGGTGTTTCCCCAATTACCTAGCTTGTAGTCTGTATGTGAGGGGTCTGGTGACCCAGCCTGGCACGTGAGGGGTCTGTGACCCAGTTTGTTCAACGGGTTTGAAGGGTCTGAGCCCTAGACTGACACACAGAGTAGATTCAGTCCCTGTGAACAGGCACAGGGAGTCCCTGAAGATTCCTGAGTGGGAGAATGTGCAATGGGAAGAGGTATTTAGGTGCTCCAGGTGGAAGGGTGGGAGGGGTTTGGAGACCAGGGAGAGGGATTGATTCCTCAGTGAAGATACAGCCACTATCACTGTTAAGTGGATTCCAGGGTTATGAAGCTGGTCTCCTCTAGGTTACAGTAAAACCATATTGAATAATCACGTCTTTGCTGCATATGGCATGGTTCTTGCTGTGAACTCCATTTTACAAAGGGGATGCCGGGACCAAGCCTCCTGGTGGTGAGGGGTATCATTTCATTCAGAAGTTTCGACCACTGTGGTGCTAGGTTTGAGGAGCAGCCAGCAGGAGGATGCACGCTCCTCTGCTTGAGTTCCCCTCTCACGTGTGCTGGAGGCAAGTCTACAGATATTTGCCAGCCAGGAGAAGACAGTCCAGGTCAAGCCTAAGGCACATGTCCTGAGGGTTGAGGTGGGGTGCCCTTTCTGGGGAGGTGGGGCTGGGCTGGTGAGCTGAGAGGAGAGGGAAGGGTGCTTTAGACTGTGGGGATGGTGGGAGCCCAGTCTGGGTGGTGGGTGACTCAAGGTGGGTGAGGTGGGGCATACGGGGTGCATGCAGAGTGTGGCTGGGTCCCAAGTGGAGCACAAGACACTGGTTGGAGGTGTTTATCATCCATCTGTGAGCTCAGAAACTGCAATGGGCAGAAACCGTTCCTTAAAGGGCTGGACTCCCTATTATATCAAGCCCTGAAAGATTGTTGGAGGAGGAGAAAAGGCGTTGTAAACATCTGGCCAGTCAGTGACCACGCAGCCCTGCTGTGCCCGGGGTGCTGCCTTGGTTCGGCAGGTGCAGCTCTCCCCAGCTGTCAGCTGTGGCCCCTCTCCCTCTGCCCTGCTCTGAAGTGGGCTCTGATCTAAGTGAGTTGTCTGGCATCTCATTGCACCCAAAGATGCCTATTTGTTCCTTGAGAGTAGTTGTGTGTATTCTGTACCTGGAGAGACACAGGCTGAATTCATTCTCTGCATTTTACAGGGTAGGGAGCTTGAAGCCCCATGAGTGACCTGCTCAAGATCACTTGATGAATTAAGGGCAGCAACAGATCAGAATCCAAGTCTCTAGACTTTCTCTGTAGGGCAATGTCCTCAAGAGGAAGTCAAGCTCTACCCTTCCCTTACTTACTGTGTGACTTTGAGCAAGTTCTTAACCTCTCTGGGCCTTAGTTTCCTTATCTACTAAAGTGGACAGAGGATAACCCCCTTCCTCGGAGGTTGTTGTTGGGATTAAATGAGGTGATGCTCAGTCAGTGTTGACTGCTGTTACCCTTGTAGAGGACCTCAGGACTTCCCAGGCTTCCCCCAGGTCTGGCTTGGCCACGTGGCCTCTGCTTAGACCAGCTGTGGTCCCCTCACAGCTGTTGGTGGCTACACTGTCAGCATCATCGCGGCTGCTGTTTCTATTCCCTTTTGTACCTATGTGTTTGCATGAATCATTGATTAAATTAAAATAATTTAATATCCTAAATCAGTGACTGTACCATTTGATTGTGTTCTGTGTAGGATTTACTTTCGATTTTAATGAAATTCTGGCTTTTTTGCTCTTAAAGTGGTTGACTGGCTTGCCAGGAAGGAGCAGGGATTTTTTTTTTTTTTGGACAGTCCTAGATCCCATGATAGCACACATGGTTGTCTCCCTGTCATGAGGTTGTTAGGATAAGTTCACTGCCTGGGACCCTCTCACTCCCTCAGGGGACGATGGAGCTGAAGCCCAGCTCGGTGATGAATTCTCAAGTAAAAACATCTTTGTATCCTCATGGCAACATCTCCTGTTTACTGAGTGCAGCCTGTCTGCCAAGCACCTTGCAGACATTTTATTTCATGTTCAGAACAACATGGCTAGTTTGGTTTATCCTGTCCCCATTTTTTTTTGAAGTGTATTCATGTACCATGAAATTCACATTTTAAAGTATTCAATTTGATGGTTTTTAGTATATTCACAAGATTGTGGAAGCATCACCACTGTCTAATTCTAAACATTTTCATCACCGCAAAAGGAAACGTACCCACTAGCAATCAGTCCCCATTTCCCTATCTCCCCCCAGCCCCTGGCCACCACTAATCTACTTTCTGTCTCTATAGATTTGCCGTCTCTGGACATTCATGTAAATGGAGTCATTGCGAGATTTGTCCTTTTAACCAGCTGCTTTCAGCTGTCATAGTGGTCTCCCCACCTCCCAGAAGTCGCCCCTTCCCCAAGTGCCCTTCTGTCCTTCTCTCCCTAACTATCTTCCCGGCCCTAGTAAAATTGCTATTGTGGCAGAACTCTCTGGACTTCTGCGGTTCTCAGTGAGCTCCTCTTCCTGTGACTTTTCTCTACAGGTGTCATGACAAGGGGAACAGGCTGGGAAATACTGCTCTAGAGACTGGGAGTTAAACTCCAAAAAAATCCCCCCAAGGACCTGAAAGTAGTTGTCTCTGGGGAATGGGATTTGTTGAGAGGGAGCGGGTCTTAGGCTGCTTACTGCCTTAAGCCTTTTAGAGCTAGTCAGCTCTGCAAACACTGTGCACAAACGACTTTGAGAAAGCAGTGCCTAATTGTGCTCAGGGGTGCGCAGCGCAGTCCTCTGATGAGTCGTTTGGCCTGCTCTCTGCAGCCTGTGCGATCCTGCTTTGGAGATCAAGCGGCATTTCAGAGTCTGCAGCCTGAGCCACGGGGGCCAGCTTGGCACATTGGCGCTGTTACTGTTTTGCTTCTTACACAGAGATGCCCACCCTGAGCCCCTAGGTCTTGAACAGTACTGGAGGTTTGGGGAGTTTCATTTTCTGGAAGAGGTCCTGGCTCTTCCCAATAGGCCCAGCTCTCAGTTTTCATTTTCATGTTCCAGAAAAATCTGTTTTCTCTATACCAGCCTCCTGAATGAGAGCCCGACCCACCCAGGTGCTCTGTTCTGATGCCCTCACAAGATCCCGAGTCTTACCCTGTTAAACTGAGCTCTCTCTGGGTGGGGAGCCAGATTGCCTGGGTTCGAATTCCAACTTTTCTGTTTACCCACTATGCCTCAGTTTCCACGACAGTAAAATGGGTAACCATAATAGTACCTACCACAGGGGGTTGTTGTGAGGATGTGTAAAGTGCTTAGAAAATCTGTCACGTATTAAGTGTCATACAAGGGTAAGCTATTATTATACTGTTTTTGCAGGTGTGTGTGTCTGTAGACTACCATAATGCCATGGAATGACCAGGGGCTTTGGAGTTGGACTACTCTGGGTCCAGATGTGCTCACCAACAGTGTGATGCAGAGGTAGCTAACCTCACTAAGCCTCAGGGGCCCGCCCGCCCCTCCCGCTCCCCCGTTATGGTGCATGTTCTAGCATGTACTGAGGCACGGTCGATTCAGAAATGTTCAGCTGCAGCTTGCAGCTGCTCCTCTTGACAGGAGCACTGTCCAAAGAGCTTTTGCTTAGTAGAATCATGGAGTCACAGCCTGGTTGAAGCCCCAAAAGTCACACAGTCCACACCCTCACTTTGCAGATGAAGGGACAAGGCCTATGGAGAAGTTATCCCAAGACCTCATGGCTGATTGTGGGGGTCCGGGATGGGAACTTTGGCCTCCTGAGGCCAAGCCTAGGGCTGCTGCCACACTGAGGGGCATGTGTGCCTCTTTGAGAGCCAGAAACATGAACAAGGCAAGAGAAAAGAGTGAGGAGACAGCATCTCTGTCTTGAAATAGTCTGTTCAGAAAAACTTCCCGTGAGTAAACCTAAAGCCCTTACACAGGCACGGAGTGGCCAGCACTCAGTGAATGTGAGTTACTGTCATTAACCCCCATTATCATCATCAGTCAGGGCATAGTAACCACAGCTGAGGGAGGCGTAGTCCCTTTATGCAAGGGATTCTCCAAGCGGGGCATCAGAATCTCCTGGAGGGTGTGTTAAAACACAGATGCCTGGGCCTTACCCCCAGAGTTTCTGATTCTGTGGGGTCGAGTGGAAAGAATTTGCATTTCTAACAAGTTCTGGGGCGATGCTGATGCTGTGGGTCTGGGGACCCAACTGTGAAAAACACTGCACTGGACTAGTCCTTGCTATGCACTATGGTCCTTGGACCTGCTTTGTAGAAATGCAGAATCTTAGGCCCTAACCCAGATCTGTTGCATCAGAATCTGCACATGAGCAAGATTTCTAGGTGATTCGTTGGCATGTTATAGTTTGAGAGGCGATGGTGCAGAGTTCACCCTGGCTGTGCATTACAATCACCTGGGGGGCTTTTAAAGTCCCTGATTCCCAAGTCCCAGCCCCCGCTAAATTAAGTCAGAATCTCTGAGAGTGAGACTTATGCATCCAGAGTCTATGAAGCTCTCAGGTGATTCCAGTGTGTAACCCAGTCTGAATACCACCATCTAGAGTACAGAATGGCCTCTGGAGGAGCAGGTGCTTGGAGATGATCAGATACAACCTTGGCATTTTACTGAGATGCAAACAAACAGCATAAGAGCTGAGGGGTCCTGCCCAGGGTTCCACAGCCAATCGGTGACAAATTTACATTCCTGTTACCCTGATAATTCTTTCCCCAGCTCTTTCAACTCTAAGTCCCACTTTATATAGCTCCGTGGTAACTGCAGTGTTCCCAGAATCTGCTGTAAATCATGGAAGATCTATCTGCCCATTGGGAACTCATAATCTCCCATTTTGTTTCAGAGCAGCGGACTGTCCTGAGAGTTACAGATTCTAGGGAGGCAGTGTAGCAGAGTGGTTAGAGGCATGCACTCAAACCCAGCTCTACTGCTTACTAACAAAGGCCAGTAGCCCTGTGCCTCAGATTCCTCCTCTATAAAACAGGAATGGTAATAATAGCACCCATCTCATGGGGTTGTAATGCATGACAGTGCTTGAGATCATTACCTTGCCGGTAGGATGCACTTTGTAAATGTTCATTATTATTGCATTAATTGGTTGACCTTGAATAAGTCATGCAACTTTGAGCAAATGGTTTAACTTGTCTGCAGCTCAGTTTTTTTTGTCTGTTAAATAAGGGTAAGCATAGTAGCGATCTTATAGGATGGATGTGAGGAGTAGAGGAAATAACAGGTCTGAAGCCCCAGCACAGTTTCTGGCGCACACTAGCAGCAGTGAGTGGTGGATGCAGTTATATTCTACAGGTTTGGACGAATGTTTAATGCCATGTGTCCACCAGTATATAGACTCTTCACAGACGATCGATGCCTAAGTCTCACTCCCAGAGTATTGTGCATAGTATTTTCATTGCCCTAAAAATCCTCTGTGCTCTGCCTATTCATCCCTCCCACTACCCGTGTCCCTGGCAATCCTGATAAAATGGTGAATTTTTATGTTATGTGTATTTAACCACAATTAAAAAGAAACAAAGTTTATAATGTCCTTCATCCTCATATATGTAAAGGATTGTCATGCAGAAGAGGGGCAGATATAATACATGTGACCCAAGAGGGCAGCATGACTGGTGAGTGGTGGCAGGATGGCAGTCATCTCATAGGTCATGGAAGAACTCTCTAACAGTTCAAACCATTCTGTAGGAGAGGGAGCGAGCTCCCCATCACCAGTGTTCAAGAAGAGCTCTATAGCCTCTAGTGGAGACATTGAGAGAGAACTTCAGGTCTCAGATTGGAGGCTGCATTACTCAGTGTTTGCCAAGTTTGCCTGTTGATAAGAATCACATGGGGATGCTTGTTAAAACACAGACTCCCTGGCACCTCCCCAGACCCACTGAAGCAGAATCACTGGGGAACGGACCAAGGACCAACCTCTCCAGATGATTCCTACTGGGAAGTTTGGGAAACATGGGTGAAATGACCTTCTGTCTCCATCTAACCCTGCGATTCCGTGAAAAAAGCTTCCCAGTGGAAGCGGGTCATACTGGCCGCAGATTTCCTCCTGTATCCTGAGGAGCCTTACTTCTTGGCTGGGCCACAAGCCTGTGCACCCTGTGACTTGGTTGGTAGAGGCTCTGTGATCCTATCTGCTTCCTGCTGTTGGGCCCTGTCACCCCTTGGCAGGGCCGGCAGGGGTCAGAGTTCTGTTGTTCTGTGTCACAGTGCGAGCTTGACCCACCCTACCTGACTTCCAGCTGAACGTGCTTCTTACTTCTGGGATTTTGCTTATTATGACTTGTTCTGCCCACCAGTTACTTTTCATCAGGCATTCATTAAAATTAATGAGATAACGTTTAACAAAGGACCCATGTGTTTTGAAT
Organism: Cynocephalus volans; assembly: GCF_027409185.1. Classification (NCBI taxonomy): domain Eukaryota; kingdom Metazoa; phylum Chordata; class Mammalia; order Dermoptera; family Cynocephalidae; genus Cynocephalus; species Cynocephalus volans. The sequence continues at coordinate 98,852,265 of NC_084466.1, forward strand.
AAAAAGCTTCTTTATTAACACAAAGTACTGTTCTAATCAGAGGTTTGGGGACATGCAGTGTGGCCTTCTTGCAATAATAATTATGATTGTCAGGATGATTATGCCTTTTGCTTATTATAGTGCCTTTCCCCAAGGATCTTTCTGTTCTCTGCTGCAGCTCAGGTACTAACAGATGCATGGGGAAAGACACGCTTGTGTCCAGGTGCTGTCCAGATGTTGACAGAGGAGCTTGGTGTTGCCCCTTGCAGTTAATTACCTAATCCTACACCCCAGCCCCTGTTGGGGGTCTGTGGACATGCACTACCAGGTAGCACTAAATGACTCCAATGCCAGGAGACTTCTTCTCTGAGCACTGTGGGGAAGTGTAGGAAAAGAGCTCAAGGTTAAAGTCCCAGAGGAGTGAAAGTTCTTTGGGCCTGTGCACATGCCCTGGTTCCCTCCCAGGTTACCTTCCCTTTCTCCTCTCTGTAGAAATCTCTCATCCATCAGCCTGAATCTAGGATGACCCTAAATGTCCCAACTGGTCTAGGACTGAGGAGGGGCTCCCTAGGATGCTGGACTCTCAGTGCTAAAATTAGGAAAGTCCTGAGCACACTACCTACTGGCCCCCTACTTGAATATTTGGTCTGGAATCTTTGCATTCAGATTCTTTGGCCCCATTGTCTTACCAAAATGACCTTGGACCATTTACCTATCAACATGGGCCTCATTTTCCAGCCGTAAGGGTAACTCATAGGTTTTTATGGGAATTCAATGAGTTAATATGTAAAAAGTGCCTAGGAAGTCGCTCTGAATCTATTCTGTTTCTGGTGGCTGCCAGATTCACAAATTGCTCTTTGCTCAATCAAACTCTTTTAAATTAAAGAAAAAAACTTTTTGAAAGTGCCTAGAAGTGTGCCTGGCACATAGTAAATGCTCAGTGCTGTTAGCTCTGTTTTATTTAGTTGATTGGGACCTTTGAGCTCACCAGCATGCTCCCCATCTGGTTCAGGAATCTTTTCTGTGCAGACCCCATGGGATCACACCCCGTGGTGTGGTACTCACTTCCTCACCCAGGAGCCTTTTCTTTAGACTTGGTGAACTGTTCTCTATGCTGTTTGCTCTGAGGACCCAAAGGGAATAGGACCCTTTTCTTGTTGACACCTGACAGCTCCTTGAGGACAACTCTCTGCAGTTTGGGTCTCCTCTTCCCTGGAAGAGGGTCTCCCTTTCCCTAGTGGGCCCCGGCCCCTAGCCACATCCTGGTTGTGTCCTCTGGAAGCAGTGCTGTCTGCTCCCTTAAAGCCAGGGGCCCAGCACTGAACTTGGCTTAGCTAATGGGGGCTTTTCTCTTCTGCAAACAGGTATAGTAGGGATAGGTGGTGCCCATCCTCTGAATTAGACCTGCAGAGGGATCTACTGAGAACAAAGGGTGATTGGCTCATGCAGAAGGCTGTGGGCCTCTTTCTCCAGAGGTATTGAGATCTTAGAATCATGGGCTCTGAACTGGAAAGGCCTACAGGAGTTTGTAGCCAAGTCCAGTTTCCCATTGGAAAAGTCAGCATAGACTCCCCTTTCTCTAGCCTGGCCTAGAGGCAGGCACCTAGGCATGTTCTTGACCCAAGGGGGTAGTTTAACGGAGTGGTTAGGACCTGGATCTCCATATTCTTGTCCCAGGGAGTAAGGGGAACTGTTCCCCAGATCATGGACCTCTCCTGTCAGCAGAGATGAGAGTCCACGTGCTGTGTTAGTGGCTGGTGGTGTGGCCTGGATGAGGGGTGTTTGCACCATATCCCATCAGGGCCCTTTTGCCCAATTCCTTGGTGGCATTGTTGTCGGTGGCAGTCAGACTGTTCTGAGCAGGAGGTTCATGGTGTATCACTCTTACACACACACCAGCCTCTGTTTGGACATAGGATGGGGTCACAGGGTGGCGGGGACAAATGGAATCCCCTGGAACAAAAAAAATCACAGGAAAGTCACAGGACACAATGCAGATCAGTGCTTGGCACACAGTAGGGCCTCGATAGCTGCTTGTGGAGAGCAAATGAAAGAAACAGATTCGGGAGGAGGTGTGGTCCTGTGTCTTATGTCAGTTGGACCAAATGAAGCCTCAGAGGGCTTGTTTATTGCTTGCACCAGAGACTGGAAGAATGGCGTGTGGTTGGGATGGCATGTGGATGGCCCCAGTGGGAGGAACAAGACTGTGGGCTGGGCATTTCTGGCCTGATCTACTCAGGGAAGACAGGCTGCTTTGAGGACGCTTGGAAATAACTTGAACGGATTCATGGCTTTATGTCTCTCCTCCCTTCATCGTGAGCACTTTTTCTCTTCACTTTGGGAGCAAGGGTGCATTGTATGGTTCTTCAGTGGTGCCTGAGTCCTGAAGGTTCCATTTCATAGTTTCTGCCCCAATTCAGTGCAGAGGGTTTCTGTCTTTCTTTCATTGGTCTGCTTTTCTCTGTCTCTCTTATTTCTTTGTTTTTTAAAATTAATTAATTAATTTATTTTACATTTGATGATGTTGTGGAGCAGTGGGAGGGGAAGATGGGAGGAGGGATGGGGACGAAGACGGGGCTGGCCCACCGTTTCTCTTATTGATGAGGAGCTGGTTGCCCTCAGTTTGTTTGTTTGTTTATTTATTACTTACTTACTTACTTACTTACTTATTTAAAAAGGTGACCAGGGGCCGAGCCCGTGGCGCACTCGGGAGAGTGCGGCGCTGGGAGCGCGGCGATGCTCCCACCGCGGGTTCGGATCCTATATGGTGAATGGCCGGTGCGCTCACTGGCTGAGTGCTGGTCACAAAAAAAAAAAAAGACAAAAATAAATAAATAAATAAATAAATAAATAAATAAATTTTTAAAAAGGTGACCGGTAAGGGGATCTTAACCTTTGACTTGGTGTTGTCAGCACCACACTCTCCCAAGTGAGCCACAGGCTGGCCCTGCCCTCAGTTTTTACTTGAATTTGCCAGGCTATTTTTTCCAATAAAAGTTAATTTTATGATAAAGTTATTTTCTGTTAGTATGGTTTTACATAAATAAGTAGTGTGGTGTTTTACTTATTTTATATAAAAGAAACAAACATTAGGACTATCACATAATAACAAATTGCTCAAATCCTCTGAAATTCCTGCTGTTAACATTTTGATTATTTCTTTTTCTTTCTGTTATTTTTCCCAGGCATGTATACTTTTTTACCTAGTTGGAATTACAGTATGCATATAATTTTTATATTCTGCTTTTAAAGTTTAAGGTTTTTTAAGGGCCAGCCTGTGGCTCACTTGAGAGAGCGTGGTGCTGACAACACCAAGTCAAGGGTTAAGATCCCCTTACCGGTCATCTTTTTAAAAACAACAACAACAACAACAACAACAACAACAAACACCTTAAACTTTATAGCATGAACTATTGAATAAGAAAAACAATTAACAGACATGGGTTGATAATACCATTTAAGGAGCTCTACCAACCTTTGGGAGAAAAAAGTGTCAGAACTCCAAATAGAAAAATAGCCGAGACATAAACAGGATTTTCCACAGGGGAAATAAAAATGATTAATTAACCAGAACGATAATCAGTCTCATTATTGAAAGAATTGCAAATGAAAGCAAAAGATGCCATTTCCCCTGATCATATTAGCAAAGTTTTTTTTAATGATCCTGTTACTTGCTGGACAGGATATATATAAATTGGCATGAATATTTTGGAAAGCAGTTTGGTAATACATATCAGGGGCTATATACTTGTTTATTAAATTACATTTTTTCTTTTGTGGAATATGTTATGTACTTTCTATCTCGAGTGGTCTTAATTTTTTTTATTCAATTCTATTGAGCATTTTAAACAATAAAAATAACTATTCATCCTATTTATAGATCCTTTTTCACAATCTGTTGCTTGCCCTGTTTTTTTTTTTTTAAGCATTCAGGTGTTTTATATTTTTTTATGCTGTTAGGTTTTTTTGATCTGTTACTTTGTGATTTTTTTATGGCTATAAGGTTGGAAAGTCATCCTCACTTAAGAGGTTATATAAATGTTCAATTCTCTAAACTTTTGATTTTTTTGTTGTTGTTTGATTTTTTAAAAGTATTTAAGGTGGAATTCCATCTAGGATTTATTTTGATTCTTGGATCGAGAATCTCTTTTTTGAGACTCCAATTTTGAGTCTCTAATGTCTTTTTTGAGACAATAATAAAATGCTTATTCTGACATTAGTTGATTAATCCTTCCCTTCCCCAATTTATTTGTGAGGACTCTTTAACATTTATTAAATTATGACATCATTTCTGGACTATATATTTTCTTTCTGCGGTTTATTTTTCCTTTTGCCCTGTTTTAATTATTATGGCCTTATAACATTGCTTATTATCCTATCTTCTGTTTTAGAGAGTCTTGCTTGCTTATTCCCCTAGCAACCTTAAAACCATCTAATCAAGTTTTTAAAAACCTTTTGGGGGATTTGGGTAGGAATTACACTGAACAATCTATAAATTGATTTCTTTAAAAAAACAACATCATTTCAGTATTTTGACTTGTCATCAATGAACATGGTATATATCTTCACATCCAAATCTATTTTTAAATATATCTTTGTGAACTTTTCTACTTTACATTGGTCAGATACATTTTCCATTACGATTATCTCTATGTGTTTTACATTGTTGCCATTTGGAATAGGATCTTCAAAAACTGTATTTTGTTGATTAGCCACTCTGCTGAGCTCTTTTTGATTCATGTTGTTTGTCAGACGACTGCTTTGGGTTTCTGAGGTTATGTAGTCTTTGTATGCACATAATAACTTGTTCTGTCTTTTTTCAATGTCTATGCTTTCTTCTCCATTGTCCAGAATTTTCAAGACTATATTTAGGGATACTGGTGATCAAAGGCATCCTTATTTTGCTTTTTGTTTTAAAGTGAAAGCTTCTGATGTTCCATTGATGTTGCTCCTGGCATGTATGAGGGGGTCTTCAAAAAATCAATGGAAAGATTCATGCTATCTTTTAATTCTATTTTTCCATGAACTTTTTGAAGTTCCCTCATATGATAAGATCTCTGTGCTGCTACCCAAAGGAGTTGGTATAATTCACAGCAACCACAGCAAAAACTCCTTTCCAGCCCTTTGTGACGCTGTCACACAGCACCAGGTGATATATTGTTTGGAAATATTGGTCTTTCTAGAATCCCCCAGCTTGCCCCAAACTCTGAGCCTGCAGTGCTGGTCTATTTTCAGCTGAGTCATTGATCCCTCTCTTCTGAAAGCCTGACTTCCGGGGATTTGTTCCTCCCCAGCAGGACTTGACACTCTCTTCTGCCAATCCCACCTGCTGGTATTATAAGAGCCATGCTTGACACTGGGCGGTAGCGGGGCCTGGGGTTACCTAGTGCAGCCGTGGACCAGAGGAGGTATTAAAGACACTTCATGATAGGTTGCCCAGCAGAGGAGCCCTGTGGACCCTCTGTCATTTGGACTTTTGCCCTCTTCCTACCTGTCCTCTTTCTTTCCTTAAACCACCTCAGCGAGGACACTGGCAGCCCTGCCCAGCTCCCGAGCCTGTTGGACTTCTTCTGGCACTGTGCTCTGGGGTCTTCCCAGTCCAGTGGGAAAACAGACATGAAGCAAGGTTAATACAACACAGGGTGAAGAGGTCTCATTCACATTACATGAGATTCAGCAGTTGGAGCAACTAACTGCTTAGAACAGTCAGAGAAGGCTTCATGGAGGAGGTGACATTTAAGCTGGGTATTGGAGCAAGAGTAAAAATTCTGTGAGGCAGATAAAGGAAAACAGTTTTAATCATGATTATTTCCATACATTTTGTATTATTCTTTCTGTTAGGAATAGGATCTTTAAAAACTATATTTTATTGCTGACATATGGGAATATTATTGAATTTTGGATATTTATTTTGGAGCAATCTGCAAAGGATCAGAGGCCTGGGATAGCCCGGCCTCTTTGGGGCAAAGACAAGAGTGTTGAGAGAGAGATGGGTCTGTGCTGTCAGAGCTGGTGAGTGATCCTGGGGTTTAGGGCTTGGGAGGCAATCACCAGAAACGGGTGATCCAGGAAGGCTTCTGGAGGAGGCGGGATGGGAGCTGGCTTTGTGGCATAGAGAGGATTTGGATAGGGTGGGAAGGGGAGGGTAAAGTAGAAGGGGATGGAAAAAACAACATTTGTAGTGTTCCTGCTATGTATCTGCCAGGCACTTTGTTAGTCATTATTTTACTACATTTAATTTTTCCCAACATCCCTGCTAGGCAGGTGATGTTACTCGCATTTTGCAGATAAGAAAACTGAGGCTCAGGGAACTTAAGTGACTTGGATGAGCTGAACAGCCTAATTTCTGAGCCTTCATGCTTTCAGTGTCTCCCTGCTGCTACGTGTGTGTGTGTGTGTATGTGCATATACATATATATATATCAGCTTTATTGAGATATAATTCACACATACTAGTTTATCCATATAAAGTGTACAATTCAGTGGTTTTAATATATTCACAAAGTGGTGCAACTATCACCACAATCCAATTTTACATTTTTATTACCCCCTCAAAGAGCTCCCCACCCCTTAGTCACACCCCCAGACTCCCCCATCCCCTGTAGCCCTAGTGCAGCCACGAATCTTTTTTGTCTCTTTGAATTTGCCTATTCTGGACATTTCATATAAATGGAGCCATACAATATGTGGACCTTTGTGACTTCTTTTGCTTTAGCCTTGCTTTGTTTTCAAGGCCCATCCATGTTATAGCATGGATCGGTACTTCATTTCTTTTTATCGCTGAATAATATTCCTTTTTATGGTTGTTTCACATTTTGTTGATTCATTCCTCAGTTGACGGACAATTGGATTGTTTCCACTTTTAAGCTATTGTGAATAATGCTGCTATGAACATTAGTGTGTAATGTGTTTTTGTGTGGACATATGTTTTCTTTTTCAGGGGGGAATACCAAATTTCTTTATTGAAGGAATGGTACAAATGAAGGAACTTACATGGATGTTTTGGTACAGCTTATAGAAAAGGTTAAAGGAAACCCTAACATGCATACCCTGCCTTGGTGACCAGGGAGGTCACCCCATGGCTCCGAGGAAGTTAGCTTAAGGCTTAGCTCTTGTTATCACTCTCTCCCAGGGTGTGCTTTTCAAAGAGATATTCTGCTAGGCCAGATTCGGGGGCTCCCATCTTATGCGAGTTGGTTACACGGTCACCCAATTCTTTGATGGATTTCACCTGCTCATTCAGGTGATGCATCTCAATGAAGTCACACAAGTTGGGGTCACGTTTGTCAGTGGTCAGTTTGTGCACTCCCAGCAGTGACTGATCCATGCTTTTTCCAAGTGCAGTGCATACTCCGTCGCATTCAGCCCGCTCTCCCAGTCTCCAGAGTCTGGTTTCTTGATCTCCTGGAGGAAGATTCAGCCACCTCCTTGGTCTTTCAGCCTCATCTGTTTCTCAGCATGTTCCCTCTCCTCATGAGACTGGTGAAGAAAGTACTGGGCAACGTTCTTCAAAGCCACAATATCATGGTGAAAGTAGGAAGACAGGGAGAGGTGGACGTAGGAAGTGCAGAGCTCCAGGTTGATCTGGTGGTTGATGGCAGCCTCCAAGTCCTGGTGGACCTTGTAGTTCTGGCAGACATGGTCGTCGTCGTGGCGGCTGAGGAGAGGTGGCGGCAGGGGGCTTGGGGCAATCCAAGGGTGCCATGTGGAGGTGACAGAGGGCTGGCTCTGAGGGGCCAGCCATCGTGGGGATGAGTGCTGGGTTAGGTCCAAGCACTGTTGAAGCAGAAAACCGGGGCAATTCTTGATGAAGGTCTGGCCTGTTTTCATTTTTCTTGGGTACATACCTAGGAGTGGAATTGCTGGGTTATATTGTAACTCTGTGCGTAACTATTTGAGGAACTGCCAGACTGGTCTGCATGGTGGCTTCTTTGCTGCTTCTTGTGCAAGGCTTGCCTGCAGCAAGGCAGGACTGGGAGGAAGGTCAAACCACAGAGTCGGTGCGAATTGCTTTTTTTTAGAGAAGTAGAATGTTGTGTACTTCTAAGACTGGCTTCTTTGTTGAGTGTTTGGTGATTCCAAAGGCTCATGTGGATTCTTCAGGGCCTCAAGTATCCTCAAGTATACTGCTGTGAATGCTGGTCTTCATCGTACTGGCAGAGTTCTGCCTTCTGCATTCCAGCTAGTAGGCTTGCTGACAGAAGGCACTAGAATAAATCCTAAGGTTCAAGATATGAAGGAGGGACAGGTGTGAGTTGATGCAGTTAAGGAAGGCTTCTGGAAGAGGCGGGCAGGTTCTGCAGCCTGGTACAGGGGATGCGAATGGGAGGGCAAGGAGGCTAGGAGGAGAGACCCATTGGGTCCATGTGAGTCTGTTGCAAGTTTGGGGGAAGACATGACTGATAACTCTGGTCTGTCTTTGTCCTGGCTGCAGACCTGGCCGAGTGCAAGCTGGTTTCCTTCCCCATTGGCATCTACAAAGTTCTGCGGAATGTCTCCGACCAGATCCACCTCATCACACTGGCTAACAACGAGCTCAAGTCCCTCACTAGCAAGTTCATGACTACGTTCAGTCAACTCCGAGGTAGGCCTTGGTCAACTCAGGCCAGGAGGCCTGACCTTGTCTGGGGAGTGTCACCAGCACCAGTCCCTGGTCAGCTATTCATTCCCAGGAGTAGACTTTGAAGATGGACATGTGTCCTTCCTGCAGCCTGGAAATCTAGGTCACTCCTGCCTCTAGCTGGCTGTGACTCAGACTGACCAAGAGCCAGGGGAGTGGGTGCTGGAGTGATTCTCTTGTTCTGAACAGACCAGCAAGACATGTGGGTCCAGAGGCCCAGGAGTAGCTCTTTTTCAGTAGCTTTGCATGAGCCCCTTCTCATCCTCCAATCTAGCATTGTTCTTCCATGCTGCTTTCTCAGTTCAGGAGTGACAGGTGCTGGAGTGTTGGCATTTTCTCTACTGGGCACACCAAGCAAGTGGACATGGGTGCTTGGCAGGGAGATGGGCGGGAGGCCAGCAGGAGGGCATTGTAGGTTCTCTTGAAATGGCACCTCCGGATGGAGGAGCAGGAGCCACCAGCACTTCAGTGCCCACACCCTCTCCAGAGGACAGTCCCTCCAGCCCTCTGCGAGAGGCCACTGCTGCTCAGTGTTCCATGGGAAGGAACTGTGACCTGGCACTTGTGTTTGCAAAACAGTGGGTGGGAGAATTGCAGAGGCCACAGGAAGCCTAGGAGAAGTGGTTCCTGCCTTCTGGAATTCTCTCTCTGATGGGGCATGAAAGGGCCCTATAATCTCTTGCACAGAAACAGATACATAAAATGCTGATGGTGCTGGAGGAACCTTAACAAGCCTCTCTCACAGAGCTGGTTTTAGGCTGGGCAGGCTTCCTGGAGGAGGTGCGGGCATCAGGCATGCCCAGAAGGTAGAGGGAGGCACGAATTGGCAGACATGGTCCAGGGACAGGAAGTTTGTACAGTAGCTCAGGAAGGAGCTACAGGCAGGACCTGGAAAGGCTACTGTCGAGGTGCAAAGGGAAGGGTGAGGAGGAGGGGTGAGTCTGTGCAGTCATTTCAGAGTGAAGCTCACAGAGCTCATTGCATTCAGGCCTGAAAAGCTGAACCACTATCACTGGGGTGGGGGTGGGGGTTCTAGGGCAAGACTTGTCCCTTCAGAGGTGCCTATGGGTTCTTTTATCCTGGCCCAATCCTCCTGCCTTGCCTTTCCTAGTGGCTGCTTCTTCACTCAGGCAAGATGGTTCCTCATTGCCGGCAGGCCCGTTAGACCAGTAGTTCTCGACCCTGGCTGAGATGAGAGTCATCTGAGGAGCTTTTCTACAGACATTTGCTTCAGCTCTCCCCCAAGACCACTGGAATCAGAATGCCTGAGTGTGGGTGTGGGCCTGGGCCTAGGCATTTGTTAATACCTGTGCTGGTCATTCTGAAGTGCTGGCAGCCAAGGTTGAGAACCATTGTTCAGGGGTTGTAAACACAAGTGCCTAAGAGACTAGCAGGTAAGTAATGAGTGACTGAGATTGTGCATATGACAACAGGGGATGGTGGGGACTGTGGCAAATTAGTACATGCCCTGCTCAGCCTCAGCTGGTGTGCCACAAGAGAAAATGGGCCAGTGTTGTCCATTCTTCTGATCTTTTAATGGAAGTTGGGAATATGGATTTTTATGTGAATTTTCCCAAGTTTTACATAATCTGGAAGCCAATAAAACACATTTGCAAGCTAGATTTAGCCCATGGGCCACTGATTGAGAGAAACTCCTGGAAAATATGAGCACTGCCTGTACTGTCTCATTTCATGGATGGGGAAGAAAGGTCAGGGAGGGAAGGGACTTATCCAAGGTCTCAGAGCAGTGCATCTGGAACTGGAACCCAGGATGCCCCCCTTGCAGGCCAGGGCTGCCTTTCCAGGCCACCTGTGTTAGCTCAAGGGTCTTCCAGTGCTGTATCCTGCCAATTGGGATTGGATGTTTGCTTCCTAGTGGAGGATAGAAAGATCGAAAATGGATGGTAGGGGTTGTCTGGGGCCCCCAAGAAGGGCACAGTCAGGCAAGGGGGCTTCTTTTGGGTAAGAAGAGAGTTTATTTGTGCTTTCCTTTATTGGGCTATTTCTCGAGCACTTGCCATACTCCAGACCTATGTCTGGAGGCATGGAAACAGACGGCCTGTATACCAGGGTCTCTCTGCAGGAGCTCAGGGTTGCAGGACAGATATCCTCACCATCAAGGCCTGTGATACTGGTGTGGGCGAAGTGCTGGAAGGAACTGCTGGCAAGAGGAATGAATTCTTCCTGAGATAGGTGTGGGCAGGGGGTGGTACAGAAGCAAGAGCTTTCAGAGGACATGACTGTTGCTTTGCGTTGCTTCGCCCCCAACAGATTTGTCACCCCACTTTCCCTGGGTGACAGAGATGCAAAGGATTACTCAAAGCCCATCTCTACTGAGCAGTGAGAGGCCCTGGACTGGTTAATTTCCCACAGGAACCCTCAAGCAAGAGGCATCCCTTCCTTGGGAAATTAACGCTGAATTGGGGTTCTCTTCCTGCATTTATTTTTCAGACCAGGAAGTTACAGGAAGAGAACAAAGGTGGGGTTATAGTTTAACAATATAGGCTGGTAACTTTCAGTGAAACAAGCCAGATGACATTCCAGTAAGGCCATTAAGTGGTGCTATCAACAAAAGCTTGATCTTAGCAAACATTCCTTCTTATAGCAATTTCTCAGTATCTTTACATAACAATCAGTAACTAGTCTGTCTTTGAGCCAGCAACCTGCTGTGCCACAATTCTTATCTTGCAACAGAGACTTATAGCCTGAGGAAAATTTCCTATCCTTGCAAGGTCAATATTTCAAACTGCAAGACTTTGGAAAACCAGGCCCTGTGAAGTACATATGCTTTTTAGTATATTCCACACGTGACATCTGGGGAGTGGCTTGTGGGATAAGTAAGCATGCCCTGTCCAGGGGCACGGAGACAGTGCCAGAAAAATGCCGCTTTGAGTTCCATGTGTCCAGACCTCGCCTGCAGAATGTACTTGTCATATTCTGGTGAGAAGTCTGTTGAGGATGCTGTTTGACTTCCTTCCTCGCTGACTCCCCCACACCTGACTCTCCCTTACCACCTTGGATTACAAAGGGAAGGCTGGTGCGCCTGCCTGCTAATTGGATCTCATGGAGGCAGAGGATTGAGGGGTGCTCTGGCCACTGGCAAGGAGGGGCTGGAGTTGTGTGCCTCATCTGGCCCCCGCCGAGACGTGGCTCTGTGCCTGAGCCTCTGCTGTGGTGTCTCTTTCAGATAGAAAAACCCCTTCTTTTGCGTGTGAACAAGAAGCGTAAGCAGTCTTTGTGGGGCTCTGCAAGGCCTGCTGTGTCCTCTTCCAGGTACATGACAGAGGTGGGCTGCCTTGGTGCCAGGGAAGAGAACGAAGTGCTTATTTCCTGTCTGCCAAGTCGTCTCCCGGGGCTTCCCTGGGGACTCTTCTGTGAGGCTCATGGCCCCCTCTGGTCCAGGTCATCTTTAAGTGATTCCTTTCCCTTGACATCCTTAATCTGTTTTATGGAAGGAAAGAGCAAGACCCGAGAAAGCCAAGGGCACACATGGCATCAGTCTCAATGGCAGTTGGGCTCTGTGGAGAGTGGGTTCATGTGTTCCCCCTTCTCCTGTATCCCTGTCTTCCACTTCCTCCCAAGTGGGATAAATGAAGAACACCCAAGTGAGAAAAGCAAAGGCTGTTTATTCTGAGTGTGCTGTATAGCAAGGGAGTCAGCAAACCATGGCTGTGTTTTGGCAGACTCAAAGGCAGCTGGGGGAGTGGGAAAGCTTTATAGTGGAAAAGGGAAGGCTTCAGGTGCTCTGACTGGCGGCTGCTGGCATGGAGAAGCTGCAGGTGGCTAACTAGGGGCAGGGACGGGGTGTGCCTGTGGACAACGTGTGTCAGGGCCCCAGAAGGGCTTATTTCCTGCAGCTTCAGGAAGGGAGAAGGGGAATCCCTGTGCATGATAAATGATCCAAAACTGGGGAGCCATCCTCAGAAAGGCTGGCAAGGAGGAGCTGGTGACCTGAAAGGGAGATGTTGGGGTCACAGCATGCTGTTCTTCTCCCACTTCCTACTTTGCTTCAGCATTCTGGGTTTGCTTTTCTTTAGCTGATGTCACTTAGTGGACAAAGGAGAAAAGAAGAGGGGATCCAGACATGTGCTGGGGAAGCTAGGCAGGCACGGAAGCTTTGCAGTGGTCAGTTGGGCCCAGATGTCTTGGTCTTGGTCTTTTTGGAATTAAGCAGATCTACTCTCAGGGCCATGCAGTTTCTGCACAGCCTGCTACAGGAAGAGCGGGGTTGGGGAGGGCTCCTCTCCCCTGGGTTAACCACAAGGGGCAAACCCAGTTGCTGACAATCAAGAATTTCCACCTGATACCGAGGCAGTGATAAAGTTGTGGCCCTTTGCATCAGTCTTTTTTTTTTTAAATTGCTGACCAGTATGAGGATCAAACCCTGGACCTGGGTGTTATCAACATCATGCTCTAATCAACTGAGCTAACTGGTCAGCCCATTGCATCGGTTTTTGCCCTCTGTCCTCAAGGGCATCTGGCCCCTGGAGTTACCTGGGTGACCTCAGTGGAGCAAAGGCCAAACTATTTGTGACCCCTGTGTGCACGCTTCTGTGGGTCAGCCCTCCCAGCAGAGTTAAAGGAACCCAAGTGTCACGGGCTTCCACAACCTCAGAGTAGAATCCCAGAGATGGGATTACTGAGGACAGAGGGTGTAAGCATTTTAAGGCTCTACTATGTAGCACAGATGAACCACCCAGCAGAGACCAGCCACCCACAGAGCTGGAGGAAGTAAGTTCAGTTCCCTTTGGAGGGGAGTTGGTGGCAGCTTGGAGCCACACATGCTGGAGAGCATCCCTCCATCCTGCATCTTGACAAACTCTGGAAACCAACCGGTGGCCCCACTGCCCACTCAGTGCCAGTGGACATGGGGAGGAGGGCACATCAGCAACATGGGACATTGGGACTCTGAATCAACTCTGATGCCTCTGTCCTCCCAGGCCCTGTGACAAAGGACTTTGCAGTTTCCCTTCACCTCCGTCTTCCGAGCTCTGAGCGCAGCCGTCCTTTGCTCCTGGCTCTGCCATTTCCATCCCGCCTCTGCCGTTACCCACTGCCTGTGCATTTCTCTCCTTGTTGCTCATGTCCCTGGCATTCCTGCAAGGCTCTAGGGCTTCGTGTGAAGAAAGGTATCAGGTATCCTGTTTACTTACTTTTCACTAGGCAATAGATACACACAGTACAACAGTCCAAGGGTTGAAAAAGGTAATAGTAAAAAGAGGTCTCCCTCTTACACCTGTCCCCCAATTCAGTTCCCTGCCCAGAGGCAACCACCGTTACCAGTTCTAGAGATTGTCTGTGCCTATGTGAATATAAATGTGTTTAGTATTAGTAGCATTTGCAACACACCACCACGGGCAGGCACTGTTATAAGAACTTTACAAGTATAAAATTATTTAAATCTTTACAGCCCTGTGAGGTGGGTACTCTTATGTCTTTTTTCAGGTGAGAAAACTGAGGCAGAGTAGAGCCTTAGCCTAAGTAACTTGCCCAAGGTCACACGATAAGAAATAACGCATTCGGGCGGTGGCTTCAGATCCCAAGCTCCTTTATAAACTAATCGAGAGTGGATATATGCACTGTTTTGTGTCTTGCTCTTTTTACTTAGCAATGTATTTTAGAAAATGGCTCACACCAGTACAGTGAGAGCTGCCTTGGTCTTTTCATGGGGGTAGCATGTTTTACAGTAGTCCCCCCTTATCCACGATTTTACTTTCCACGGTTTTAGTTACTTGCGGTAAATCTCAGTCTGAAAATGGGTGAGTGCAGTACAATAAGATATTTTGAGAGAGAGAGAGACCACATTTGCATAACTTTTATTACAGCATGTTGTTATAATTGATCTGTTTTATTATTGTTTTTTCTCTTACTGTGCCTAATTTATAAGTTAAATTTTATCATAGGTAAACATAAGTATGTATAGGAAAAACAAAGTATACGATTACATAGGGTTCAGTACTATCTGCGGTTTCAGGCATCCATGGGGAGTTTTGGAACATATTCCCCTTTGGATAAGGGTGGGCTACTGTGCTTTATTTTGGTCTGCCCCAGACCCGGTTAAATGAGTGTTCTCACTCCTTCCCTGTCTGCTTGCCCCTCTGACCCCCGCGGGCAGCTGCTGTCTCTGTGTGACACTTCCTCTGCCCTAAACATGGGCTGAAGGACACTCACTGCCCTACCTGACCATCTGACTCTGCCTGTTGGGGGCCCTTGCAGGCAGGACAATGGTTGCTTATTGACAGGATCAGGGCCAAAGTGCTGATTGGTCCTCGGTGGGCAGGTATTTTTGGAACCGGCATGGTCTCTCACTGACCAGCTGCATAATTACAGCAGGCCAGCCTGGTCTGTCCCCTACTGGAATCAGTGGGCCTCCCCTCTCTGCTGTGGTAAGTCTGGGCCTCTGAGTCCGCCTTGGCCATTGTCCAAGATAAGGCCGATGCAGGAAGTAATAAGGGGAACTTGGAGAAGGAGAGATCCATTTAACACATACCGGAAACCACAGTTCAGGAGGCGTGATAAACAAGGAAATGTCATGATTGGGGATATTTTTGTGATTTTTTATATCATTACAATGAGCATGCACTGCTTTTGTAAGCAGAAAATGCATTTAAAGCATTTAAAGTAGAATTAACTATATCAGTCAGGATCGGCTGGTTTTACATCAGTAACAAAGGATTCCAAATCTTAGGGGCTTGAAACAACAAGGTTTATGTCTTATGGCACACGCTCATCATAGGCCAGCAGGGGTTCTCCCGTTCTCATCTCTCCGGGACCCAGGCTGATGAAGCAGCCACGTCCTGATTGCTGCTGGTCACCGTGCTAGAGGGAAGATAGGATGTGGCAAAGCATGCGCTGGCTCTTAAAGCTTCCCCTTGGAAGCCTGGCATTTGTTTCTTCCACTCACGTTTCATTGACCAAAGCAAGTCACACGGTCACATGAATGGACAGGGAGGGGCAACCTCTCTGGAGTCTGGAAGGGGTGAGAGTGGCCTATTTGTAAACAGGCTGACAACTACACAGAAACCAAATGATGCTGCAGCTGTAAATACAAGATTGCGTTGCCTGGGACTCTTCCTCCTCAGACCCCTCAGTGGAGACCAAAGGCATATGACAGAATGGAGGTCACAACGCAGCTCCTCTAGAAACCATAGCCCTGTGGCTCATTCATTTAGGTCTCTGAGAGTCTTGCTCGAGTCAACAGTTCCAAGGAGTGTGCCTGAAACAGTGGCTCCCGGCAGGGGGTGGGGGGGTGGGGTCCTTCCGTATCACCTGGGAGCCTTTTCTACATGTCCACTCCAGGGATGCTCCCCAGAATCTAACTGCTGATTAGGAAATTAAAGGAGATGATATGGCTTTAGCACTTGGCAGAAAGGAGGTGCTCAATAAACATTTAACTCCTTCCTTTCCCGAAGTATGGGAAAGAGGACATAAGCCATTTACAGTCAAGGAAACCCCTTTCCCAAAGTATGGGAAAGAGGACATAAGCCATTTACAGTCAAGGAAACCGAGACCATAGCGGCATGATGGCCTGCCTAGGGTGACCGGGAACTGGAGACAGCAGGTATTAGATTAGGGGCTAATCTTTTCATCTGCTGAAGCTGTAACCACCGTTCAGTAGCTCCAGGTCAGCTCAAGGAACATGGATTGAGTGTTCTAGGTCAAGAGGGCCCTGCCCTCCCCTGTCTCCCCTGGCCCTAAGAGGAATTAGTGAAATGCAGAAGCATCAGGGTGATGTTTCTTCTAGCAGCATGCGAGGGAAGGAGATTTGCAGAGCCTTTGACTCAAGGCTGGAGCAAGACAGAGACATAAAGAAAAGTTATTAAATGGCAGGAAAAGAGACCTGGCAGGACACGCTGAGCACCAATTAAAATGATACCAGTCAGATGAAAAGCTTGCCAGCTCCCTAGTGTGAGATGCAGGTGAGAAGCTCTAGCCAGTCTCGGCACCTCTCCCCAGCAAGGTGCCTCACACTGGTCTTCTGTCCTGGGGATGTGCAGCCTTGGGCTTCATGGTGGAAGTGTCTTCACCCTCTCCCAGTGACTCTGCCACCACTTGGTTCCACCCAGTCCACCCCCGTCTTGGTGTCTGCATGGCTCCTCCCCGACCCCACTTTCTGAGGAAATAGGGCTGTCATTCCATTTCCTTTTTCCCCTATCTGTGAATCCCAAGCAATGTGGGGAACATCTGGCCACCCGGCATGGATCTGCTAGGTGTGTACGATCTTGGCCCTGTAAGCCTCAGTTCCCTAGTCCATAAATTTGAGTTAGGGATTTGTTGGGAGGATTAAATGATATTTCACGAACAACTACTACATTGCCTTGTACATAGTGTCAGTCAGTAACATTCACGCCTGTCCCTTCTGTCCCCTTTGTCCCCAGTCCATTTGCTCTGTTCTCAGGTTTGTGTTTTAAAACTGGCACATCCTTCCCTGGTGCAACATGAGGCTGGTGGAAAAAGCATAGGATCATCCAGGGCCATTACAATCCTGGCTTCTCTGCCACTAGCTGTGTGATCTTGGGCAAGTTGCTTACTCTCTCAGAGCCACAGTTCCTACTTCTGTTAGGACAAATCTTGCAGAGCTATATTGAGGATTAAACAAGACAATGTAGCCTCAGCTCCTAGCAGCGCGAAGGACGCATGGTAGGTCCTAAGGAAAAGAAAAAGGTATCATTGCTGGATGCAGGACTATATTGGAGTCCAGCAAGATGAGGTAATATATCTTCTCCTCTCTTGTGATGTGTCTTTTCAGTCAGGATCTCACAGAAAGTGTTCAGGGGCAGCCTGGAGCATGGGTCCAGGTGTGAGTGCTGGACCCGCAGCAGCAGCTGGAAGGGCCTCAGGGACCTGACCACAAAGGGCTTTGAGTGCCTGGTGAAGGAGGCCTTGGGAGCCTCTGCAGGTTTGTGAGCAGGGGACTGAGATGCCCAGGGCTGCACTTAAGAGGTTAAATGGACACCCTCCCTGCCCCCATGCAGCATTGATTGGAGGAGAGGGGACTGGAGACCGGCGGCCAATGAGGAGGCTGGCAGTGGTTCAGGTGAGGACTGAGGGCCTGAGTGAGGCAGGTACAGAAGACCCTTCCCTTGAGAAGAAGGATTCTGGAAGTGGGGAGAGAGGCGTGGGTTTGGTGCCACCAATAGGAGAGGCAGGAGGTGGGGGGTGGTGGTTGGAGGTGGGGCTGGCAGGGGAAGGTGAGGGCTTATGTTGTGGTCTTGCTGAGTTTGTCATTGGCTGAGGTGTCTGGGTGGTCATGTCCAGTTGCCCCTTACTGGAGGGACCTGGAGCTCAGAAGAGAGGCCGTGTGGGATGAAGGTGGGGCAACCTTCTGAGTGTGTACCGAGGAGTAGTCACTGCAGTGGGAGAAGAGAGGCACAGATGGATGGACCTCTTCTTCCCACTCTCGGGTCTGTGCCCGTTCCTCCCATGCCTTGCTGTGTGACTTAGGGGATGGGAGAAGGCAGGGTTGGGCTGCATGTGGGCTTTGCAGTCCTCATACCTGGGTTCAAACCCCAGTTCTACCATTTGCCAGCTGCAGGATTGGCCTTAAGTCCTGAATCTTCCCAAGCCTCAGCCTTATTTTCTGCAAAATGGGGGTGATGCTAGTGCTGACCTTGTGGGTGGCCGTGAGAGTTAAAGGAGACCAAGCAGAAAAGGCAATTAGTGCAGTTCCTGCCCCTAAAAGGTGTTTGGTAATATTGTTTATTATTTTCAGGAAGGCCTGGGTATAGAAGACTCCAGATTGGCTAGAGAAGGTAGAGCTGGGGGGGCAGGGCCAGACAGGTAGTTCTGAGTCTTAGGCATGAGGCCACCAGCATTGGGTTCCCAGATTTAGCAAATAAAAATACAAGACACCTAGTTAAATTTGAATTTCAGATAAACAATGTGCTCTCCAACCCCAGCTCCCCTGGTATAAATCCCCCTGGGGCCTAGATTCTTCATCTGGCAATAGTGTTCAGCAAGAATTGAATAAAATTATTTTTATGGAAAGCAATAACAACTTTTCTTTTTATATAAGTAAAAAAGAACAAATCAATTTAAAGAAAAGCAGTAGTGTGTGTGGAACAGAAATTTGGCAGAACTGTGAGGGTGGTGCCCAAGTTCATTCATTTATTCGTTTGTGTACTCATCAAATATTTCTTGAATGCCACTGTGCAATGGGCAGTGTTGTGGCGCTTTCCCACAACAGATGCCAAGCCCCACCCTTGTACAGCTTACGTTCTCATGGGAGGAGGCAGACAATATACAAACAAGTCAACATATTAGGTGACCGTGGATGCTATGAAGGTAAATAGTATAGGGGAAGGGGACAGAATCCAGTGGGAGGGGATCCTATTTTAGATTGGGTGACATTTGAGGAAAGACACAAAGGAAGTAAGGCAGCAAGCCTTGCACATGTGTGGGTGAAGAGCAAGTGCAAAGGCCCTGGGGCAGCCGCATGCTCGGAGTTGTTTGGCAAAGGCACATTTGGGAAACACTGGACTAGGTGTTGTCCAGCGTCCCTTCAACACTGACCTTATAATGGTGATCCAGATGGGGTATTTATGATCATGGTGTAGCTATCCAAGAACCTGGCTGCTGGAGGGAGCCCACGTGTGTGTGGAGCAGGCAGTGGATCTGCTGATGGATCCTTGGGTTAAGGATGTCCCTGCATATTAAAACAGGCGAGGCAGTCCAGGCCCCTGCATCATGTTTGTCTCCTGGGGGAAGAAGAGTCGTTATTCATCACGTATTTGCTGAGTGATCACAAAGGGCCCTGTAAGAAGCTGGATGCAGGGAAGATGAATCAGGTGTAGTTTCCACCTGCTGAGAGCCCCAGGAGCAGGGACCTGCAGTGTGGCTGGTCGTCAGGGGTGCCTGTGCATGTATGTGTGTGCACAGAGGCCCAGGGGAGGGGGGCGGGGGCTCTGCTGTCGCTGCAGGGAACCCTGGGAGGGGCTGCTGGGACCTCAGCGCGCTCGTCTCCCACACCCCGGGCTGCATGGTGAAGCTGTGGAAGAGCACTGGGCACGGGGGGAGGGGCAGGCCGGCTGCGTGGTTGGCAGGGCCCAGCGAGAAATGGAGACGCAGGACTAGCTCTCACAAAGCAGGGGTAGTGCCCTGAAAGGCATACAGAGAGCTTTTTCCTTTCTTCTGCAGTCTCTCTCTCAGCATGTGTAGGGACCAAGGGAAAACTTCCTCTTCACCCATGAAGCTTCATAAATAAAAATCACGGACAAATTTAGATTAATATGATGAAAAGCATAACAAATGTTATTATTTAGTGTGCTGGGAGGGGGCAAAGCACGGGGGCATCACAGGAGAGTCGTTTCCCAACCTTCCAGTGGGGGACAAAGCTTATATCCCAGTGTTCATAAGAGAGAGCGAAGGTGGGAGAGGCACAAGCCCCAGAGCAGTGGCCTGAGACCAGGTTTCTCTGCAGCTCTAGGGGAGGTGTTGTCACAGGGGAGAGGAGGAAGTCAGAAGGTAAGTTATTAAGACTTCCAAGACGGCCGCACAGGACATTCCACCCCAAGTGTGGGGCCCTTCTGAGCAGGGGACCTGTGTGAATGCACAGGTCACAGGCCCACAGAGCCAGCCTGGGGAAGGACATTCTTCAGACCACCTGACATTTCTGGGCCTCAGTTTCCTTTGGGTCAGACTGGGTGGGAGGTGCATGTAACAGAGGAGGAGCCCACTAGACAGGGACTGGGAAACCTCTGGGCCTGACCTCTTTATCTCCTTTTCATGGTGCTTTACCTGTGTTAACAGATTTAATCTTCCGACAACCCTATGAGGCAGATATTATTATTATTTTCTTTCTGCAAGTGAGGAAACTAAGGCCTAAACGGGTTTAGTAACTTTCCGAATGCACTGCTCTCAGTGGTGCGACTGGAGTCTGCACCAGGCAGTGGGGACTCCAGATGCCCTCTCATAAGCTCTGCATTGTGCTCCCACTGCCCTGTCGGTTTTGATCCTGCCCCTCACCCCTCCTCCCTGCACAGGGCCCCTGGGGGGTCCCCAGCTTCTATTGGTAGAACGCAACTTCAGCCTCCACCAACCCCAGCCCCATCTCTCGGCACTGCCTTGACCAGGTTCCCAGCAAAGAGACTCCAACTGCCCAGCTCCCTTCTCACTAAGGTCGCTGCATGGGTTGCCAGTCAGCTTCTGGAGCAGCTGCTCTAGGGTCGGAGCCCACCCACATCTGGTCAGCTATGGCTGCACTGGGGAGCAGGGGCATGGGACACAGAGTAGGGCGGGCTGAGGAGAGTGGTGCCCCTGGATGGGGTGCAGGGAGCCCAGGGGCTGCCCGTCCTGACCTGTCTCAGTGTATTAGTCCATTTCTGTTGCTTACAACAAAATGCAGAAAAGAGGGTAATTTATAAGAAAATGAAATTTATTGCTTACAGTTTCAGAGGCTAGAAGTCCAAAGTCCAGGGAACACATCTGGCGAAGGCTTTCTTTAACGATGACTTCAGTGATGCAGTGTATCACGTCATGGTGTGGCAGAGCAGAGAGAGCAAACTTCTTATTCACCATCTCTTTAAAGCCCTCAGAACCACGCTTCTGACCACTATTATTAATCTATTCACCACGACATGGTCCTACAGTCTAATCACCTCTTCAAGGACCCACTTTTCAATTACCATAATAGGATTTCCCACCCTCTTTACACTGTCACAGTAGGGACTAAGTTTTGGGGGGACATTCAACCCAAGGCACCCAGCAAGGCCTGGAGTTGAAGCCTTGCTGAAGCAGGAGCCAGCACATCCTGACCCTTATCTGGGCCCAGGCTTCTGTTGGGAGAAAGAGCCTTCCATTAGCTGGAATGACGGGGGCCAGAGCATTACCCTTCATCCTCTTGGGGCACTTCCTTATGGCTTGGGGCTTCTGTGCTGCCTCCTGGCCCAGGCAGGCAGTGAGACCTGTAGTCACTGTGGTCTCTGGGTGGCCCTTCTCATGCTCCTCTCTCTTCTCCCCTCCACATGGCAGAGCTCCGCCTGGAAGGAAACTTCCTACATCGCCTCCCCAATGAGGTCAGTGCCCTGCAGCACCTCAAGGTCATCGACCTGTCCCGGAACCAGTTCCGAGACTTCCCTGAGCAGCTCACCACCCTGCCGGCATTGGAGACCATCAACCTGGAGGAGAACGAGATTGTAGGTGAGTGGACCTGGCCTGAATGGCCCTGGGCTGCTGCGTGAGGCTCTCTTGGAGCATGGGGCTTTCACAGGCCTGCAGCGGAGGTTGGGCTTTCTGGTCTGAGGTGACTGAACAAAGGATGGTGGATCTAGGCAGGTAGCCACGAGGAGGCACTGCCACCTGCCGGGTGCTGGGTTGGACACTTGCTTTCACGTGGTAGGTAGACAGCCTCAGCTTTGCCCATAGTGCAGCCCTGAGCTAGCTGGGACACCGTAGGCCACCAGCTGTCCCTCTCTGGGTCTCCATCTGCCAGCTTAGTTTGCCTAGACCCTCAGCTCTGACCCTCCATACATTTACTCCTGTCTGGATTCCTGCCTTCACAGTCAGCTCTTCACCATTACTGAGCAGGGCCACCAGGCAAACATGTTCAGAACAGCCACCCTGCACCTTCCAATATGAATTCCTCCCTCCCTGTCAGCCTGGCCTCCTAGTGCCCTGTGCCACCAGTAAACTGGGGGTCTGATGTGTGCTTCTACAAGCCGCAGACCCCAGGGGGCTGGGTTCTGCTGAGGTCAGGGAGCAGTCCCCCTCCTCTTGCAGCAATTATGTGCCTATCTGTCTCATCGGGACCTCACCAGCCAGCAGTCTAATCTCCCCAGAGAGAAGTGGGCCCTTAGCAGGGCCTCTCTGTGCCCTCTGCTCCTTGGCTCCCTCCTTCAGCTGCCTTGGCTCCATCTCATCCTCTCACGTTGCCTCTAGTTTTGCTGCAGTTCTCATTTCAACAGTGTTAATAACCCCCTTCAATCCAGGCTTTTATTTTTATAAGGCATTTCACAGCCATTACGCCATTTTACTAAAAGCAAGAGCCTTCTAGTGGTTTGGACCTGTCAGATGAGGAACAGCCTGCCTCATGTGGTAGTGAGTGCCCATCTATTAGGGACACTGATTGCAGGACTCTGGCCCTGGCTGGGTGGGAGGTGTGACCAGCTGACCTTTGAGGTTCTGGGTCTTTGAAAAATGAGTAAACTGAGGGTCAAAGACATTATGAGAGAGCATGGGGTTGCACAGCAAGACTGCAGAAGTGCCAGGGCGAGAATACATGATTCCAGAACTCAGCCCTGTGTCTGGGATGGGGTTCCCTTGCCTGGCCTCTGGGAAGCTTCTGGGGATGGGCTCTGGTTCAGTCTTGGGCTCCCAAGACCAGGGTCCCAAGGGCTTGCCTCTGGGTTGGCTTGCCGATCATTTGGGCCACTGTGCAGTCATTAGCAGGAAGAGCACGCCCAAAGGTGCCTTTTTGACACAAGTCTTTGCCTCCTGTGCTTCCCAGATCTTCAGGGTCTTACTGTTGAGTTCTTCGTCGCCTGCATTCCTGGCCAGGCTGTCCCTGCCTGGGTCCCTTCTTCCCTGCCTCTTTTTTATCAAGGCCCTTCCTGATGACTCTGCTTCCTTCTGCGGCTTATCCAAATGGGGCAAGAGCTATGACAGTCTTGCCAAGGCCAGAGCTGGGCACGTTGCTGGTAGGCAAGTGGGTCAAGACAAGTGCTGGGTGTTGGCATCCCCACTTCCTAACTGCAGCCTTGGAGGACTCACATCAGCTTTCTGAGCCTCGGCTGCTTCTCATCTTTCAAATGGAGGTTATTCCCCCCACTCCCGCCTACAGAAGGAGGTCAGAGATGAGAAGAAGGTGCAGGCAGGGGAGCGGGCTGAGTGGGCATCTTTGCTGGCTGCAGTCCAAGAAGTGACTTTCACCAAGGTGGGCAGTGCAGAGTGGTCCAGATCCCCTAATCCTTCCCCTCCCACAAGGCTGACAGCAATAGCCCCCACAGCAAACACTGGCTGTTTTGGGTCTCGCATGTACATGTCTCTGCCTTTCCGCAGAGTGGCGGTAATAACTCTTTACATGTGGAAGCATCTTACAGCTTATCAAGACTCGTGATTGTCCCCATTTGGCAGATGCAGAGACTGAGGCTCTAAGCCTTCATGGCCAAGTGCTTATCACATACCTGGCCAGGTAAAAGAGACATCAGTAGCTGTGTTTCCCAGTTCGTTTAGCCTGTGACAGAGATCTTGCTGCCTAGCAGGGGCCAGGCCTGGGGGTATGGAGATGGCCGCGGCTGCCCCTGTCCAGGAGAAGCTCCTCATTTTCCCCAGAGGGCCAGCTGCTCCAGGAGGAGCTCGACTGATCCCATGGCCCTCCCCACTGCAGGAGGTCTGAGCTGTTCTTCCCCCGTCCCTCTGGCTGGAGCGAAGTGTCATATGGAGGCAGCCATTGTTCCTTTGCTGGAGTCTCCTGCTTCTGTTTTCTACCTCTCCCTGACCCATTCTAGTTACTTGGGTGGCTTCTCAACTCACGAATCGGTGGGAGGGCCTGGCCCACCGCTCATAGCACAGTGAGGGAGGCGAGCACTGAAGGGCGGGCTGGAGGAGGAGGGCTGTAATCACAGTGACGAAGGCAAGGCGTGCACAGTCCTTCATTATGGAAATAGCTTTGCAGTCTCACTGATTGTAGCTGATCTCCTGCAGGATCTCACTGGGATAATTGTAGAAGGAGCTTTGGATGTCTTCAGGGTGGCCTATTTTTTCCAATAAGAACCCTAAGAGGGTGTTGGAAAAATAAAATTTTTGTGAGAAATAAATTTGAGATGCGTGAGTTGCCTTAAAGCTTTAGTTCAGTAAGTGGGGAGCAGGCAGCTCTGAATCAAGCTCCCGGGTGCATCAGAAGGACACCTACTCAAGGGCACCTCCCCAAAGATATCTCCAGCCTGGCCCCAGGAAGACCTGGAGGCTCACAGCATCCTGGGAGCTGGGAGGCTAACTTGGTCATCCTCTTGTTTCTGAATAGTGCTGCTGCCTGTTCTTCCTCCACCTTCTTGGCCATGCTAGGGGGACAGGAGGAAAGAGGGCTTGGGGCTCCATTTGGTGGAGGAGAGAAAGGCTGGGACTCAACAGGATATGTAAGCAGGGACACTTCTGTCTGCTTTCTGATGCCAGCCACTGGGAGGTGGTGGTGCCTGTCCCTGGTGCTCGGTGGTGGCTGACTGCCCTCAGGTCTCATATCTTGGGCAGGCAGCCCTCTGCTCTGTGTGTGACCCTTTTTTTTCCTTGAGGGGGTGGTCTACACATCCTGTCCTCTCGAGCCCCCTGTTCCCCACCCCCATGGCATCTAGCATGGTGTCTGGCATACAGCAGGTGCTCAGTTGGTTGAGAGCACTGAGTTGAGCAGGAATTCCAAAGCCTTCAAGCGCCTCTGCAATAACTGAGACACAGCAGGGCAGATTATGTCAAGTTGCAGGTTAAGACCTACTGGTGAATCGTGAAGTCAAATTATCCAGTTGAGACCATCAATTTTTTAATGGAATAGAATAGAATAGAAAATGTCAGTCAAAAAAAAAAAGAAAGAAAAAGAAAGAAAGAAATGTCAGAGTACACCACACGTAGTGTGGTAATTACTATTTTATGACTTTTAATTTCTGTTCTACTATGTACATGCAAGAGTATACTGGGCCATGACGAAAAGTTGTGGGTTGTGATGAAACATCGAAAGCCACTCCCATCAGTTGTCCTGCAGTGATCTGGGGGACTGTTCTTGGCCAGCCTAGCACTTGTCCCCTGCAGCTCATGCCCCCGCGCACACTGTACAACCTTCCTTCCTCTCTCCTCCAGCCACTGTCTCTTTCATCTGCGCCTACGCCACCTCTCCTACCCTGCGCAGCCTGTGTGCTCTGTCTGGAAGTCCTTCCTCATGTCTTGCTGTTTTCTCTGTCTGTGGTCAAATTCCCTGATTCTGAAGGTCTGGCCCTGACTCAGATGAACAGGAAGCAGAGAAGGTCAAGGGGCCTCTCCCCTCCCCCAGACACACAGCAGCAGATGCCTATACCCAGATGGGAGGCTTCCTGGGTCCTTGGGGACTGGCTGGCCAGGACATGGTTGTTTGCTCTGGGCACTTCCCAAGAGGGAGAAAAGGGTTTGTAGCTTACAGTATTTGTTCAGACAACAGTCACTTACAAGTTCTGGGTTGTGGGATAGTCCCTATATTTTCCAAGTCAGGAAGTGGTTTATGGCAGCTTTTAAGTATTTACAAACAAGACTGCCTGGGCAAATGTAGCCTCTGGAGAAGCAGGAGGTATGGAGATGAATGAGCTGTAGGCCCTGACCTAAAGTTGCTTGCAGGTGATGATGTAAGCAAATATTAGGCTACTAGATGGGACATGGTCATAGTGTAGGGGAGGGCAGATGTGCTGTGGCATGCCGGAGAGAGGCCCCCAAATCAGAGGGTGGCTGTCCATGTGTCCTTGTAGGGTGGGATCCTCCCAGAAGGACCCAGGGAGGGTTTCTGAGGAGGTGGAGGCATTTAGTGTGATTGTGAGTGATGACTGGGGACATGATGAGTCGCCTGTCTTGTGAAGATGAGGATGTCAGTTCTTTCACCCCAGTAGCCGACACACATGCCTTGAAGGTGGCTGTTGGCACAGCATTTAGTCCTCACTCCCTGCTCACATGTACTTGATGCTGCAAAGCAATTCAGTCCTGGAACACCTGGGATGAAGAGAAATCACTTATTTGGGAGACTTTATTATACTAAGCAGACTATTTAGGTTAAGCTAGAATTTAACTTTCCATAACCTTCAGTTCACTGGTTTTTTCCCCTGTGCATCCATCGTTCCAGAGAGAGCAAGAGATCAGGGGAAAACAAGTCCTTGCTAAGAATTTAACAAACAGAGCAGCAGTACCTTTCAAAAGAAACTTACCTGTATTACGTAGGTATGCTTGGGCAAAGTTTACTTAAATCTGCCCTTGCACTGTTTCGCTTCTCACTATCCCTGCCCATATTTCTCAAAGTGTGATCCCGAGACCAGTAGCTGCAGCATTACTGGAGAACTGGTTAGAAATGCACATTCTCAGGCCCCACCCCAGACCTACTCAATCAGAAACTTCGGTGGGGGTGTGTGTGGGGGTGGGAGGCAGCAGTCTTTTTTACCAAGCTACCCCTGCCCCAGGTGATTCATGTGTATGTTAAAAGTGTGAGGACTCCTGCCTAGTCTCTCACTGTGCCAAGTATCATCCATAGGCCAGCAGCGTGGGCATCCCTGGGAGCTTGTTAGAAATTCAGAACCTCAGGCTCCACCTCCTACCTTCCCAATCAGAATCTGCACCTGAGCAAAATCCCCAGTTGACTTACTTGTGTAACAGTCTGAGAAGAGCTGGTCCAGGGCCTTTTCCTAAAGCACCAGGTGCCATCTTGGGGTACCTGACTCTGGTAATGGGCTTACATCCTTCCAAGCACAGAATTTCTCAGGGTGTGCTCCTCAGAGCCCACATCCAATGCCACTGCGATGTCTGTTTAAAATGCAGATTCCTGGGTCGCATCTCACACCTCCTGAATCAGAATTTCTGTGGCTTCAGGGAGAAATAGGCAAGGGAGGCACGTGCCTGGTAGGTACCTGAAAGCTGCTTGCCAATTGAGCTGGCAGGTTGCACAGGGCTAGGCTTTCCCACCCTGGCATCACTCAGTCCTGGCCAGGTAGGGGGTGGCTTGGTAAAAAAGACTGCTGCCTCCCACCCCCACCCCCACCCCCACCCCCACCCCCACCCCCACCCAAGTTTCTGATTGAGTAGGTCAGGGGTGGGGCCCGAGAATGTAGATGCAGGGAAAGCCATACTCCCTGGGAGGCGTCACACTGCCAGGCCTTGGTGACTGGTATTTTACAAGGGGTGATTGGCAAAAGCAAACTTAACTTCTTCCTGTAGCTTCCTGCCTGCCACACAAGGCTGGCAACTCTTCAGAAAGGTCAAAGCAGGGAAGCTTGTCTTTTGCCCTCCTTCCCCTTCCCCCACGAAGCTGCCAGTCTGCTTTGGGGGTGGGGGTGGGGCTGGTCTAATCTGAATGTGGATTAGGAAATGGTGCTCTTTGTAGCCTCCAACACCAGCAGCTGTGCTGTCAGCAACCTCTGCTCAGATCGATAAAAGACCTCATGAAATCTGGCTGGTGGCTTCTTTCAAACTGCACCATTTTCCACCTTGCACTGCTTGGGATTTACCCAAGCCCTTGTCCTGGTTGGTTGAAGATGGCAGGCCTTGCAGGAGAGACCCCCTCCCAGGGAGATCTCACCTTAAAGGGAGAACTGCCCAGGCCTCGAGGGGTCTGAGAGGTCTGGCCTGCTCCCCATCCTGCAGACCCACCCACCCTCAGTAGGATGGGGGTAGCAGGAAGTAGGGAATTTTGGCCAACACAAGAGCTCTGGACCCAAAGCCCTGCCTCCTGCTGGGCCAAAGAATGGTGTAGTGGGAGGCTTCAGTTCTTCCAGCGTGTCCAGCAGGTACCTTGATCTGTCAGTGCCTGCTGCCCTCAGAACTTCCCCTGGACCCACAAGGCAGCTTGAACCATGGGCAGAAAAGGCTTCTTAGTGTTTCCCCTGGGCCAGCCTTCCTGCTTGTCTTTTTGGTGGATGGCATGGAAAAGGAGAACCCCGTGGTGATAACAAAAGCAGAAATCAGGGCTCGCTCCGTCTGCCCTTCTGATGGTGTTTGTCCCCCTGCAGGGTAAAGAGCCTCTGAATCAAACTCCACTCAGCCCTGACCACTTTCCATGTTTACCTCTCGCCTGCCCTCCTTTCCTGCCCTCGGCTTCTCAGTTTTGTAGCAGAAAAGGCACAGGTCTGAAGCCCCCTGCACATCGTGGAGAGCAGGCTGCCTCATCTCTGTGAGCCTCCACCTCTTGTCTTCAGAGTGGGGAGAACAATTCCACCTGCTGGCACTGGGGCTGGAGTCAGGTTCACTGTGGTCACCTCCACCATCTGCTGGTCCTGCAGCTGCTTAGCTCCACCCCCCCTACCCCCCAAATTCTGGCTGCATGCCACCTGCTCACTCTCTGCCCCCAGCCTGCAGGGCCACATCTTGCACTTGCCCAGGGCCTGGGACAGAGGGGGTAGAGGACACTGCTCAAGGGTTGGATGGAGGCCAACCAGTGGGTCACAGCATCCAGGGCAGAACTCATCTGGCCAAGGAAGGTTTGCCATGGTTGTCCTTCTGGATGATTCTGAGTGGCCAGCCCCCAGCAGAATTTCAGAACTCTCCCAGGCCCATCGGTGCCTCTCCCCCATCTTCCCTTCCACCCCACACCCACCTGGAAGCATGCTGCTCAGTCTCTCCAGGTCCCACTCTGGGGTCTTATGCTGGCTCTCAGAAGGGGCCAAATAATTTCTGCTGAGGAGGTAATTGAAGTTGGGGAATTACCCACTCACCACTTCAAGGAGGTGGAAAGGACACTGGATGGGGGGGTCTGAAGGTCGATATTTGAGTCCCAGCCTTACCACTTACTGTGTGAGGTCACTTAACTGAAAGCAGAGACTGTTTTCTCATCTCAAAAACAGGCAGAACAGTTCTTTTCTATATTCTCACAGCCCTCTTTGGAGGAGCAGATGAAGTTAATGCACACACAGCAACTTATGAAGTGTGAAGTCCTTCCTGAACTTCTAGGGGACTGTCACCCCTCCCCCATGTATGCATATATTTAAAGAGGCCCCTTTAAGTCCTGGTTGGGTAGATAACCAGTCCTGGTTGGGTAGACTAACCTTCCCATACGTGATACCGCCTGGTTATAAAGCAGTTTCCCCCACTGTGTTTCACCTAATCCCCCAGACACCTGATCAGAAAGTACAGGAAACAGAAACCACCGTGGGCATTGTAGGTGGAAAAGGATTTGTGGAGATGGAGGTGCTTACAAATGCATCGAAGGCTGAAGCAGCAGGCTGGGCTGCCAGCAATTACTCCCAGAACACCACTGATTAAACCCTTTAGAGGAGTTAGTTCTTTCCTTGCTCAGGAAGGTGGAGAACAGGAGGCCACAATGGCATTAGTGAGCTCGAACGTTCTGCAGGGCTGCTGCATGGGGATCAGGAGGCTGCTGCCACTGGGCCAGGACCCTGGGATGCTGATGCAGAAACCCACAACCTGCCACCACTGGAGCACTGACTGGCTGACCCTAACTGCAAGGGATCAAGGAAATAAGTTTGCTTTGTGTTGCTTCACCGCCCACGGATTTGTCACCCCTCTTCCCCTGGGTAACGGAGCTGCAAAGGATTACTCAAAGCCCATCTCTTCTGAGCAGTGAGAGGCCCCGAAGTGGTTAACTTCTCTTGGGAATGCTCAAGCAAGAGGCATCCCTTCCTCAGGAAATTAACCCCGAATTGTAGTTCTCTTCCTGCTTTTATTTTCCAGACCAGGAAGTTACAGGAAGAGAACATAGGTGGGGTTATAGTTTAACAATACAGGCTGGTAACTTTCAGTGAAACAAGCCAGATGACATTCCAGTAAGGCAATTAAGTGATCTTATCAACACAAGCTTGATCTTAGCAAACATTCTTTCTTATAGCAACTTCCCAGTATCTTTACATTTCAATCAGTAACTAATCTGTCCTTGAGCCAGCAACCTGCTGTGCCACAAATCTTTATCTTACACCAGAGACTTTATAGCCTGAG
The DNA here is from genome assembly GCF_027409185.1 of Cynocephalus volans. Lineage (NCBI taxonomy): Eukaryota > Metazoa > Chordata > Mammalia > Dermoptera > Cynocephalidae > Cynocephalus > Cynocephalus volans. Next base: position 98,882,458 of record NC_084466.1, read on the forward strand.
GAAAATTTCCAGTCCTCCACAAGGTCAATATTTGAAACGGCAAGGCTTTGGAAAACCAGGCCCTGTGAAGTACATTTGCTTTAAGAATCCTCTACAAATAAGGGCTTATCTTTCAAACAAGTTGTCCAGTCACTCAGAGTCTCAGTTTTCTCCCCTAGGAGATGGGGAGAATCAAGCGTTAGGTGAGTTAGTGTATGCAGAGCACTTAGAACTGCACTAACATGCAGTGCACGGTCTGTACAGGGTGCTGGTTGCTGTCTAAGGAGAACATGAAGGGCAGCTCAAGCGAGGGCTTGTGGAATATAATCATGGATTGTTAGAGCTGGGCAAGACCTCAGTGAGTTGCCCATGGTCACTCACTGACCTTGGTGTAGCATGAGAAAATTAAAGCCAGTAACTGAGTAGTACAGAATGGCAGCCTGGCTGCAAGGGACCGACAGTTAGTGCTGGGGTGGCAGGGTTCCTTCCTCCTTCCCTCCCTCCCTTTCTTCCTCACCACATCTGTAAAAGGGATTTGAGATGGCCACTTAATCTCTGAGAGGAGACTTCCAAGGATTTACTAGGCAGAGACCTTCTGGGCTCGCGCATCTGGGAGGACAAAATCAACCCCCTGGCATTTCTCTCCTGCCCCTGGACCTGGGGCTCCAAGCCCATATTGGGGAAAATGGAGTTGTCCCCTCCCTGGACATGGGATTTGGATTCCCCCCTGAGCACAGCCAGCTTCCCAGAGTCTGAGCCTTGCTCCGACCCTCACGTGCTGAGTGTCTTGAGATCCAGGGAAGGACAACTTCCCCTCCATGGTGGGAGCTGCCTGGGTGCACACCCTTGCCTAGCACCTGCAGAGCTCTGAGTTTTGCCCATGGGCGGTGAGCAGTAGATGCAGGCATCAATTGTGCTAGGAAGCACTTGGGGAAGCTATCGTTAAACAGTGCAGAAAGTGCTTTCTGGCTGTGCTTCCACGCCAAGGGATAGCTTGGGAGTAAACAAACAGGCTTCAACAGCAATTAGTGCAAATTAGATGTGATGCACAGACATGAGGGTGAGGGAAGCTCCTATTTGCAGCTCCCACCCCACATGTGTCTGCTCACAGGGAACTAGCAAGCTGGGTCTCTGGGCAAAAGACCTTTTACATACTTGGTCTCTGCCCGAATGGCATTCTGTGTGCCAACCACTGCATGGTGAAGCCTTGACGAACAGACCTCCAGCTCTCCAGGATACTTGTGGCACTCTGCTGGTAGCACACAGGCGAACTGCAAGAAGAGAAGTCCTTTGATGCTTGTTCAGAACAACATGTTTCCATGCTCTGTCACCACCATCTCCAATGCCTGGTGTCCCTGTCTCTGTCCAGGGTGCTACAGAGCAGCCTGATGCTGGATCTTCAAGCCCAGCCATGTAAGGATGCTAATTCAGGGAACAGGAGGCTTATGTGGGCACCGACATGGATTTAGCCATTTAGGAAATTTTCTTTCATTAGCCTCTCACGGGGCTCTTGGCATCATCGGTTTCACTAGCTGATAATCAATGACGTTCACTTCACACCCAGCTCTTCTCTAAGCACTTTTCAAGGATGCTCTTGTTTAATCCCCATGACAACCTTATGAGGCAGGACCTGTTACTCTCCCCAGATGAGGAAACCAAGACACAGGAGTGTTAAATAATTCCAGCCCAAGCAGTCTCACTCCAGAGCCCCAGCTCTTCAGGACAGTGCTCTGCATGGGGAGAGATTTTTGAACATAGCCATAGAGGAATAGAAAGCCATAGGAAAGTTATGGCCGACACACAGAACTTTGGCTGGAAGGAAGTTCCCTTTGGGTGGAGAGAGCCATGTAAAATAATGAGGCAGAGTTCCCTAGTCTGTGTAGGCAGCCTCGCTCCTGCAAGCTCTGCCATACATACAAGGCAGGGGGTCAGCATTCCAGGATGGAAGTACTATGCTAGTATTTATACCAGATTCTCTCATTAATCCTCACCAAGAAGACGAGTGGTGCTCAAACTGGCTGTATGTTCAGATCATCTGGTGAGCTTTTAAAAACCCCTATGTCCAAAACACACCACATGCCAATTAAATTAGAATTTCTGGGGCCGGCCCGTGGCTCACTCGGGAGAGTGTGGTGCTGATAACACCAAGGCCCCGGGTTCGGATCCTATATAGGGATGGCCGGTTAGCTCACTGGCTGAGCGTGGTGCTGACAACACCAAGCCAAGGGTGAAGATCCCCTTACCGGTCATCTTTTTTTAAAAAAAAAAAAAAAAAAGAATTTCTGATGATGGGGTTTGGGCTTCATGATTATTTTAAAACTCTCCACATGATTCCAGTGTGCAGGCAGGACAGAACCACTGAGCTAGACCAGAGCTTTTGACCAACAAGCACCCTTCTGTCCCAGGCAGAGGGCCATAATGCCTCGTTTCTACTTGGAAGCAAGAGGGAGGGAGTGCTATAAACATGCACCTTCACAGCCACATTCTAGGCCCTGAAGAAGCTGTAATCTGCATCTTCCTCCTCTTCCAGTGTCCTATGTGCACATGCGCACAAGTGGCCACATCAGGACGAGAGGAGCAACAAGCCAGGCCATGAGAGCTGACAGTTGTCTGGCAGGGTGGCAGAGCTCAGCTCTGTGGATTTGCACCTTTCCCTCAGCCCCGCTGTCCCCTAGACCCTGGGCATAGTGCTGTGCTGCCCTAGACCCACAGAACCCCCTCTTCTGGTTTCCCTGTAACACAGCCTGCTCCCTGGCATTTTCAGAATAAAATTTATCAATAAGCCAAAGGCAGCTGAGAACATATGGATAGCAAAACAGGGAGTCAATTTCAAAGTACCAGTTTATGCCAAAGAATCCTAGTGTAAGTGGGGAAGAGCTGGCCTGAGCTCTGGCACCTTTTGTTTGGGAGCTTGCAGTCCTGTCTGGACTTGCACACCTTGGCTCAGGCAGTGCTGTGCCGCAGGTGGCTAGCTCAAGTTCAGTACCCTCACAATGGTAACTTGAAATTGGCCAAGACGGGAGTATCTACACCACAAAATTAAAAAGTAGGCACATGCTACAAATCAGGGTTTGTTTGTTTTCCCCCAGGGAGTGGATTGTTAGACATTAGCCAGCATACCACTTGCTCAGACCCTCCCCACTTCCTTGCCTGTGGAAGAAGCTCTCTGGCCGCTTCTTGACGTCGTTGGTGTCTGGCCCCTTGCCCTCAACCAGCAGCCCACTCATCACACCTCTGCATCAACTCGTTGTGTTTTCCAGGAGCTGTCTCCCTGGGCAGTGCCCTGCCTGCCTCATTCCCACCTGCTGGTTATGCTGGGAGCTTTTCTTCTTATTTTTACAGTAGTAAGGGAGGTTTTATTTCTCTGACAATAACATTGAACCTGAGCAGAAAGATTTGCACAGTTGGTATCAGCAACTTTAATTTCCAAGCCTGGAGAAGAATTTACAAAGGAGCCATCTGTACCCTGCGTACTGCAGGGAGAACCTTGGGGGAAGTATTACTCCCCCATCCTGCCAGTCCTGCCACCCCTGCCTGCCCCCCCACATCCTACCCCGACCCCAGGTCCCAGGCACTTGGCATACACACAGCAGATTAAACAGTTCTAGTCCTCTGTGGAATGCTAGACCATGCACACCACCAGCTGCGGGGGAGGGAGGGGATGGCAGATAGTTGAGAAGTGACAGCAAAATTGCCATTCCTGCCAAAGCAGCCCAGTGGCAGGAATGCAGAGTGGGAGGGACGGTGAGCAGGGCCCTCATCGGGAGGGGGAGTGCACAGAGGATGGGGAAGAGAAACAGCAGGCGTGGGCCAGGCAATTTGAGTTACTTATTTGGTTGTTTCTAGAGCAGCCAGTAAGAAAACCGTGTTATTTCTGAAGAGAATTGTTATGATCCGGCTTTGATCACGTGTCCGGTCTGGGTGCAAGGAGTCTTTGGAAGGACAGGCTGTGGCCAGCGGTCCCCCTCAATGCCCGTTAGCCCACCTTTGCTGGTCAGCCTGGGACGAGGATGAGGAAGTCGAAGCTGAGGCAGGGGCTTTTCTACTCTGTTTTTCCCTGCAGCTGTACTTAAAGGGAAAAAAGTGTTTCTACGTTCGTTAGCAGATTCTTAAAATGCTGTGTGCTTCCCATCCTCTAGACAGGCATCCACCACACTCCCTGCACCTTGGTAGCCCTGTCCTCCTTGGAGAGCACCTGTGGTCCCCTGTGGCCCCACCCCACAGACCATGAGGCAGAGGGGCTGTCTTAAAGATGAGAGGTTGAGGTTCAGAGACGTTAAGAGCCTTGCCTGAGGTTGCACTGCTTTAAATGGCAGAACTGAAATTAGGGCCTGGATCTCTGGCCCTGTCCATGCTCCCAAATTGCCTGTCTTTGTTGCAGAACAGCATTGGTTAAAGCTGAGTTTGGTTGCTTGTTGCAGAAAAGAAAAAAAAAAAAATACTCAGATAACAAAAATATCCAGGAAGGTACCTTTTATTATGGTTGACATCAGCTGAGAGGTGGAACCGCCTCCCCAACTGACCAGAGTTTGGGGCTTTTAAAGGGAAGGAAGGAATGTGGGTGCATGTGGGGAAGCAGTGGGACGGAGTGGGGTGGGGGCGGTGCACACGATCCACGGGTGTGTTGAATCAGATGTCAGGGGCTCATGATGGACAGAGTCTTTGACGCCATAGGGTCTTTAATGTCATGGAATCTGTGACCAGTGGTCTGATTAGTTTCTGGTTCTGGCCTGGAAGAAAACTCAAAAACACCAATCTTAGCCATGTATCAGTGTAACATCAAAGCATCTGACTTGGCTCAACAAATGTTCATGCTTTGAGAAGGGTATAGTTTATAGATTAACAGCTAGAGAAGGCTTTATTCACAAAGGCTGATTAAGCAAGCGTGAAAAGCCGAAAGGAAACTTAGGCTCTGTGAAACGTAGGGAGAACTCAGCCCTAGTTTCTAAGTGGAATGCTTTGTCCTTAGGGTCAATTAATAAAGCAGGAGGTCTGGCCAGTTAGCTCAGTTGGTTATAGCGCCACCTTGTAACACCAAGGTCAGGGTTCAGATCCCTGTACCAGCCAACCACCCCCAAAAAACCCAAAATGATCAGCCGCAAAAACCCAAAATAATTTTAAAAATAAGTTAAAGGGCTGTTCAGTTAGCTCAGTTGTTTAGAGCATGGTGCTGGTTAGCACCAAGGTCCTAGGTTCAATCCCTGCACCGGCCAGCCCCCACAAAACAAAACAAAATAATTAAAGGAAAGCAGGAAGAACTGGAAGGAGACTCAGCTTTTGCTCTTAACCTTTAAGTTTATACTAACCTTTAAGTATATGAACAAGGAAAAATTTTTAAAGAAATTCTTATGGGGGCCTGTTTCATCTTCAACAGTGACTTGGAACTCGCTGTCTCATGTAGCCTTCCCTGAGGGCCGGGAACTCAGCTGGCAGGGCTGTCAAGGGGCACAACATGCTCCTTGCTCCTTCTGGTTCTGTTTGCTTCCTGCTCCCACCCCTGCCAGGATGCTCAGTCCAGGGCCCTGTGGGGTGGGAGAAGCTCAGTCACTGCTCCCATCTGGCTCCCATCCAGCCACGAGTACAGTTGAGGGATGTGTGCAAGGTGGCCCAGGTGCGTTCTTGTTACAGGTACGCTTCATTGTCTCCACCAGGTTACCGTAGTTGGTCTGCTTGTCTTGTGGCATTTTGAATGGGGACGTGAAGCTCAGTTCAGTGCAGCTCAGCATCCTTGATCTTAGTTGTTTTGGTCTCCAGGCACCAAGAGCTGCTTCTAGGCTGAGGATGGGGCTGGCCCTGGCTCCCAGGACTGGCCCAGATTCTCAAGAAATGCTGGCATCAGAGGCTCGCTGGTGTCTGCTGGGTGACCTCTGTGCTGGGAGCTCACTAACCCTTTGTCACTTCCCAGGTCCCCGACCCCTCCTCCTCTCCATGTCCTTTTGAACCATGGGTGCCACACAGATGAAGAAAAGTGCTCTGGAGCAATCATTTTTAATCATCTTGCCTCACAGCTGGTCCCACTGGCATGAAGTTTACCAGTCAGTAATGCTAATGATTAGTGGGATGAAGTCAAGCTGACTTCAGGGAAGTAATTTTCTGTAAATACTGCCCACTTCCACTTTGCTATTGATTACTCTAAGCCTCTTATAGATGTAGGTGGGAGTCTGGAGTGGCTGGCTGTGGTGAGAGGAGTGTCAGACAGGGTGTAGTGTTTAATCCTGGTTGGGATCCTTCTCCCCTGCCATGGGCCACTGGGTCTTTGGCTTTAGCCTCCACCCTGGACACAAGGCCTTGCAATAGAAGCCTATCACCATCCCTACCACTGTACACCTGGGGGCATGGGAAAGTTAAAGGAACATTACTCTGGCTTCATACAAGGAATCTAGGACCTCACATCCTACATTCTACAGTCATAGGCCGAAAGAGATGGAAAAAACCCCAGAATGCCTTGTAGACTCATAGCCTTTTATCTGGAATATTTCAAGTTGTAAATAACTTGAAAATCCAACAACAGAAACAGGAACCAAAGTGATATATCCATACCGTGCACTATAATGCAGCCATAAAAATGTCACTAATTTGTAACCTGAAAAGATATTTACAACATATCATGAAGAAAAGCATGTTATGGCATGGAATCTAAGAGGCGATTTTGGAAATATATGTGTGTATATATAGATATATCAATACACCCACACAAACATGTTAAAAAGTTGGGGAAGGAGATGGCCATTTAGCTCATTTGGTTAGAGCATGGTGCCGATAACACCAAGGTCTGGGGTTCGATTCCTGTACTGGCCGGCCAAAAAAAAAAAAAGTTGGGAAGGACATATATCAACACATTAACAGTGAGACATTCTATATAATTGACATCGTGTTTTATTTTTGCTCATCAGTATTTTCTCATTTTCTTATTTTTGGGGGGGAATGATTTTTTTACATTTTGCATTTCGTGTGTTATCCAGTTTCACATTCTCACAGGATCAGCAATTCCAACAGCCACCGAGTCTCCCAAGTCTGAAATGGCAAGACAGCCACAGCTCCAGCTAACGGTAAAGCACTGATATGCTCACAAAACAAAATTAAATTGCACAATTTTTCCTTCATTTCATTTTTCTTAAACTGACCCCTGACACAAAGGTTCATTGCTGAAGAGTGGAAATGCTTTTCTTCTTCATGCCTCAAACTAAACATTAAACTTGCCTGACAGGGCAAACGAGGTCTCTTTAATAATGGTACACACAGACACACACAAAGTCCTTTATGATGCATAAATATTATATTACACAGGGTACAATGATACTTTTCACATTTTGGTTGGTTTCAAGGCTTAGAAAGAAAGAAGAGTGATGGCAGGGTGGGTATGCTGCAGAGAAGTAAGCGAAACAGGCAGAGAAAGGGTTTTCTGACCATTGCCGGCCCATCTGGGAAGGGAGCAGAGGGCCCCTATTTGAAGTGAAAAGGTAAACACTATGTACTTGCTGGATGGTGGCTATGGTTGAGCCTGCAAGTGTGTGGGGGCTGTGGGAGGCGCTGGACCATCAGGGCAGAACCAGCTGCAGGGCTAGGTCCTCCCTGAGCAGGGGGCATGTAGGGGCAGGGTGTGGAGAGGGACCAGGCACGATGAACCGTTAGTGGCTGGAACCTGTTGCTACAGTGACACAGTGTGAGAACAAACTGTACACCCACATATATACAAGTGTCTTCATTCATGGCAGAAACTATGCAGAGTTCAATGCCTTGTTTCCTTGAGGCACAGCTGCAGAAGCAAGTTTGGGTTGGAGGTCAGGCCTGGCTAGATCCCACTGAGGCCTCAGTGCTGGGTGTGGGTACCCCAGAGAGGAATCCCCCACATCCTCCTGGGAGGCCTTGGAGAAAGGCTTTGGGGTGGAACAGGGCTGAGGAAGGGGAGGGAAAGGAAACAGGAAGCAGTCCACTGAGTCAGGCTTAAGATTGACAGTCCTTGGAGGGAAGTGGCAGCTCTGTGCAGGTCTCCTGGGGGCAGTGGAAGCTCAGGGCTTCTATTCGGGTGCCATCACACAGGTTCCCAGAACCAAATCCCGGTGACAAGACTGAAGAACTAACAGAACTGCCGATACTTCTATCCTTGCTGGGTGGCATCAGAGGAAGGGTGCCAGTGCCCCTGAGCATGCAGGACAGTGGTAGAAGCAGCTGGGTAGGTGAATGGAGCATGTGAGTTGCTGGGGTCAGCTCTGTGATGTACGGAGGGTAAGGGGCCCAGGCCACTGGGGACTTAAGGATGAGAGCAGGTCCTTAAGGATCAGGTCATAGAGGTCCAATGTGATGAAGTGTGCTCCTAGGGCAGGGCGAGCATTGGTGGGATTCAGTGCAGCCATTACCTTGCTCTTGACCATCTTGGTGTTGACTTTGGCAAACTCTAGCTTCAGGGCCTGCGGGTTCTTGCGATCAAAGGGAATGCCATTCAATGCAGTCTTGGCCGCTCCTGCATGGCTGTCAAAGATCACAAAACAACAGGCTGTCTCAAGGTGAGCCGGATCAGGGACCCTTCACACACCTTGAATGGCCAGAGTAGCAGGTAGAATTCTCTGGGTTTAATGTCCACAGAGAGGCCACTGACGAACAGCATCTGGACCTCCTCCAGGGTTCCACTGGAGCCCCTGCCTGTGCTGGTGCCCGTGCTGGTGCTGAGCTTGGTCCAGCTTCAGGTTGCTCTTGGTGTGTGGGGAGGGGGGTGGCGCTGGCAGAGGAAGAGGGAGGGAACGAGGAAGGCAAGTGCCATGAGTGGTGTGCTCCAGGGGTGCGGGACAGGGTGGAGGTAGGGGCACAGGGGGCGGTGAGAGGGGCAGGGGTCACATCAAGTTTGGTGGGTGTGGGAGGCAGGGAGGGAGTGCAGTGACCCTATTTTCTCTTTTTCTGAATCGGATTACTAGTGTGAAAGGGTCAGAGTCTTATCACAGCCTTGGTCCACAGAGACCTGGCCCTGACTGGCAAATGTGTACATAACAGGTCAGGCTGGGGGATGACTTCCAACTCTTGAATGTAGCTGTGGACATGGAGTTGATTAAGCAGTGTTGCTGGTGGGTCCACTGTGTGCCCAGCCCAGGGTGGTCTTAAGTCTGAAGGAACTTATGACCTAGCTCAGGAGGTAACATTCATTCATCCAGCAGTTGCTGAGCACCCCTGGGCACTGTACGAGATACCACATTTGTAGGACTGAACAAACCTGTTCACAGGTTGCATAACGTGTTGCATGGTATAAAGAAAGTGTCATGAGAGCTTGGAGGGGGACCAAGAGGAGGGACAGAGGAGGTCGCCTTTGAGCAGGAATTCGAGGAGCAGCAGGACATTTGTGAGTGATCATGAGGGCATGGCCCACAGTGCTGAAGGAAAAGCTGAGGCTGCTTACCTCTGCAGGTGTGTCAAAGCCCAAACACCTGGCTTCTGTTACCAGTGTGCTGCCAATGAACTGTGTGGCCCGGGGAAGCTTATTTAACTCCTCTAAGCCTCAGTTTCCCCATTCACAAAATGCAGATCATTTCGTATCCTCCTCTCCACCCTCCAGGCATCTCCCCTTCTCATCAGGATGTTGTGAGCAGACATGATCTGAGCTTTGTCCAGGAACTCCCCACTGGCCTCTTGAGTTTGTCACTTGCTAGCTTGACTGCTCCGGTTTGTTGATTCTGCCAGCTTTGACAGGGTCTGATGGCTGCGTTGCTCCTTCCTCTAAGCCGCTGTAATGGCTTTAGTGGTTAAATCAGGGGAAAGAAATGCACCTAATTCCTGTTTTGTACCTGTGAAGGTTCTCGCTATCTTTTAGCAGGGTGGTTTGGAGAATGCTGAAGACCCTAGGGAAGCCAGCTCGGCAGGGGACATGGAAACACCAGGCTGAGACCCCGGTAGCACTGCTCTCACTAGGCCTGCGGTGGCAGGCATTCGCTCCAGTGCTGGGCTGCAGCTTGTCTTGGGGCTGTGCCCAGCAAAGCTATGGCAACAGCATTACAGGGAGACCCTCTTCCCACCTTCAGGACCACCAGCTGCTGTATAAGCCAGTGGCTTCCCTGGCTGAGGGATGGGGGAGTCAGAGTCTGGAGTGGGAAGGGCCCATAGCAATCCCTAGTTCAGCTTCCTCTGGAGAAACTGAGGCAGTACCAGTAGTCCCCAGTGGCAGATGAGGAGATGGGGTAAGTTAGCTCTGAGCCCCCATCTCTGAAGCAGAAATGTCTTGACAAGCAAGGTTATGATGCCCTCAGCACAGGTCCTCCTTACTGAGTTGCTGGGTAAAACCTGCTTGTCATGATTACTTATGTGGACTGAGGGGCCAGTTCAAGGGGACTTGGTTCTGGCTTTGGCCCTGGCTCTCCATGTTGTAGGTGAAGCACATGAGCTCTGGAATCAGAAACTGTCCTGCCTCCACTGCTTATTTGTTTGGTGACCTTGGACACCAAGATCAGTTTCCTTATCTGCAAAATGGGTTATTATGAGGAATCATGGGTTCCCAGAAGTGGTCTCTTTTACTGGGCCCATTTAGAGAAGGTGCTGAACCTCCCAGGGCTTTGATTTCCTTCTGTGGCCCGTGGAGGTTGAAACCCCATGACATGACATTACCTCTTAAAAGCCAAATCCAAGGGGTTTTTCTTATTTTGGGAGGTCGGGGCAGAGGGGATGATGTCTGTCCCCCACCCACACTGTTGGCTGTGCTGTTAGGGGTGGCCATTACAAAGCTGCTACTTGTGTGAAGATTCCTTGGAATTAGCCCTTTTCTTCCCAGCCATTATTGGTAGGGGAAAATGGGAGCCCAGCTTGAAAGCAGAGAGCCAAGAGCTACCAAAGGCGGCCACCCAGTAAGGGGCAGGGAGGAGTGAGCCGCTTTGTAATGTGACATTTACATCCAAATGAGTAAGCGGGAGTAGAGGGGGAGGCTCAAATGAGTTAATCTTGCCTTTCTGCTTCTCACAGGAGCAATGCCTGCTCATAACCCTGCATTCTGGAAACAGCCTTGTCTCTGCTTTTCTCCCTGTCAGAGCCCCCCAGGTTTGCCTTGGACTCTGGGTCCCTTCCCATCCCTCCTCATGGCTCACTCCTGTCCTCTTACCTGTCACATAGATCCTCTGGCCAGACAGGTAATGACCAGTCCCACTGGCTGCCCTGTGGCCAGTCTTCTTGCTGGGGAACCAGATCCTGGTGTAAGAGTTTCCTGTGTCCCATAGCATTCAGGGCTGTGGACTGGGCCCCTTGTCTACACACAGAGTCCTGCCTTCAGAGAGCTGAGAGGCTGGGTCACCCCAAGGGCTAAGGGTGGCCGAGCTCCCCCTGGGAGGACCTGGGGACTCCTGCACATCACTACTGTCTGGTCCAATGAATCTTCTCTGTCTCAGCATCAGCCCCGCCACCCAATGGCTGGTGACCGGGGGCAAAGTTGCTTCCTCCCACTGTGCCTCGGTTTTGTCAACTTTGAGGGCTCTTCCAACTCCGATGGTCTCTCTGCCATGATCTGTACAGCCCCTGGCTAACAGCCCATGAAAATGAGTGCCTGGAGGAACTTTCTGGTTGGTTCTCCCAGCTCTCAGTAGAGGCCAAATCTGAGGCTTTTGGTGAGGGGCATGGGGAGCTGTAGCACTTTCAGAAGAGGTCTGAGGCTCCACACCTCTTCCCTTTCCACATGATCTGACACTTAGGTGATCTCATTGGCAAACTCAGGCTGAGAGGTTGCCGGCCAAGCTCTGTGGGCCTGTGCTCAGGGGTCTGGGGTGGTGCTCGGCTGATGCAGGTCTCAGACTAGTGACAGGGAGCAGGGAGCCTGTCCTTTGCTTGTTGGATGCATGTGGCTGGAGCGTGGTACTGGCATACTGCATACAGGCATTTCGTCCGTTTTTTGTGGTCTCACTGCACGGGGTGGGCAGTATGACCTCTTTTATAGGTGAGAAACCTCCGGTTCAGAGATCCTGCCTAAGGGAGTGCAGTCAGTCACTGGAAAAGCCAGTCTTATCTTTTCAACTCCAAAGCTTGTGCATCTAAACCACTACCCCTCTCCCTCCCTCAAGTATCATATGAAATGAAAGATCAGGGGGTGTTTGCCTAAAGAAGGTGGTGCTGTTTGCTAGGCTATAGGTTTCAGAAGTGTCATCATGGACAAGAAGGGACAAATTTGTTCTGCACTGTGACCCAGAGTAAAATAAGGGGGCAGGGAAGATTCTGGAATCAATTTGAGAACATCTCCAGTAAACTGTTTCTCTCAAGGCAGGTCAGCAAGGAAATGCGTGCCATGGGGACCTTACAGGGCCTGGAGATTCTGTTCTGCCTCCTGCCCTGTGCCCCCTGCCTTCTGTCAGAGGCGGGGTCCCTGTGCTGTGGAGGCACTCTTGTTGGGTCCCAGGGAGCCCTGCAGGAAGACTATTTTCTATCTACCTTAACTAAGGGAACACTTTGGAGGGCTCTCATAATGAGGGGTGGGGAGGATGGGGAAAGGCACATGAGGCTGGAGGGCAACATGGGAGGTGGTATGAGAGCCAGCTCCAGGGCCATCTGGCCTGGCTTCATATCCTGGCTCCAGCAGCTGTGTGTCCTTGGGCAAGTTACTTAACCTCTCTGCACGTCATCTTCCTCATCTATAAGTTGGAGATAATAACAACACTCATATGGCCATTGTGAGGATTAAATAAATTAAAGACTTAAGTCATCAACACTCAGTACCTGCTATTTAAAAACCACCATCAACAACAGAACTTGGCCTGGCACAGAGATCCTGAGGGCCCAAATCCCTGCAAGCTCCTGCTTTGCCAGTTTTGTGCCGACAGCCTTGGTGAGGAGAGGCCCCTGGAGATTCACACAGGTGCTGAGCCTCCTGCTGGTCAGGTTTGAAGCCTTTGAGTTGCTTTCTCCCCTCCCATGTCCACCTCACCCAGCTGGCATAGACATTGTGGAGCACGCTGCGAACCAGAAGGCCGCAAACTCAGGCCCCAGCTCTGCTTAATAGCTGTGTGCACTTGAGCAGCAGTCTTTTCTGAACCTCAGTTTCCTCATCTGTAAAGTGGGCAGAGGGGCACCTGTGCTGCTGTCCCCCTATGAATCTGGGGAGGATCGAACATGGAAGTGCTTTATAAAGTCAAGTGTGTGTGAGTGCACGTGAGGAACTGTCCTGAGCTAAGGGAGCGAGTGGCTTCCGCTTCTCCTTCTCCCCAGGAGAGCTAGGGGGTAGCTCTCCCTAGTTTCCAAGCCTAGTTTCCAAGCCTAGAGGAGAGGAGGGGATCTGTCTTTAGAGGATTCAGTTGTGTGGGCTCTGTCCAGAGGGTAGAGAGCAGAGCCCAGTGGGAGTTCCTCACCCTTTCCTGGGTTATGAAGCCCCAGGCCCTGCCCACCCCTCACCACAGGGCTCAAGGCGTGGGAAGGGAAGGAGACTGAAGAAACCTTGCTGAAGTTCAGCAAGGGCTTGGAGTCTGTTGGCCTGGAGGTGGGGGCGCAGGATAACTAGAGCTTCAGGTAGACTTGGCAGGAGCTCTAGAGAACAGTTAGATGAAGGAAACACACATCCTCTGCCGGAGCAACGCTTCCTGCTCCTGAGCATACATCTGAAGACATTCTCACACCAGCCCTTAAGTACAGACAGGGGCCCCCTCGGGCGTCACGGGCAGAGTAAAGAGGTAGAGTGGGGTGGGTACACGGCATGGTATGCCAGGCAGCGGTCAAAAGCAGGTGGATTAGATGTATGCAGCCTGTGGATGGATTGCAAAACATGACTTAGTCAGTAGCACTGATACTATTGGGCACTAACACCCCTCCCCACTGAGAGGAACCAGGACTTCTTGGAGAAATGGCTGATTCCAGGGCTGAGGCAGGGAAGGTTCAAGTGAGTCTTACTGGAAAGTCAGGAAATACATCACAGAATGCTGGGCAGTATCAAAAGACACAGGAGCCAGACTGAAGGGGCTCTATTCGAGCACCAAAGTAATTAAATACAATAATGAGTTGTAAATTACTGGAGATATGGGAGTCCATGTGGGTAATAAATAAATGGGCAAGAAGGGAAGGCTCTTACTCACAGTAGAATGCTGAGGACTGTTGGCATTGGAAAATCATTTCACAGCAATCATAACAAGCAGGTCAGGCAAGAATCATCAGCAGATGCGAAATCTAGGGGCAGCGGAAACTAAATGTTGATGAGAAGCGGGGTATTTGCATGCTCTTAAAGTGCATCCCACAGACTTCTTGTTAGTTGCAAGGGAGAAAAAACACAGCAGTCATTATACAGTGGGAAATCAAGTAACACCTTGACCGAGTGATCGAAATTAACATTAAAGATGGACTTTGTGTGCCTCCTGATGTGATACCCGAAAAGGACACACCACCTGTGCAAGTCTTTCAGCTGAGGATGCATAATCCCAATGGAAACACAAGGAAACGCCACACACAAAACAAGGGACTCTATTAAAAAGTCAGGGGTGGTAGTGTGGTATTCTTCCAAAATGTCAATGTCATAGAAGACAAATTAAAGTGGCCCAAAGAGACACGATAACTAAATGCAATACCTGATCGTAGCCTGGGTCTGGTACTAGAGGGGGAAAGTGCTATAAGGTCACCTGACCATAGTGACACATGGGCCATATGTTAGATAAGTGTTCTGTCAATGCAAATTCATGAAATCCATAGCTGAATTGTGGTTATGTAAGAGAATGTCCCTATTCTTAGGGAATACACACTGAAGTGGGGGGAAAGGGCTGTGATGTGTGTATATTACCCTCAAATGATTGAGGAAAAAAGTGCGTGTGGTTGTGGGGAGAGAATGCATGCACAAATGATAAAGCAAATACAATAAAATGTTAACAATTGCTAAATCTAGGTAAAGGGTATATGATGTTTTAGATGCTGCTGTTTTGTGGCTTTTTGTAAATTAGAAATTATTTCCAAATAAAAAGGGGAAGGGGGGAGAGAGACTTAAAATAATATTCAAATGTTCTAAATAAAAAATTCTTAAACTGAAAGTCTAAAGATGTTTGAGTGAAAGCCTGACCCATACTGTATGGCTTCACTTATATTAGGTTCAAGCCAGATTAATGATGAGGAAAATCAGGGGGTAGAAACTGGAAAGGGTCACAGGGGAAGTGAGTGACCCTATGGGGGTCTTGAAATGTTTTATATCTTGACCTGGTTGGAGGTCACATGAGTGTATACATATACGGAAAAAATCAAACTGTACACCTACCTGTACTGTAAGCATTTTATTGTATGTGTATCTCAGATTAGAATTTTTTTTAGCCCAACAAGCAAATGAAAAGATGCTCAATGACACTAATCGTTAGGGAAATGCAAATCAAAACCACAGTAAGATAGTACCTCATACCCACTAGGATGGCTGCTATTAAAAAAAAAAAGAAAAGCAGACATAGCAAGTGCTGGTGAGGATGTGGAGAGATTGGGTCCCTTGTGCACGTTGGTGGGAGAGTAAAATGATGTGGCCACTGTGGGAAACAGTGTAGTGTTTTCTCAACAAATAAGCATAGAATCACCATATGAATCCAGCAGCTCCGCTTTTGTGTACACATCCAAAGGAACGGAAAGCAGGGTCTTGAAGAGGTATTTGTACACCCATGTTCATAGCAGCAGCATTCACAATAGCCAAGAGATGGAAGCAACCCAAGTGTCCATCAACAGATGAACTGATAAACAGAATACAGTATATACACACATACGATGGAATATTATTCAGCCTTAAAAAGGAAAGAAAATCTGACACATGCTACAACATAGATGAAACTTGAGGACATTATACTCAAGATTCATTGTACTCATTATAAGTAAAATAAGCCAGTCACAAAAAGACAAATATTGTATAATGCCATTTATATGAGGCATCTAGAGTCGTTAAATTCATAGAGACAGAAAGTAGAATGGTGGTTGCTGGAGGCTGGGGGGAGGGAGAGATGCGGAGTCAGTGTTTAATGGGTACAAAGTTTCAGTTGTGTAGGATGAAGAGTTCTGGAGATTGGTTGCACAACAGTGAGAATGTATTTTACACTACTCAGCTGCACACTTAAAAATGGTTAAGATGGTAAACTTTTATGTGTTATTTTACCATAACCAAAAGTTAAAAATAAATTTAAAAAAACGAAGATTTTTAATGGTGCTTAGTGAAAAAATATAGAAATGGGACAAGATCTGTAGCACAACACCATTTACCTACATTAAAAATATGAGCATAAGACTCACCATTGTGGTCCAAAATTAAAGAACAGAACAACCACAAAAACAAAAAATCCCTCGGTTCTGGCCGACACATGGTGCCAGCAGAGGACAGAAGCTGGCTCTTGCCATCACTGTTGGCCTGAGTTGTGCGGGACTCAGGGCAGGGAGACCCTGGCCCTGTGCTGGGCTGGGGTGGGAGGTTATATGGGACCTGGCTGCTCACAGAACTGGGTCAGAACAGAGGGAAGACAGCAAGGACCTAGGCCTGGACAGGGCTGCATCTCACAGCATTCACTCCTGGTTATCGACTGTCTGTTCTCCAGCCCCTGTCCTGAATGCTTTGTATTAGGTCCTCTAATCCTTACCGCAACCCCATTGGATAGGTGCTGTTGTAGCCCCATGTCACAAATGAGGAAACTGAGTCACAGAGAGTTTGATTAACTTGCTCAGGGGCACACAGCTGGAAAATGGCAGAGCTGGGATGTATTATGGGTGGTCTGGAATCATTCTTTAAGCCACAATATGCATCCTCTAAGTAGAGAATCCTTCACGTGGTGGTCCAAAGTGGGGAACAGAAAAGCAGATCAAAGTGGTCCTCGGGGCTCCCTGGGACCAGATGGGAGTGCCTGGCAACCTGGGCTGAGAGATCTCGTAGTCCTTGCTTTCCAAACTACCTGCAGGGCTACACCCTCAGGATCTAAACCTGGAAGGCTCTAGAAGCCATTGAGACAGCGCTCTAGCCCTTCCCCTTCCTGCTGTTTCTCTGGCATCCTGCCCATTCCCCCCGCCTCCACTTTGCCTCTACTTCTCTCCAACCACAAGACCTCGACCATTCAAATGCTGTCCATCCTTCAGGGCCTAACTCAGCTGCCACCCCTGAGTCCAGCCTGGCCACTCCTCCCCAGAACTCCTGCAGGCTTTTTGAGAGCTGGATTCAAATCGGGGTTCAGCTAATTATGAGCTTGTGACCTTAGGCAAGTTACTTAAGTTCTCGGGGCCTCAGTTTCCTTTAATAATAATATCTAACATTCACTGAATATTGTGTGGAGTACATATATTATCTCATTCAACCCTGCAAGGTATGTACTATAATGTTCTTACCCTGATATGAAATTTAGTAATTTGCTTTAGGCCACACAGCTGTTACATGGCAGACCTGGGACTTAACCTGAAGACAGTGATCCTAAAGGTTAGGTGTGAGGGATTATAAAGTGTTGTCAAGTGGTAATGTAGCTGCTGCCTATTCTGGTCCTTTCTTTTTTTAAGTGAGGTGAAATTCACATAAAATGAACCACTTAAATTAACTATTTAAAGTGTACAATTCAGTGGCATTCAGTACATTTACAATGCTGTGTAACCATCACCTCTATCTAGTTCCAAAACACTTTTGTCACCCCAAAGGAGACCTCATACCATTAAGTAGTCACTCCCTACCTGTCTGAGAAAAGATTATTTCCATTTTCAAGATTAGGAAACCAAGGTACAGAGAAGTAATTAAGTTAGTCGGTGTTTAAGCTGGGACTTCAGCTTAGGTCTGTTGAATTCCATGTCTGGGATGCTGTGCTGCTCTGCCTCTTATAACTTAGTATATTGGACTTTGAATTATTTAGATCATTACCAACTCTATATTTGTTACAATGTGACTTTTTTTTTTTTTTTTTTTTTGTCTTTTTCGTGACGGGTACTCAGCCAGTGAGCGCACCGGCCATTCCTATATAGGATCCCAGCGCCGCATTCTCCCAAGTGCGCCACGGGGTCGGCCCACAATGTGACATTTTTAATGAGTTTTGGGAAATGCTTTAGTATCTTTATATAAATTAAGTGGATGACCATTTGGAACTTGATTTCTAATTTCTACACATTAAAATTTGGAAACTAGAACTGTATCAAAAAATCAGTTTGTTTTGATTCCAGAGGCCATTTAATCTCTGGGTGATGATTCAATTAATCTAATCTAGAACTTTCCAGACAGCTCTTACGATATGGGAGGGACACATTATCAAAAGTCTTGATAAGTTAAAATTTTCACTAAACTCCCTTTGATGGAGCCGGGATAGTCAGGCCTCCTCCTCCTTCGGGGACTCTTCGGGGGCACGATGACCAGGTGATGTGATATAGAGTGGCGTTCCCAGAGTTAGCAAGAATTTCCGTGGGTTGCTATGTGCTTCCTCCTCTCTCAGCTAGAATGTTAACTTCATAATCTTTGTTTTTTAAAAGGTTTTTTGAGATATAATTCACATACTATGCAATTCATCCATTTAAGGTATACAATTCAGTGTTTTTTGGTATATTACATTAATGTTTAAAATTGTGATAAATATATATATAACATAAAATTTGCCACTTTAACCATTGTGAAGTGTACCACTCAGTAGCATGAACTATATTCACAGTGCTGTACAACTATCACCGCTGCCTATTTCCAGAATTTTTTCATTACCCCAACAGAAACTCTTAACTATGAAGCACTAGCTTCCTAGTCCCCGCTCCCCAACCCCTGCAGCTGCTATTCTGCTTTATGTCTGTGAATTTGGAAGTGGAGTCATGCGGTGTTTGTCCTTCTGTGCCTGCCTTCTTTCCTTAGCATGGTATTTTCAAGGTTCATCCATGTTGTAGCACATAGCAGAATTCATTCCTTTTTATGGCTGAATAACATTTTATTGTACGTGTATACCATGTTTTGTTTATCCATTCATTCACTGATGGGCATTTGGCTGTTGTGAATAGTGCTGCTGCCAACATTCATGTAAACGTATTAGAGTCGGCCCTCATTATCCGCGGATGGAAAATATCCGGGGGAAAAAACCCAATATAAAATAACAATACAACAATAAAAATAATGCAAATAAGAAATACAGAATAACAATTATTTACATAGCATTTACATCGTATTAGGTATTATAAGTAATCTAGAGCTGATTTAAAGTATACCGAAAGGTGTATGTAGGTAATGTGCAAATACTATGAAATTTTACATAAGAGACTTGAGCACCGGTGGATTTTGGTATCCTCGGGGGTCCTGGAACCAGTCCCCGAGGGACAACTGTACCTACTTTTAATTCTTTCACTTCGACCTCGGAGTAAAATTGCTGGGTTATACGGCAAGCCTATGTGTAACTTTTCGAGAAGCCTGGCCCTTATTTTCAAAGATGCTTCCCTCCGTGTGGCTGTCATACCCTGGCGGGCCCCAGCAGGGACGGGGAGCTGCCCGCCTCCCCTCCCGTGCAGCCGCCTCCGCCCCTGCTGGGCGCGGCGCTCTAACCTGTCACCCGCCTCCGCCCCTGCTGGGCGCGGCGCTCTAACCTGTCCCCTCTCTCCCCACAGACGTGCCGGTGGAGAAGCTGGCGGCCATGCCGGCCTTGCGCAGCGTCAACCTCCGCTTCAACCCGCTCAACGCCGACGTGCGCGTGATCGCCCCGCCGCTCATCAAGTTTGACATGCTCACGTCGCCGGAGGGCGCACACCCCTCCCCATCCTAAGCCCCGCCTCGTGCCCACCCGGCAAGGGACAGAGGCCGCTGGCCTGGCTCGCTGAGGGGAGGGAGTCCATGGGCCCTTGGGAGCGGGGGTGGGTGGGCCGAGCAGCGCGTGGTGGGAGGGGTGCAGCCGGCCCGGGATGGATCGCTTTGAGCAGTAGTGGGCTCCGGAACGCCCCGAGGGAGGAGGTGAGGTGGGGGCTGGAGCCTGGACTCTGGGCACTCATCGCTGCTGTGCAAACTTGGGCAGATTTCCTGCCCTCTCTGAGCCTCGTTACATCACGCACCTTCTGACCCCCCAGGTGAGCATCACCTAGCACTCTCTGGGCCCTGCGGGTTTGAGGCCTTGTTTCTAGTGCTGAGAGCCAGTCGCTGCCCTGAGAGGAGTAGAAAACTACTTCCAAATATTTATTGCTTCCTGAGAACCAACCTGGATGAGGCCCTTCGCAGGGCCCCATCCTCAGCCCTGTGGGTCCCTGGACTGGCAGGAGCCTGAACCAGGGGTCCTGAGAGAGCTGCAGAGAGAGTGTGGCTTGGCCCTGTAGCAGGGTGAGAACGTTTATGTAGGAGCCCAAGGACCATCAGGCAGGGAACTGGGGAGTAAATCAAGGCAGCACTGTCCTTCCTCATGGTTAAGAAATTGGTGGGGTAGGAAGTTTTGAGTGCTCCATCCCTCCTTGGTGGTGACCAGTGTGCCTGGCATTACACCCCGAACTACAGGAGAAGAGGCGCAGAGAGAAACAAAGCCATTTGCGCCTGTGGCTCTGGTTCAGCCAAACTGCTGCAGTCTCCCTCCAGCAGCAGTTTGGCTGCCTTGTCATGGCCCCCCTGGGGGAAGAAGGCACTGTGGACCACTGCATTTACAGCCAGCCAGCTCCCTGGCCACCACCCAAAGCCCTGATGACCTAGTCATTTCAGTGCTATCTATGTGGGGTCTAGGATATGGCCAAGCAATAGGGTGACCAGCCATCATGATTTGCCTGGGACTGAGAGGTTTCCCAGGAGGTGGGACTTCCAGTGCTAAAACTGGGACAGTACCAGGCAAGCAGAGATGGTTGGTTCCCTGCCAGGAGAGGGCCTGGGCTCCTGGTTTCTGGTAACACCTGTGGTTTGGAGAACCTCTGACCTCTTGATCCCCCAGGTATCTACCTCCAACCTTCTCATCTGTGGAATAAGCAGACTCAGAGCTGCCCCGTGCCCCACCTGGTCTGCATCTTCCTCTGAGTCTGTGGAGGCACCTGATGCCCTAGGACTTGGGGCAAAGCATGGCCACCCAAATCCTGTGTCCTGTGAACCAGTGGCCACTTTACCACTGCTCAGAGGAGTCACTCCTTCTCACATGATCCCAATTTCCTTCCCCTCTGCAGGCCGCCTCTCTCTTGGCAAGGAGCTGACAGGTTGGACCATAGTTGGCCTGTCACTGAGCACTCAGTATCCCAGGAAAGACCTTGTTCACTCTGCTCATATCCCAGAGCCTAGTTGGCAAAACTCCAGGGAAGAGCTTTTCAGGATGAGGCATCAAGGCAGGATCTCAAAGGATACCAAGTTCAGCTGTGGATGTCAGGGGCAAGTAGGAACTGAAGTCCAGTCCAGGAGGGGCTGGCCTCACCCACCCCATGTCCTGGAATGGCATTTCTCCTTGTGGAAGAAGAGGCATGCTTTCTGCTAAGCACAAAGGCGTTTTGTGTGATCAGAGCCTTGCAACTGGGAGTGCGGTTTGTGGACCAGCAGCAACAGTATCACCAGGGAGCTTGCTAGAAATGCAGAGTCTCAGGCCTCACCCATACCTACCGACTCAGAGCCTGCATTTTAGCAAGATCTCCAGCTGATTCCTACAAGCACTTTACAGTTTGAGAAGAGAGGGACCAGGGGTGACCCTGGGGATGTCCTCTGAGTAGAGGGTGAAGATTCAGTTCTCCCCCTGCTACCTCCAGGGATCTGAGTCTGTGCTCAGCCCCCACCCTAACCCAGCCCTGTGAGACCTTTGGCCTCTTAGATCTTTCCAGAGTCTTCCTGACACTCCCAGTGGTGGAAGCATCCTGTGGTCATCAGGAAATGAGGGTTGGGTTTGTTGGCCCCTCAGACCCTGCCTTTCTGGTTACCCCCGTATGCCAAGCTGCCTGTTTCCTCAGGGCCTCACCATAAGCCCTTTGAAGAGGCTGCTTCTGGAAGTTGTTTTCTACTGTGCTTGGAGAATTTGCCCTTGCTTCTCTGGGAAAGCTTGGGAAGTCAGAGAAGCCCCCAAATCAGAGCTCACAGTGTGAGTGAGCCCCTTAGCTTCTGTCTGCAATAAAGAATGCACTGGCTTCATCTGCCTGCTTGGTGTCTGATTCATTCTTACTGCACAGACCTCGTGTAACCTTGGTGGCAAGCCAGCCCTCATGCGAAGAGGAGCTGCTCTTGTTGAAAGCACGAGGTAAAGGGAGCTAGATTGGGTGATACCCAGAATAGTCACAGGTGAGGACAGGTGCAGCCAAGCAGAATTGATGCACAGCCCAAAGCTGCGCTGCTGCTACAGAGCAGAAAGCAGCCCTGGGCGAAACTGCATACCTGGGGATGGATGAAGAGGCCAGCTGTCTCCAAGTCCGCTGGAAATGACTCCCTTAGTAATTTGTTCCTTTGGGTCCATGGTTCTCAAAGAGGGGTCTCTGGACCCACAGCATCAGCACTACCAAGAAGCTGGTTAGAAATGCAAATTCTCGGCCCTACTGAATCAGAAGCTCTGGGGTTGGGGCCTAGCACTATTTTAATAAGCCCTCCAGACAGTTCCGATGCATGCTCAATCAGCAGAACCACTGTGCTGGGTTCGAGGTTAAAGTCAGGCTTTGTTTTTAAATCTGAGAGGCCAACTTGAGTTTGCTTTGAGTTTTAGGCCAGATACTCCATTATTTTTATTTAACAAATGCACATACAGCTTAGTGGGTACCAGGCTGTGTCTAAGTGCATTACAGATATTAACTCACTTCATCCCTGTGACAATCCTATCTTGCTTTGTGATTTGGACAAAGCTCTTTCTTTCTCCAGGCCGTGTTTCCTGTCTGTAAAATGAAGGTGCTGCACCAGGAGATCCCCGAGGCCCCTTCTAGAACTCACATTGTCACTATTTCTGAGGGCCCTGCTATCACTTATAACTAAGTGTCCCCTGTGGATTAGCCTAGACTCAGGCTGCTGCCCTCCCCCACCCCAAAGGTCAGGGAGAGGAATGCCACCTGTGTGGTTCTTGTCCAACGCTGGCTCACCAAAATATCACCAGATCAAACTGTTACTCAGACAAAGCTGATCCTACTCTTCTTACCATGAGGGAGATCTCAACCTCGACAGAGCTTTCCTTGGAATGTCAGAGTAGGGGAGGCAGTCGAGAAGTTAGAGATTTCAGAATCTGGTTTTAGATGGGGCTTTCAGTGCAGGGGAGGAAGCCTTGATTAGGAGTCGGTACAGATCATGACAGGGTTTAGTATGGGTCGACAAAGCAAGGAGGGAATTTTGAGGCAAAGGGTTCAAAGAGACTTGGGGTGTAAACTCTTTTGATGCTACTAAGAGTTGAGCAGTTTGCTGTTCCTTTTAAATGATTCTTTCAGAGAGCTCCTGGAATAAACAGTAAAGTTACAAGTATTTACCACTTTTATTTCCTGGGCAAGAGTTTCCTGGAATAGTATGGTTATATTGAAGAAGACAGTGGAATAAAGAAGTTAACATGGACAGTGAGCTGTGCGGGCTAGAGGGTTTTGGTTGTGAGTTTCCCTGAAATACCATGTTGTACCCCAGAGCCCTACTTTTGAGCTACTCTTTACATGAAATATGCCTGTCCTTTCTCAGAAAGCCAGCCATAGGGAGCGGGAGCAGTTCCAGCAGGGCAGAGTCCTGGCAGAGATGCCGAGGCCGGGAAGAGGGGGCCTGGGAGAAGAGTGTGCCTCCGGGCTGCTGGGCAGCCAGACCAGGCTCTGACTATGAGGGTACTTCAAAAAATTCATGGAAAAATAGAATTAGAAGATAATGCAAATCTTTTTATGAGCTTTTTGAAGTACCTGTGTATGCGTCTCAAGGCCGGGCAGACTGGACCTATCCTTGAGAAAAGGGTTACAAGCCCAGCTGCTTCAGGTCCAGGCAGGAGCACTCGTGGAGCTGCTAGTGTTTATCAGCACTAGGCAAGCACTTGTATGTTTTCTCCTTTACTGTCAGCAACCACTCTCTTGGTGCCCACTCTGTGGATGAGGAAACAAGCTTCGGAGGTTAGCACGTGACTAGAAAGGAGCAGAGCTGGGGTTTTGGTTAAACTGGGTTTCTTCGCAACTAAAACTCCAGGGTCTTTGCTGTGAGCTCCAGACCTCTCAGGAGGCCAGCCTGGACAGAGTGATTGATCCCTTTCTCCACCCGAAACATTCCTTCTCCCATCATATTCCTGCGAAAAGGGCCTCTCTGGGCCTTTCTTTCCTCATCTATAAAATGGTTGCTGGCACTTCTTTCCCTAATGCTAGGAGGGTTAACAGCAGATGATGTAGGTAAGCACATCAGCATTACACCCATTTCACACACTGGAGTGCTTCTACATCTGCTTATGCCTGCCTTTGTGTGGGCTCAGCCTTTGGCCCTCACACAAGGACCTCGCCTCTCCCAGGGCAATGCAGAGCTGCATGCCACACGTCCCTGGAGCACACCTGGATGCTGATGAAAGATTTAGTCCCACAGGGAATGAGAAGACTGACAGCTCACTGCTCACCCACGTTTATAGTAAAGTACTCTCCAAAGGCTCTGTCTCAGGCTTCAAAGGATAACTAATGATGCAGGATGATGAGGCATTCAAGGCCTGGGCCAGCAGCCAGCTGGGGTGTGTGCTATTCTATGTGTGTACCTTCAAATTCATACCAGCAGAGGCACCTGGGCACCCTCTTTCCTGTATATAGGAAGCACTTGAGTTAGGATGTCTGCCAGAGTGGACTCTGTGGGACAGCCTCAGTGCACAACTCCAGGGAGTGTCATTCACAATGTGTCAAGGTAACTAGCACCATTTACATAGAAAACAATGAGAATGGGCCCCTGGAGTTGTGCAAGGGGTGGCACTGCATCTCTGACTATCTACAAAAGGATCAATCCCCTGTGGGCTTTTTAAGATGCAGGTTCCTAGGCACCTGATCCCTCAGTAAACCAGACTCTGGAAGTAGGGCACACACCTTTGCATCTTAAAGAGTCCCTGTTTATCCTCCACGCAGCATCCAGGAGATCCTTTTATTTATGTATTTGGTGGCTGGCCAGTACAGGGATCCAATCTTGGACCTTGGTATTATCAGTACCATGCTCTAACCAACCAAACAACCAGCCAGCTGCAGAGGATCCTTTTAACTCCTAAGTCACTCATCTGTTCCAAATCTTGCAGTGGCTGTCTGTTCAACATATAAGCCAAAGCCTTATGATGGTCTTCAAGGGCTGGTGTCATCTGTCCTGTTACTTCTCTGGCTCTTTCACTGCACTCCAGACATGCTGGCTGCCGGCTGTTCCTACAACACCCCTGGTGTGTTCACGCCTCAGTCTTTGCATTTGCTCCCCACGTACCCAGATATCCCCATGGCCAATTCCCTTATTTCCTTCAAGTTTTGCTCAAATCAAAGCTACCATAACCACCCTACTACTGTCTGCCCCATTCCACCCCAGCACTTTTATCTCCCTTAACCTGTTCAACTTTTTCTTTTATCCATAGTGCTTATCATCTAACGCTCAAATTTTCTATATGCTATAGTCTCTCTACTTCTGCTACAATAAAATTTTCACGGAGGGATCGTTGTCTTGGTTTCTGCTATAGCCCTAGCACCTGCAGCAATGCCTGGCACTAAGTAAATACACGATGTATATTTACTGAATGACTGAATAGATGGATAGTTGAGGCACACTGATGTTTGAGGACCTCTGCTTTTAAGACAATTGCTGTCTGACAAGCCATGTACGAGCTCAAGTTCAGATCCCATATTAAATACCTGTGCTTCCCCACCAGGAGAGTTTGTTTCCGTAGGACTGGAAAACAGTAGGAAGTTGTTCTCATGTTGGTCTTTCCAGACACTCACCAGCCATGGTATTGTGGCTGGGGCTTTTCCTGAGTGGCCGGGAGACCGTATGCATGACCTGGGAGAGGATAGGGGATCCCCCAACCTGCCTGCTGTGCCTGAAATACCACCATGATGGGATCACTACCTTTGGTTAAGCATTGCCCTCTCCCTGAGCTCTTATTTCAACCCCTGTCAGGATTTAGAAGAGGATTCCTAGAGACAAAGTTGAGAGGTTGCACCAGGCCATTACTACTCAAAGTGGTCCTCAGACAATCAGCATCCACAGAACATGGGGGCATGCTAGAAATGCAGAGCTGAGGTCCCTTCCCTGACCTACTGAATCGGGAATTGCATTTTGACAAGGTCCCCTTGCGATTTGTGGGCATGAATGTCCTACCAGGTGATAAATGGTGAGTTTTGGGGTTACCTTTTCTACTGGAGACAAATCCACAAATTATCATGTAACTTCACAGAGTCCGTGCCCTTAACTACTAGTAACTAACAAAATAACAAAGGTTCATTTTCACAGGAGGGCCTGTTACACAGGGCTTCACCATGCAGTTATCATCTTGGCTCGTGTCTATGTTTGGGGTATTATTTCCTAATCACGGACCGCCCCCTCGCCGCCCTGAGGACGGTGGCTCTTGAGTGTTCACATCCCTGGGACCAAGTTTACCAGCTGCTCTGTGCTTCTATCTCCGTTTTTTGCTAGAGAAAGGGCTGGAGCCACCCAGAGCATGGGGAAAAAGGAAAGAACCCCAGGTGCAAAAAGGGGTAGAGGAGGTGAAAAGCAGTTAAAATGAAAAGCTCACCATGTATCTGTGACTATGCCAAGTGCTTTCCACTTATTATCTCATTTAACCCTTGCGGCAACAGAGGAGATAGCTACTATTTTTATTGCAATTATATAGATGAAGAAACTGAGGATTGGAGGAGGTAGAGAATCTGGCCAAGGTCAGACAAGGTCAGGGGTGAGGTGGGGACAGGACAACCAGGATTCAAACCCGGGCCTTTTGGTCAGAGTCCATGTCTCTCAGAATCGGTGTCCAGGGCCCAGGGAATGGATTACAGAAGGCCCCACTTAAGCTGGAGGAAGCTTCTGGGCCGCATCCCCTCCCTGTCCTGGAGAGCTGCCCACTTTTTCCAAAGAGGCTTCACCAGCTTCCCTAGAGATGTGTTTTTCCTGACACAGTGGCCTGAACCCTTTTTGGTCTAGTGCTCACCTTAGAAGCCCTCACTGCCCCCACCCAGGGTGCAGGACCCCAGCCAGAGAGGGGAAGCTCCTCAGCATGTCCCCCCAGTGCCAGTGGGGCCTTCTGCATGCGTCCTCAGGAAGACTCCTTACACCTGCATTCTCCAGAGGAGAAGGTAGACTGTCAGCACAAGAAAGTTCTTCTGGCCCAAACCCCTCCCACTTTATAGATGGAACACTGAGTTCCAGAGGGAGTGTTCCAGAATGTTCCAGAGGGCAGGTGGAGTTCCTTACCCAAGGATGTGCCAGAGTCGGTGGCAGAGGGCAGACGGGTGCCCAGGTTTTGGGGCTGCCTGCCATGGGTTCTCTGCGCGGCCCTTGCTGGGTGCTGGTGTTTGGGAGCTCGTCTGCCCGGCACTCTTGGCTGCTAATCCTTGGCCGTTGCTGTGCTAGCTGGGCTGGGCTGGGCTGTGCTGTGGGAGCAAGTCAGCCATTGGGGCCCCTCGCTTGTTGTTTATAAATGCAAATAACAACACTGACCTACATCTTTGGGGAGAGCTCACTAGTAAGTGTTTTAAAATATTTTGAAGGAAATGATCCTCAGAGGCTGGTTAAGGAGAGGTAGTAGTGCCTCCTGGCTCCCAGGAAGGGACCCCACTCCTGTCTAGGCCACGGGAGCTGCTCCTATCTGTAGCTCCCCTGGCCTTGCTCTTCAAGGAGACAGTCCCTCCTCCCCCACCACCATCAACATACAGATGCTGAGAACATGAGCAGTGTGCTGGAGGTCCGATTCCCAGGGGACATATTTCCACCACACTGAGATCCCTTTTTCCTCCCCCACCACCATCAACATACAGATGCTGAGAACACCAGCAGTGTGCTGGAGGTCCGATTCCCAGGGGCCATATTTCTATCACACTGAGATCCCTTTTTCCTGCCCTGGGGATTCTGAGCCTTTTCAAAATGGCAACTACACCAATGGCCTTTCTTGTCCAAAAGGCTGCTGCGCATTTCCAGCCAGGGAAACATAGACCAAGCCTCCCACCAGAGACACCTGGCTTTCCCACCACAGAGGAGTTATCCCATAGGATACTCTGGCTTCACACCAGCCCTTCTCCTGGGCACCTACCAACTCTCTCAGGCATCTCGGAACATGCCTCCAACTCTGCTCAGAGGAGAGGGAGCATGTGTGCGAGGCCAGCACGGCCTGTGGCCAGGAAGGACACTAGGATGGACACACTGAAGCAAGTGAGAAGGGTCTCTGCCCATGGACAGTGTGTCTCCCATGCATGCATACGTTGAAGCTCTAATGCCCCAATGTGACTATACTAGGAGATAAGGCCTGTAGGAGGTAATTAAGGTTAAATGAGGTCATAAGGGTGGGGCCCTGATCTCCTAGGATTAGTGTTGTTAGAAAAGACACTATAGGGTTCACCCTCCCTCATGTGCACACACCAAGGAAAGGCCATATTGGGGCACAGTGGGAAGGCGGTGTCTGCAAGCCAGGAAGAGAGCCCTCACCAGAAACTCAATTTGCTGGAACCTTCATTTTGGACTTCCCAGCCTCCAGAACTTTGAGAAAAAAATTTCTGTTGTTTAAGCCACCCAGACTGTGGCATTTTGTTACAGCAGATTGAACAAACTAATACACAGTGGAAGGGATATAGACTAGCTGGGGAGACAGGCATAGGAAGAGAAATACGACCGGAATGTCACAGACAGTGGTTCTCAAACTTTGCTGCACGTTGGAATCACCTGGGGATCTTTAAAAACTATTGATCTGGTTCCCATGCCTAGACATTCTGATCTTATTGGTGTGGGGTGTGACCTGAGCAGGAGGAGGGGCAAGTGTTAAAATCTCCCAAAGCAATTCTGAAGTGCAGCAAAGTTTGGGAACTGCTGGTCTGAGGGTCTAAGAGGTATTCTACAGATGTGGGAGCAGAGAGGAGAGGATGGGACAAAGGACAGGCTGAGGGGCAAGCGAAGAGGGTGGACAGGAGTGTGAGCACCAAAAGATACCCAGGCAAGGGCACAGCATGTGCAAAGACATGGAGCACTAAGGAAAGTGTCGGCTGTAGAGGGTGAAACAGTAGGCTTTGAGGGTGGAGACAAGGACAAGGTCATGGGCAGCTTGCATGGCTGTGGAGGAGTTCAGGTTTAAACCAGGAAAATGGAAATGGGAAGGTCACGATGAGATTCATGATTTAGGAGGATCACTGACTTCCGGGTTGTGTCCACTGGAAGCTAAAGGTGGGAGTGGCATTCACAGAATCCCATGAGAACAGATTAGTGATCACCAAATGATTGGATTCTAATCCCACCTCCCTTTTCACACTGATGCCCAGAGAGGATGAACAACTTGCCCAAGGTTACTCAATAAGAAGGGCTTGTTCTAGAACCGGAGGCTCCCAGACATGACCTCACACAGCCCAACATGTGGCCCACTGGCCAGCTCTGGACCGCAGCTGGATTCCTTTGCTATGCCTCGGTTTCTTCCAAGTTACCACAGACCATTAAACCTTCCCTCCCTTAGGGTGGCAGTTACTGTTTTGCCTTCTCCAGGAAGAAAGGCAGTCCTGCAGTCATGCTATCATCCACTCTGACCTCCCTTGCTGCCCCCCAGAAAGCTTGATTCTAAGAAGATCACCCTCTGCCTCCTCCCTGCTCCTCTTAGACGCTTCTCCAAGCAGGTGTCGGCATGGTACAGTACATGGTCCATACAGGAGGCTTTTGTCCCTTCAAGGACCTTCTCAATTCCACTTCCATCCTGCCACCTCCTGGCTTCCAGCTTTTCAGATGGGAATCAGATTCCAGGATGGTGGGGGTTTCTGCAAAAAGTCTCCCTAGTCCCGAGCACATGGGAGTGGGGTGGGATGGTGAGCAGCTCCCTGAGAATGAAGGGCCAGGCCAAAGGCTTGCCAGAGGGGACAGAGGTGGAAGCCCTGTAGGCCACAGAACTTCTGGGGCTCCTCAAGAGGGACAGGGGTTGCTTCTATGCCCCGGATGACTGTATCCTTCACTTTCTCAGATGCTCCCAGAGGACCAGATCCCTGAGGGGGAGACAGACATGGCAAGGCCGGTGCCCCAAGAAGTCCAGGGGAGTGTTCTTGGCCTCTATCTTCCACTGTCCAGCTATGTAATAAGGGTAAGGCATGAGTCCCCATGACTTCATCTATAAAATAGGGGCATTAGTGCCTTATTTGACTGAAGGGCTCTGGATCCCAGGTTCAAGCCTGAGAAGTGCCCAGCCCTGCAGTCGGGTGAACCTGGGAGGAAAGCATGGTCTGAGATGGAGCATAATGGTGCTTCGGGTTGCCTGGGAGACCCTTCCGGGTAGGGAGGTGTCTTAATTTGCTAGGGATGCCACACACTGGGTGGGCTAAACAACAGAAATTTATTTTATCATACTTCTGGGAGCTGGAAGTCCAAGATCAAGGTGCTGAAAGAGGGTGGCTTGCAGACAGCCATCCTCTTGCTGTGTCCTCACAAGACCTTTCCTCCTCTTCCTTTAAGGACACAGTCCTATACACCTAGGGCTTCACCTTTTCGACTTCATTTAACCTTAATCGCCTCCTAAAGGCTCTATCTCCAAATACAGTCACATGGGGGGTTAGGGCTTCAACATGTGGATTTCAAGGGGAACACAGTCTACAAGGAGAGGATGACTTTTCTTCATCTGCATTGAGAGACTTTTACCCAACGTATCTTTTAGGCCTCAGTCATAACCTTGGGAATGAGGAAGGGCACTGTATTTAGCGGCACTTGACTTTTAATCCTCATGACAGCCTTGAGAAGAGACATTATAAATTCCATTTTATAAGTGGGGAAAATGAGGTTCCAGGGCTTAGGTGACTTACCTGGGTCACACAGATGAATAGTGAGGACAGAATTAGTACCCAGGCCTTTCTATCCATGGCACTGCCCTTCCTGCTTTCCAAGGCTGGATCCCCTGAATTTGTTTTGCATGGTGCCACATGTACCTGGGCACTGTACAAAGGTTCTGATGATGGAAGAAGAAAGTCTGTAGAAGGAAGAAAAAGAGGCCCTGTGATCTGGAACTATTCAAATAAAAAAGATCGTGGTGGGCTGGCTGGTTAGCTCAGTTGGTTAGGGTGTGGTGTTATAAAGTCAAGGTCAAGGGTTTAGATCCCTGTACCAGCCAGCTGCCAAAAAAAAAAGGGGAGGGTGGGTGGGGTATTGACCACAAGGTACTAAAATGTGTGGCTGCTAAGGAAAGAAGCAAGGGAAGGAGAAAGAAAGGAGGGGAAAAGTGAAAAAGTGAGACTGCATTATTCAAAGTCTAGCACCCCAGTAATTACAGCTTATATTTATTGATCACCTACAGTGCCAGGCACTGTCATAAGTGCTTCACATATATTTAATTCTCACAACAACCCTACATGGTAGGGACTGTTATCCCTATTTGGCAGATGAGAGGAAACTGAGGCACAAAGAAGTTATATAACTTTCCCAAAGTCACACATACAGTAAATGGCAGTGCTGGGCCATACAGAATTTACAACACAGTGCCATGAACTCTGCATTGGTTAAGGGGGCTTAATATGACATGTCATGTTCTGGGTCCTGACTGTCAGAGGAACTTCAAGAAATGCTGGCACTTCCACGGGAAGGTGTACTCGAGGAAGTGACGATATGAATAATGTTTATTGGATACTAGCTATGTGCCAGACACTGCTCCAAGTGCTTTACATATAGTAACTCCTTTAATCTTCACAACGACTCTAGGCGATTGGTACTATTGTTATCCCCATTTTACAGATGAAGAAACTGAGGCAACTTATAGAAAGGAAAAAAGCCCAACAAAACTCAGGTGTTTCTCCCAGAAGGGCAAACCTGAGGGGCACCCTTCCCCCTCTTGCTCTCCAAAGGTTCGCCCTGGGGCAAGAGGGAGTGATGTGAGGGTGGAAGTGTCCACTGCTGGGGAGTGTGTTAGGACACCTGCCCTGGGTCAGGATTAGGCTCAGTGACCTCTAAGGCCTTTTCGGCTCTGAGACTCTGCCAGCTGCTCAGAACAGAGACGGAGCTAGAGAGAAGCGAGACCAGGAAGAAGCCTGGTGTGAACCGTTTCCCCAGAGTCCCCTGGAACAAACCCTTGATTCTCAATAAAGGAAGGAATGGACCATTCACTTTCTTCTATCTGCCTCGAACTTGGGATCTTTATTCACATGACAAAAAAATCTATGGTGGTGTCTCTTGGGTGCCTGACCGGCTAGAGACGGTGGGAGGCGAGTAGTCTCCAATCCAGCTCAAGGGACCATTTCTGGGGCATCTTTTATGTGCTGGGCAGAAACTTTGACATCATCACATTTACTCCCTTCAAAACCATTTTACAAATGCAGAAACTGAGACTGGTGTGGATGAGAAGCTGGCCCAAAGGTACACGTCCCGTGAGTGCCTAAGCTGGTTAATGACAAAGCCAGTGGCCATCTGCTAGACACCTTGTTCCTGTTCTCCTGGGAGAGCTCAGAGCTGATGGCCCTCCCCTGTATTCCCAGCTACTTCTCATCCCCTTGTTAGGAGGGCCCACAGTCCTGGACACCCGCATGGGTGGCTGGGGGTCAGGCTGGGGTGGAACAAGGACGAGCAGCGGGGACAGAGGCTGGGAATGTGGGGCACGGAGAGAGTGGCACGGGGTTATTGGACGTGGCTGCCAAGGCTGCAGTGGACGGTGGGGTGTGTCCCCTACTTTGGAGGGGTGCTCGGTCCCTGCACGAGTGTGCCACGAGGGAGGCGGGCCGGGGGCGCCCTCGCTTGGCGGGCACAGGTGTGCCGGGTGCCATGACGACGGCGCCGCGCGAGCCCCCTCCCTCTCTCTGGGCCGGAGGCGCAGGGCGGCGGGCGGGCGGCAGAGCCCAGTGGCCACCAGCGCTGCGCGCCAGTCTTGAGCCCCGGGCCCCGAGGGGAGCAAGACCCGGCCGGGAGCCGGGGCCTGGGAGCGCACGCCCCGTGCCCGCCCCCGCCGGACCGCCGGCTGTGCAGCGTGGGGGCAGGGGTGTGGCAGGGCAACCCAGTGTCTGCAGACTGCCCCTTCGCCTCTGCCAGCCTGAAGGGGCTCGCAGCCCCTCCTCACTGGACACCGTCTCAGAGCTGGAAGGAGTGGGCAGCATGGAGGGTGAGTGACCCCGGGGCTGGGGGTGGGGCGTGGGGTGGGATATGGACACAGGAGCCGTGGGCCAAGGAAGAGGAAGGGGGCAGGGGTGGCTGATCACGACGGCTGTCCAGATCCAGACACCGTGCAACTCTAGTGTGTGACAGAGACAGAGACACTGTGAGACCGGGAGAGAAAGACCTGGATATCTCCATGCCCGTGTTGTGTGTGTGTGCACCCACGCCGTCCCTTGTGCCTGAACAGAGGATCATTTTAGATCAGGTGAGAACAGTATGGCTATTAGCTTTAGAGGAATTGTCACCAACTCTGCCTACTTGAAGGGGTGGAGGTAGTGGGGGAGATGGAATTCCAGAGATCTCCATGCAGAGAGAATTTCTCTCCCTAGAGAAAGGGGAGGGAACTATGGACCTAACCTCGAGTACTTTAAGGGATAGTGGCCCAAGGTAAGGCTGCTTGTTCCAACATTACTAGGTGGGGGTCCAGACCCCTCAGCCATTGTGGGCAAAGGGAACTACATTTAGGCTAAGAAACTGGAGGACTGAGGGCTGGTCCACTGGCTTGCTGTATGTCTTTGAGATGGTGCTTAAACCTTTCTGTGCCACTGGTTACTCATCTGTTGAATGAGGAACTTGCATTCAACTGGCTTCACAGGGTGGCTGGGAGGATAAAATAAGATAAGACATGTACAAATTCATCTCAGTAAGAGAAGTCTTCTGCAAGAGGTAATAAAACCCTAAAATTCCAATAAGTAATTGCAAACCCGGCTGTCAATATAGAAAAGGGAGTTTTATAGAAAATCTTGGGAGGCTGTGTATTAGTCCATTTCTGTTGCTTATAACAGAAATACCCGAAACCGGGTAATGTATAATGAAGCAATATTTATTGCCTACAGTTTTGAAGGCTGGGAAGTCCAAAGTCCAAGTAACACATCTGGTGAAAGCCTTGTTGCTGTGTCGTGATTCTTCACAGCAAAGCAGGTGTCACATGGCGGAAGCAGAGAGACAGAGCTAACTCCTCTCTCCTCCTTTTAAAGCCCTCAGAACCATGACCACGACCACCATTAAACCATCAAAGGATTAATCCATTTACTTGGGCAAGGTCCTCACAATCTAATCACCTCTTCAAGGCCCCACCTTTCAATGACCACAATAGGATTTCCTACCCTCTTAACACTGTCACTGTGGGGACCAAGCTTCTGACACATTGTATTTGGGGGAGACACAATTCAATCCATAGCAGGCTGCATTTGTAGCTTTCCAATGAGCTAGGATTTGAAAAGTACACACACAAAAGATGCACGAGGAATGTATAACCCAGCAGGAATCTGGAAGACTGGCAAAATCTGTAAGAATAGTGTTAGCAAAGCCCCAGTCAACAGAAGCCGGGGAAAAGACAGAGCAAAGAGCTTTCCAAGTCTAAATAAAGATAACATGAAAGAATATCCTCAGGGTTTGGTACACAAGGGCAGTCAGATCAAGGCTCAGGCAATTTCATTTCAAATTGTGGAATGAAGAGCATACAGAGGAAAGTGAAACCCAAGATAGGTGAATGAGAGGAATAAGACATTGAGCCACCTCCAATAAACTCACCCCTTGAAGCCCAGACAAACGACAGCCCGAAGTCCTGGGGGCATTTGCAGATATAATCATTGCTCTAGAGGAAATTACAGAGAACAAAGCAAATGCCAGAAAACTGAAGATGAGCAAATGTACTGATTTTCAAAAGGGAGGAAAGATAGATTTAAAAAAAAAACTTCTAAACTGCTGAGATCAACCGCTGTTAAAATTCCAGAAGAAATCATCAAACATACAGTGCGCGCCTAGGAGACACTAAAGCAATCACACACCTTAGAATATTTTTTAAAGGGAGTCATCCTTCACACTTGCGAAGATGTGTTCCTGAGTGTGTTTATTACAGTGCACAATGGGAAACTATCTAAATGTCCATAAATTCAGTAAATTAAAGATGAGACACGCCTGCAATGGCATGTCATGCAGACATTAAAAACTGTGCTTAGGGGCTGGCCATTTAGCTCAGTTGGTTAGAGCACAGTGTTGTAACACCAAGGTCAAGGGTTGTAACACCAAGGTCAAGGGTTCGGATCCCCTTACTGTCCAGCCACCAAAAACAATGAAAAAGCAAAAACTGTGCTTAGGATTTTGTTTATTGACATGGAAATATGTCCACTGCCTATTGTAATAAAAAAAAAAAAGCAGGTTTTAGAATATGTCTGTCGTATAATCCCCTTTATGCAAAATTATGTAGATTTATTACTGGAGATATACATACATAATATATGCAAAGAGATGGTCACTAACATCTTCATTTGGATTCTCTTGCTTCTGAAAGCATACCCTAAGACAAGGACTTGGGTATAGGGAGTTTATTTGGGAGGTGAGGACAGGAAGCATGGTGAAAAAAGAGGGCAGTAAGATAGAAAAGGGAGAAAGGTTAAGAAATGGGTGTGTGAATGGGCTCGTTTTAGCTGTGGGTAACTGGGGTTTCTGTCCTGCAGAGGACTTTTTGGGAAAAGTACAGAATGAACCCAAGGTTTGTCCCACATGAGATGGGCGCCGACTGCTATTTGCCCCGCCCCACTAGCTGAGGGTTGCTCTGCTGCTGGAGTTCTGGGTTGTTCCTGTTCATGGCTTCTGAGAAAGCAAAGCAGAGAGACCCCTGGGTTCAGGCTGGATGGTGCGCTGGAGGTGCAAGGATCTGCCTGCCCCAGCTGACATCTTTGGGCCAACGGGACATGGCAGGAAGCATCACAAACACATCAGCCACACAGTTATCTCTGCGTATGAGATTTCAGGGATGTTTACTCTTTTCCTTTGTGGTGCTCTGAACTATTTTATGATAAGCACATCTTTTAAAATAAAAACAAATCAAAACATTTAAAAAAAGAAAGATATAGTGCTCATTAGGAGCTGATATTAGTGCTCCCTAAGAACAAATGAGGCTAAAATGTACCAAATTTCCTCTTTCGGACTGGGTTTCTGAGAGGTAAAAAGATGAACTACAGCAGTTCAGCAGGACACTGCAAAGATCTCTCATGAAAACCTGTAAGTTGATGGACAGCAGTGGGAAGGAGGCTGGAGGACTGACAACAGGGCTTTCCTTAAAGGTTTGATGTCTAGAGGTTCCTAGGAGGGCAAGTACGAGGCATGCTTTTCAAATCCATGGACAGGAGCCATAACAGCCACAAGGCAACATGTTCAAGATTTAAGGTCATCTCAACATACTGGAATGACAGATTTAAATCCAGAAAATGAAATGTAAATGTAAGTGAAATGTAATGTCCTGAATTTAGGTCCTAAAAATCAATGCCTTACATTCAGATGGGGAGAGCTGGCTTGCATTCTTGAGAAAAATTACTGGGGGGGAGGGGCCTGTCAAAATGAGCTGATGAGTGACAAGATGGGCCCGGAGCCCCTCTCACTGGGAATCCTGGGATGTTGGAGTGGGAAAAGGCAGGCAGAGGGGGATGATCCCGGGGACAGGGGCTCACTCTTCTGTGTGGCTCCCGGCAGCAGAACCGGGACTGGTGGAAACAAGTTGCAGTAAGACAATTCAACTCGACATCAGGAAGAACTTTCTATCACTCAGAGCTGGCACGGAATCTGTCTCCCCACCAGTTCCCACTCTCCAACTTGAGCAAGGGGGACTGATTACGACTGGGGGACAGAAAGGGGAATTTTGGGGTGGCTGTACCAAAAATATGAGGGTACTTTAAAAAGTTCACGGAAAAATAGAATTAAAAGATAATATGAATCTTTTCATGAACTTTTTGAAGTACCCTCTTACGGCCTGGAGGGCCCTCTGCGGGTCCAGAGCCTTCTCGCAACACCTAATGACAGATGCTTCGGTCTGCTGAGCCCCCTGCGGAGTTGCTGGGCCAGCTGGGCAGTGACCCCTTCCACTGTTCCCCACTGGGCCTTAACTGTGGTGTTACGCTGTGGGATAAGTCAGCAAATCAGATCCACTCCCCATTCCAGTCCTAGCCCAAACCCAGTCTAGTGGCTTCCTGGGAGCCCTTAGCAGCCTCCACAGCTATCTCCCCAGCTGGAGAGCTCTGTGGCTGAGAGAGTCCCATGGGCTGGGAAGGAGTGTGCCCACATTGGCTGGAGGTGGGCACACCTGTGGGGAAGGAGCCATGCAGAGGAAAGAGGTCACTGGGGACAGGAGGGCAGAGGAGCAAGCCAGCCCGTCTCTCTCTAGCACAGGACACAGTAGCATCTTGGAGGTCCAGGGGGTTGCTGCTTGTTCATGCCCCTTGGAAATGCTGCTGCCAGAGTCACTGTGCCTTATTGTTTTCTACAAAGCACTTCATCATCTGAGAGCTTCCCAACCAGCCTGAAAGGTGGGCAGGGAAACAGCATCAGCCCCATTTAACAGATAATGAAACTGAGGCTCACAAGGTACAACTAGCCCTGGTTTGAACTATAGCAGGTCTGCTGGCTCTTTCTGCAAAATGGCCTAGATTCTGGGGATACTCTGGGGCTGCAGCCTCTGCAGAGTCCAGCTATCCAGTTTCGTCCTGAAGACTTTCTGCTTTTTCCTGTCTTGCTGGGAGTGGGGAAAGGAAGGGTGTCAGCTGTTTCTGGGAAGGCAGAGGCTAGGTGGGTGCAAGTCTGGTTCTCTCTGGGACATGGTCTGTCTGATGGCATTTGTCATCCTTCCAGCAGTGAGTTGAGGAGAAATGCAGTAAGTATTTCTGCTCCAATCATGTGTGGCCCATTCTATTGCAGACCCCAGACTATTAGAGGCGGGAGAGGCCTATGGAAGCAGGTGCTCAACCCTGATTTTACAAATGAGGAAACTAAGGCCCCATGAATGGAACTGAAAACACAGCTAATTTTTACCGGATTTACTTAAGATACAAATATGAAAGAATTATTCAGTCTCTCCTTCTCAAAAGGTTTTGTTGCCTTCTTATTAATAACTGAAATTGTACCATTAGACCTTTGCTTTTTCTGATTTAAGCGTTTACATCTTTTGAAACACAAACACTGAAAAGAAACAACACTTAAGGTGTTGTGAATAATTTCCTCATCCATGTAAACAAATTTATCATAACCTTTTGTAAAAGAAGATCCTGCTAGGGATGGGGAGAGAGAAAACAAGTAACGTGGGACAGAGATGCTAAGACTTTAGGTGGTGATGCCTGCTTTGGAAGTATTGGGTGGAGGAAGAATGAATCCCAAAGGAGTCAGGTGTCCTTTTCCATTACTTCTCAGTTGAGCACAGAATAGCCCTGGTTCTGCCTCTGACCACCATGTGCCTACATCTTCGGGAAAGGTTTTAGGGGACACCTGCAGTATTCATGGTGTCAGTGTTGTAACAGGAGCCTCAGGGAGCCAAGGTTTCCCCTCCCCCCAAATCAAGGATCCCTAGTTGCTGCTAATAGATGTTGGAGATTTTTGTAGGTGACTTGATGATACCCAGAGAGAATGAGAAAATGGTTGGAAGTGGCAGAGCCAGAGCAGGAGCTTTCAAACTCAGACCAGGTCTTCTGGCTTATTTGATGGACCCTGAATCCTAGAGTCAAGCAAAACCTGGGGCACTGCCACTGCTGCACTCTGTACTCTGACAGCAAGTCTCTTTGTCTTTGAGCTTTGACTTTCCTGAGAAATGCAGATAATTTTCCTTCCCTTGTCAGAGATAGCTTGATGTTGTATAAAACGTATTTGAACAATAATGAAAATAGTGTGTCTATCAGAGCCTATGGGATACAGCTAAAGGAGTTCTTAAAGGAAAATTCATAGCGTTCAGTACCTATATTAATTATCAACATGAATAGGACCTTTGCCAGATAGTGGGGAGCATTCCAAACTGAATTAGGCATAGCTTCTGTCCCTAAAGTATTTCCAGCTTAGTGGAAATTAAAAAACAAACAAACAAACAAAAAACTCTACTTATAGGTGAAGTACAAAGTGACATGTGACCACATTGCAGGTAGACTGAACAGGCAGCAATAGAACCCAGAAAAGGAGCTCCAGGGCATATGTTTAGCCTTACCAGGAGCATGAGAGAGGAAAATCCCTCACTCCCATCCTTTTCCCCTCCTTAAATCTCTTCTACCCCCATTTCCTAAGGCCTGGAATTCCTTTAAATGGGCTGAGGGTAGGCTCAATATGTGATAAAGGCAGTTCAGTGTTCACTGACAGTTAAATGACTTGTATCAGAACCTTTCCTGAATATAGGTTTTGATGGGTGAAACCTGAGTGCTCCTGGAGGAGGCAAGGAGAAATAAAAAGGCCTCAGAGTAGGAGAAGAGGAAGTATAAAAAGAAGCTTGTTTGAGGCTCCCTTTGGCTACCCTGGGAACTCAGCTCTCAGAATCTTTGGCCTTTGCCAACCGAATGATTCTTGGAAGGCCTACCTGCTCTTACTCACCAAGAAGGGAATGGGCTTGCAGAATCCATGCTGCTGTGGGGGTACCTGGATGGGGTAGGTTTGGCTCAGCCTGCAGGAGTGGCAGTAGGAGGTCATAGGTTTCAGGAAAGTTCCTTCCTCATGGATCCTGCTACACATCCACCTTTCATTCTCCTGAGCAGCCCTAAGTCAGGCCTTGCTCAAGCTTGCTTTTCTGAAAACAAACACAAATGAATTGGTTCCTCACTGTGACCCCTTGGTTCCCCACAACTGCCTGGCAGATAGTGCAGTCAAGAAGCAGCTTGTACGTCTGTGAGGCCCTTTGTAACATACTCTGGTGTCTCTCTGAGCCTAGTAACAACCCCATGAGATGGGGAGGGGCAAGAAGCCCAGGTCATCCATGTTTGAAAGTCAAGGACACAGGGATGAAATGGATTTCTCTCCAGTTCACATAGGAGTACTAAGGGGTGGCATGGGGGATTAGGGTCCCCTATTGTCAGTCCCTGAGCCACCCCAAACTAAATACACTTTTCTGTAAAAACTGTGCAAAAGCAACTTTAAGACAAGGTCCCAAGCTTTTCCTTCAAAACAAGTTGCCCTCCCCTACCCCCTCTTATATGCAGTGAGTGACCACCATTGGGCCACTCTCAAGGTCAAGCTTTCTGATTCCCTGTGCATCAGTCTCCATGGAAGATAATATGGCCTGTTAAGAGGCAGTGGGGAGGTGGGGAGCATCTAATCTGGGGAGGAGGAAACTTGGGTTCTGTGGTGCTATCCCTGTCCACCCCTGCCCCTTCTGCTGTCCCTGGGATTCTGAACCTGGACTCTGCAGACCCCCTGGAGGTCTAAGGATGATTAACTTTAATCCCTTTATATTAGCCAAGACACAGGTTACAAGCAACAAAAACTGGTGCTGGCTAACTTAACCGACAGTGGGAATCTATTGGAAGGACGTGGGTAGGTCATCCAGTGGAAGGAAAATCATGTTACTAGGACCCAGAGTCAAATCCAAAGCAGAAGATGTCTGACTGGCTATCCTTTGGCCAGGGGTGGGTACAGACTCATGATTGATGGTCCTTTAAAAATTGTACGCAAGGAGGAGGACTAACTTTTCAAGGGAAAAATCACTTTGCTAGAGGGTAATGGATGCAGACCGAGCCAAAATCCCGAATGCCCACCACTCCCCTCAAAGTGCATGTCAAACATCTGATGCTCTTTTGGGGAGAGAATCCAATGCTTTTGAAGACCATAAATTCGTTTGGACAAGGACCATTTCTTTGTACATCAGCAGAAAACCTTTAAGGTAGCATCTGTGAAATGAATTAATATGCATCAGAGTCTCAAAGACTTTGACCCCCAAAATGTGAAGCCCCACTGAACCTGACTGTGAGTGCCTCAAAAGCAGGGACTGTAAATTCAGTGGTTCTTAAATCTGGCTATATGGGGAACTTTTTAAAAAATACCAGCACCTGAAAACCAACCCTGATCCAGATTCCGATCCAGTTGGGGTGGGGATGGGGGGCGGGTGGCATAGTGGTCTGTATTATTAAAAGCCACATGACTTTGATATGAGTCAGAGTTGAGAAGCACTGACGTAGTCAGTATTTTATCACATGTATCAGTGTTTCCTTCTGATCAGAAAGGTTAAATACAAGTAAGAAAAAAGAAAATAAAAATCACTTGAGGAAACACCACCCCTGTTGACAAGCACTTAATTTTTTTTATTCATCTACAGTTCACACACACACACACACACACACACTTTTTAAATGGAATATGGATTTATAATGCATGCACATACTATTTTGTAAGCATTACAGTGCATGTTCAATATTTTCCCCCATGCCATTAGACCTCACTCTGTTCCTTAGGAGAAAGCCCTAGAAGTGGAACGGCTGGATTTGGGAGTGGGCCCTTGTTAGGGTGCTGGACGGATGTGCCTCTGCTGCGAAGGCTGAGCGGGTCTGTGCTCACATCCTCAGTGCGCAGCCACGCTCTGGCCCTTACTTTTCATCTTTGCCAGTCTGATTGAGGAAAAGCTTAACCTGTTTAAAGCATTCTCCAGATAATTCTGATGTACGCTCCAGTTTGAGAACCACAAATTTTATTTAAAATTGCATTTCTTAGGTTACAAATGAACTTGAGCTTTTGTTTCGTGTGGTTATAGCCATTTGTCCTTTGTGCTTTGTGCACATGGCAGTCCCTCATGTCAGCCGATCTAGGCCTGTGTTTACCCTGAGGCTCTCAGGAAGTGGGTGGTGAATGGGTGGGCCCCAGGTCTCCAGTCTGGGCTGAGCTCCATGTGTTACCCGGACAAACAGGCAGCTGGCGATAACAATGAGGCAGGAAGGTAACTATGAGCTGGAAGGCTGTGAACTCAGGGAAACACCCATACCAATTCTGGGCTAAGTCATACATTTTGGCATTGTTTTCTCTCTCTCACATCTTTCAGGCTTGTAGGGAGGCCCCAACCAAGAATATTATAGAAATATTATGTGCACAGCCATTGTGTAATTTTCTAAGCTAACTCATACTGAGTGCCGTGTGCACCAAAGAGCTCCAAGTTCTTTTCACACATTATCTCATCGAATCCTCTTTTATATGTGGTAACTTATCTTCATTTGACCAGTGAGGAATCTGATTTCCAGAGAGGTAACATGACCTACCCTAGGTCATAGCCAGGAAATGTTTGGAGTTTCTATTCTTTTTTTTGGCAACTGGCTGGTACGAGGATCTAGACCCTTAACCTTCAGTGTTACAAGGCTGCACTCTAACCAACTGAGCTAACCAGCCAGGCTGTGTTTCTATTTTAAAGATGAGAATGCTGAATTCCCACAGAAGTAAGGATGCAGGAAGGAGGGCTGGGACTGCCCAGTCTTTGTGTATCCACTACTGGAGCCTTCAGTCAAAGTCCTTTAGCTCTATGGTTCTCAAACTGGAGCACGCATTGGAATCATCTGGAGGAGGATGCTTTGAAATTTAAAACAGAGAGAGCTGGCCCCAGCCCCAAGGGTTTCTGCTTCCCTAGGTCAGGGATGAGGTCTGAGAATTTGCCTTTCTAACAAGTTCCAAGGGATGCTGATGCTGCTGGCCGGGGACTACGCTTTGAGTGCAGTCAAACCAGTGTGCCCCTGTCTTATCTCCAGCCCAGGGCTTTCAGTGGCTCAGAGCCAATCTCTGAGATCATCACAGTGTCCTA
Source organism: Cynocephalus volans (assembly GCF_027409185.1). NCBI lineage: Eukaryota > Metazoa > Chordata > Mammalia > Dermoptera > Cynocephalidae > Cynocephalus > Cynocephalus volans. The sequence continues at coordinate 98,924,997 of NC_084466.1, forward strand.
GAGACAACTATTATTATATTCTGAGACCTCTGGGAAGCTCCCCGAGTAGGGGAATGGCTTAATTGGGTTCAGAGGACTACAGTTTTGTAGGATGTAACCACAAGGGCACCTGTCAGAATCCCAGAAAGGACAAGTCAAGGGTGTTAATGAGATCTCTGGCTGCTGGCTTGGAGCCAGGTGGGGTGGGAGACCTGTCCCCCTCCACCTCACCCTGCCCCCCTCCACCCGTCCCTTCCCCCCAGCCCAGTGAATTGCCAAGAATAGGAAGGGTTTTTTCCTCTCAAGAAGAGATGACTGTGCTGTGCTGGAAGCTGGGCTGAGTCTGGAGACAGGTGCCCAGGCTCAGCTGAGTCTCTAGAGATATGCAGGGTGGCTCCCAGGCACTCCCCAGGGACAGACTTTGGGATATGAGCTCACATGTGGGCCAAGTGAAGGGCAGTGGGGGACACAGACAGACTGGAGTCTAGCCTGAAAGGTTCTGGCAATTTCTTCTGCCCACTCACACCCACAGATTTCCCCCAGTCATGGGGACTGGTTCAGAGTTGACTTTCAGGCTTATCAGGGATTAGCTGCCTGTGGAGTCTCCCAACAGGCACTGTGACAAGTGAAAACTCTCATGGGGGTTCTTACTGGAGGGGCCTGGAGAAGGCCTTCCAGCCCCAGCACTGCCTGCTTTAAGCAGGACCCTGTCACCTAGTGTCAGTATCTACCCTGCCTTCTTTGTTTCCTTCCTACAAATGTTTATTCATTCCATTACCACTGATTGTTTATTGAACCATTTACTTTGGACATTGACAAGATGCTGGAGACACTGCCACCAACAAGACAGGGAAAAATCTCTGCTCTTCAGGAGTTTATTTTCAAGTGTGGGGAAAAAGACAATAAACCTGAAAACAAAATATTGACATTAAAGAACATAAACAGGATGCTGTGAAAGATAATAGGATGGCACCTACTTTAAATATAGTAATCAGGTTGGGCTCCTCTGGGAAGACAATATTTAAGCTGAGAGCTAATGGAGGGGAAATGCAAAGGCCCTGGGGTTGGAAAAGCAAAACTGCCTGAGAAGCTAAGAGGATGGCCAAGGGGAGAGTAGCACTGGGTGAGGCCACAGAGATGTCAACAGGGGTCAGACCATGCAGCGTTTTGGAGGCCATGGTAAAGAGCGTGGATTGTGTTTTAAATGCAAACCCTGATGGTGCCAGCTCATTGGCCGGCCTCCAGGCTGGTGGCTGAGGTCTGGTGAGACAGAAAAATAGTCCCCAGAGTCTCTTCATCTTCTGGAACAGATCACATTCCGTCCCAGAGAAAGGCAGGAGGAGAGTTTATGAGACAACATCGTGGGTCACCACAACTAATGACTTCCCAGGAGAGCTGTGCCACTCCCTTCTAAACATGGCTGGGGAAACACACTCTGCCACTGGGTCCTGATTCAGAGACACAGAGCAGGGCCAACCCTGCTGCCTACTTGCTGTGGCACCTCGAGCAAGTCACAGGCCCTCTCTGATCCCCATTTCAAATGGGGCTAATGCTCAATCTGCTCACATCCTGGGGTAGCTTGGAGGGTTAAATAAAATAATAAAGTGCTGTAGTTCAGGCCCGTGACTCTGGCAGGTGGGGCAAGTGTCTCCATCTTCGTACTGCCAGGAAGCTCTGTAGTCACCAGTGAGACCAAAAGTGGCACAAGGAACAGTACATGAAAGCCCATTTGGGCACAGCCCTGAAGGCCAGCCCTTTTGGAGGTGCTTCCCACGGAGAGGGAATTGTGCTGGAAAACGGAGGAGTTGAAGCCCAACAGCCAAATTCTACCATCAGGAAGTGTGTCAGGGCCCAGCTGACCATGCACAGCAAGAAAATCACTGCCTTTGTACCCGATGATGGTTGCTTGAACTTTATTGAGGTAAACAATGAAGTTCTGGTTGCTGGATTTAGTTGAAAAGATCATGCTGTTCGTGACATTCCCCGAGTCTCCTTTAAGGTTGTCAGAGTAACCAGTGTCTCTCTTTTGGCCCTAAACAAAGGCAAGAAGGAAAGACCAAGATCATAAATTATGATGGTGAAAACACAGTAGTAATACATTTTCATATGCCAAAAAAAGAATAAATAAAATGAAATGAGATAAAATAAATAGATATGGAAGTGCTTTGTTCAATGCTATGCAGATGAAGCAGCTGGTCACAAGAGGGGGTGAAGGATGGGTGCAGGTCTTGGCTTTGCATTTTCTTCTGGTGAGTTTCATGGGCCTCTGCTCCTTAGCCCTGGTTCAGATCCTCCTCTTTTTTTTTTTTTTTTTTTCTCTACTGTCTTCTTGCCTTTTCCAACTACAGTTCTGTGGAGGTGAGGAGGAGGGACATCAAAGATTTTGAGGGTGTAACAGTCAGGTCCCAGAAGAAAACCGTGGTGCACTCAGAAAGGGTTTAACTGAAGTGAGTTTAATGGAAGACTTTACAGAGGGGAGGGGAGGGAAGGGGTAAGCAAACCAGCAAGGAATGGTGACATACCCAGGGACTAGCAACCCCAGGAAGCTGTTACCTCCTGCAGGCCTGATGTGCAAGGAGAGGGAACAGTGCCACTGTAGCCTGTCAAGGGCTAGAGCCATGGAAGAGGAGTCAGCCAGTAGGATCAAGCTGGGGCCATAGAAGAAAACAGCTGCTGGCAGAAGTGGGCCAGGGAGAGAGGGAGTCAGAGGATAAACACGTGACCTCGCTCTTCCCCTGCCCTTTCATCTCCTTTAGTGTCTCCCATTCAGCCAGAAGCCAGAGGAAAGGGAACATGGGTGATGCAGTCCTTAGAGGTTAGCCTCAGGGGCACCAAGCAGGGCCACAAAGGATGGAGCCTGGCAGTGGGGGGTGGGGGAGTTGGGGAGGTATTAATGGAAAGTAACCAACATTGGGGAATGAGTCATGGGCAAGATGGGGTGTGTGAGATTGGGGTTTGAGTGGTTGTGGGCTGAAAGTCTCAGGTCAGTGCATCCAGTTGCAATTGGAGTTGGGCACATGATCAGGTCCTAGGATTTGGTCAGGGTTTGGCACACAGAAGGGTCTCACCAGTGGTGAGAAGTTAGTCATTTCTTCCTTGGGTAGGGTCCTGATCCTTATGCTTCCTTGGTCCTAGGGGAGCCCTCCCAGCCTCCCAATGACAGCTGGCTCCCAAGTCAGAATGGGAGTAGCTCTGAGGCCGCCCTGGCTGTGAACCTCACCTTCTCCTCCTACTACCAGCACTCCTCCCCGGTGGCGGCCCTGATCATTGTGGCCTACGTGCTCATCTTCCTCCTCTGCATGGTGGGCAATGCCCTGGTCTGCTTCATCGTGCTCAAGAACCGGCACATGCGCACCGTCACCAACATGTTCATTCTCAACCTGGCTGTCAGTGACCTGCTGGTGGGCATCTTCTGCATGCCCACCACCCTTGTGGACAACCTGATCACTGGTGAGTGTGGGCCATGGGGAGTGTCCCACACTCCTTGGCTAAGGCCTGAAATGGAATCTTGGAAATTGGAAACCATCGCTGGGCTGGCCGCTGGCCAAGATTCCATTGTCTCAAACTCTCAATACAGTCCACTAGAAATAATAGATACAATGAATTGGTCATTTTCTTTGTGCCAGGCTTATGTCACATACTCTTCATGCAGTATCTTAATTAATCCTCACAACAATCCAATGGAGGGTGATTTATTATTATCCACATTTTATGGTTGAGGAAACATGCTCAGAGTGGTTAAGGGACTGGTTCGAATTTATGCAGCTGATAAGTGTCAAGGTCCACATTCTCACCCCATATTTCTAATCACTGTACCATTCAGCCTCAGTCTTCCATGTTATTCCCACAGACGGTTCTAGAACCAGTGGGAATAAGTGGTAGGGAGGCAGGTTTCCTCTGAACTAGGACCTAAAAATCCACTCATTTGAGCTGTTCTCCCACAGGAGAGAATCCTGCCCTGTAGGGAATGAGGTCCCTGTCACTGGTACTATCTAAAATAGGGACTGGCCAGGCACTTGACGGGATTTGGTAGAAGGTATTCGAGCACAGCTAGACTGCCCGGCCTCTAAATTCCTGCCTGTGCATCCTACAGTTGTCAGAATGACACCACTGTCATCTCTCTCTCTCATCTGATCGGGCCTTTCTTGTTTTGGAATCCGGGTTCCCCTCACCTGAGACTCCCTCCCTCACCTGAGACTCCCGGTGGGGTGGGACTCGTTTCCAGAGCTGTGGAGACCCCTAGAGGTCTGAGCCTGCAGAGTCTGAGCTCAGAGCTCCCAACAGCGGAATCTGGAGACTGAACAACCCCATTTGGCGTAACTTACCTGACTCTGGGCAGAGGGAGCTGCAGCCCGAGTTTCTACAGGTGCTAGGACCCAGGAAGTGGAGCCAGGGTGGAGTCAGCTCCCCTTGGCAGTAGTGGCTCTGCCTGGTGGAACCTTTACTCCCTGCTGAGTCCCAGATGCCTTCAGCAATGCTGAACATAAACTGCACAGCCTTCTCCTTCCCAACACACACACACACACACACACACACACACACACACACACACACACACACGCAGAGATGCACACACGTGCATGCACATCAACACACACACACCAGTCAATAGTGATATGGTGAGGTCACTAGTTGGGTAGGGTGGTGTCTGCCAGTCCTTTTCACACACTTAAATATTAAAATTATTCAGACAGGTAAAATGTTCACATGGTTCAGCAGTCAAAAGCTACCAAAAGTATCCAGAGAAAAATCTCCCTTCCAGCCCTGTCCTCCAGCCTCCCAGCTCCTCTCCTGTGAGGCAACCAGTGTTGCCAGTTTCTTATGTCTCTTTCCAAAAATATTTTAGGTGAGTACAAGCAAATTAAGGAAATGTTAACTTTCCAGTCAGTTCTGCACCTTTACTGTTTTTCACCGCTTAAAAACATATCATGTATGTTGTAAGATTTATTAAAATCAATTTAAACGGAGTTATTCCATACTAATAAATAAAAGAGTTTCTCATTCTTTTTGCAACTGCTTAGAATTCCATTGTATGGATGTACCACAATTTATTTTTAATGGGTATTTAGGTTGTTTCTAATAGAATCTTCTGCAATTAAATAAAACTTCATACCTCTTCTCTTTTTCTTTTATTAATTTATTTTTTTAACTCAGGTGCAGAGAATTGAATTATTCATGTCCGCAGTTCATGGCACTATGTGAGTTCACTGTGTTGTGAAGCCCTTGGTTTATTTTTTTATTTATTTGTACCCTTCTCCACTCTCTGACCCTTAAATTTGTGCCTTTTTGTTTGTATGCATTAGAAAATGTCCTGTTACTGTGTGAATGTTTTACATTTAAATATTTTTGTTAAGGTATTATAATTTAACAAACCATAAAATTCACCTTCTTTTAGTGTACAGTTTCATAATTTTGATGAACACCTACAGTCATGTAGCTACCACCACAATCAAGATGTAGAACAATTTCAGCACCCCAAAAAGCTCCCCCTTGTTTCTTTGTAGCCGGCCCCTCCCTCCACCCCTGGCACCATCAAGCTGTTTTCTGCAGGGACAGAAAACATAGTTTTGCCTTTGTAAGAATGTTATATGAATGGAATCATACAGTATGTAGCCTTTTGATTCTGGTGGGCTTTTGTTTTGTTTTCCTTTTTTACTTTGAAATGATTTTTGATTTAAAGAAAATTCGCAAAACTAGTACAGAGAGTTCCGATGTACTCTTCACCCACCTTTCCCTAATGTTAATATGTTAAATAATCATAATACAATGACCCAAACCCTGAAATTAGCACTGATATGATACTACTAACTAATCTGCATATTTTATTTGAATTTCACTAGTTTTCCCACAAATGTCCTTTTCTAGTTCGGGATCCAACCCAGGATCACACACTGTATTTAGTTGTTTTCTTAGTGTCCCCCAATCTGGGACAGGTGCTTAGTCTTTGTCTTCCATATTTAAAGAGTACTGATCAGTTATTTTGCAGAATATCATGTAATTCGGGTTTTCCCGATGTTTTACCATGATTAGATCCAGTTTATACATTTTTGGCAAGAATACCACAGAAGACATGTTGAGGAGACACATGATATCTGTATGTATTAGTAATATTGGTGATAATTTTGATCACTTGGTTAAGGTGTTGTCTCTCAGGGCTTTCCACTGTAAAGCTACCTTTTCTCCCTTTGTAATTAATAAGTATCTTATGAGGAGATGTTTCTCATTACACCTTTGCCCACTAATTTTACACTCCCTCGATGATTCCTGCTTACAATAATAATTGCTGTCCTGTTTCCTCAGTGATGATTTTCTATTAGCATCATTCCTTCTACAATTACTCCATGGGTTATAATCCAACAATACTATTATTGTTATTATTATTTTTTGCTTAAATTGCCCCAGATTTGACTACTGGGAGTTCTTTCCAGTTGGCTCCTATGTCCTTCCAACATGCTATCATGATTTTTTGAATATTTCCTTAGTTTCTGGGACCACAAAATGTTCCAGGCTCATCTTGTATTTTTCCCTGCTCCAGCCCTGGAATTAATGATTTCTCTAAAGAGCCCTGGTTTTTGTAAAAAATGAGGAATAATATTTAGAAAACAGGATCTGGGTTCTAGTTGTGCTCATCGCTACTGGGGTGTCATTGTTTCTAGGCCTTCTCAAGGGACAGAGCTAGGGAATATATGTATACTAACAAGAGATATTTAATACACATATCTTTATTTCTATATCTGTCCATCTGTATATATATTAAAAACCATAAGTTCATACTAATAACCTCTGATACCAATCCAATTTCACAAGATTCATTTTAACTTTCCCCTTTCTCTTATTTGTAACTTCTTTCTCAGACAGTGAGAAATCTAGCTCTATTTATCCACAAATATATTTACTTATTTGTTGAATCTTTGTATACACATAAGGATTGCTAAGCATTGACTTCTGTGATTTGAGTTTGCCTGATGTTTTCCCACAATTAGATCCAGTTTATGTATTTTTGTCAAAAACATCACAAATGAGAATGCAGAATTTATGTATAGTTCTTTCTGTCTTTAGTCTTATAGTGTACAGTCAAAATACTGTTTTCCAAAGTTATTTAGGTCCCCCAACCCCTCCAATGTGGTTATATTATTCATTTATAATACAATTAGGTTTACTTGTTATTGTTTGTATTCCACATTGGGTTCTCCCACATCCTGATAGATTTTAATTATTTATTTTTTGAGCATATGAAATATTGCCCTGGTTCTAAGAAGTCAGAGCCACACAAAAAGATATACTCAGAGAAGTGTCACTCCCTTGTCATCTCAACTACCACATTCCTTCATTATTTTCATCCTATTCTTACCCCCTCCCTATATATGCAGACAATCTCATTATTATCTGATTTATGCCTCCTGTATTTCCTTTGAACAAATGAGAAGATAAATGCATATTTACTTCTTTTTTACATGAAGGGTCATATACTATAGATACTCTTCCTACTTTGTGTTTTCCAGTTAATATATGCTGGAAATCATTACATATCAGCTCATAGAGGTCTTCTTCAGTCTTTTTTATAGCCGTATAATACCACAGTTTATTCAACCACTTCTTCCTATGAACATTCAGGTGGTTTCTGATATTTCGCAATTACAAACAATGCTACAATGGATAACCTTGGGCATATGTATTTTGTGTTGCTGGAGGTATATATTTAGGGTAGATTACCGAAGTCAGATTGCTGGATCGAAAGGTAAGTCCCTATGTGGGTTGTTAGGTATTGCCTAATTCCCCTCCATAAGGGCTGCGGCAGGTTGCATTTCCGCCAGCAGTGTTTGAGAGTACCTATTTCTCTGCAGCCTTGCTGTGGTCATTTGCATTTTTTAAATTATGAATGAGGGTTGAACATTTTTTCATGTTTAGGGGCAGTTTTCAAATCTCTTGTAAATTGTATCTTTTCACACTTTTCTATCAGGTTTTTAGTCCTTTGTTCTTCAATTTTTATGAGTTCTTTATATATTTGGGTAAAATCACTTTGTGGTATATGTTGCAAATAATTTCTCTCTGTCATGTGTCTGTGACTTTGTTTATAGAAATTTTTGCTATGCAATTAAAAAATGTTTATATAGTCAGATTTACCAATCTTTTATTTTATTGCCTCTGGATTTTGTTTCCCTATACATAGTTTAAAGAAGGACTCATTTTTTTCCCCCTAGTACTTGTACGGTTTCATTTTTTACATTTAGCTCTCTAATCCTTTTGGAGTTTATTCTTGTGTATGGTGTGATATATATCTAATTTTTTCAAATGGTTACCCAGTTGATGTGGCACTATTTATTAAAAAGTCATTCTTTCCCACAGTGGTTTCAGAACCTTCATCATGTATTAAATTTCAACTGTAGCTGGGTGTAGTGCTGGGCTTTCTATGCTATTCTACTGGTCTGTGTATCTATTCACATATCAGTAGCACACTGTTTTAATGACAGAGGTTTGATAGTATATTTTAATGTCTAGTAGAGCTGGTACCTGTCTAAAGGTAGAGCAAAGACAAAATGCCCACCAAACTGAGAGGGTATCTTGAGACCAAAAAAAGAAGCAGGCATGTCCATGCAGTAAGGAAAAGAATTTTTTAATTAAGAGGGTAATTTACTTATAGGGTAATGGATCGGGAGGGCAGTGACCCAGGAGCATATGCAAAGTTTCTCCATGACACCACCCTGGTTGAGCCCAAGTTTATACAGTCAACTTACACAAAGCAGTGGAAAAAGCCAAGAAGCAATTGTTAACTAAGATACAAGCTAACTTCACTATTGATGACAACGATTATTATCTTTGGTGGTCTTGTGATGCAGGTAGCCAGAACAGCTGTTACCATGCCAGTACTTAATCATTAGGTCCCTTCTTTATACTCAGCAAGCTATTTTTGCCTATGGTTCTAACTTCATTATCTAGTTATCATGTAAATTCTGTGGGCAGGGCTCACACAAAGGACACAGCACGGTGGGGAGGGCTTTCAAGATGGAATAAGTTATGATCACAGTTTCACACTTCCCCCTGGTGTTTTTTCAGTGCCTGGATAAATTGTTAATTTAAATGAATGTTTTTGTGTTATAGATCTCATTCTATTTCTTATTTTTTTGCTAAGCCTTCTACCCATGTTGCCATGTGTACATTTGATGTCGCTTCTCATCACTGCCTGGTACTCCACAGTGTGCATCTACCACATTTTACCCTACGGTCTGGTGGACGCCAGGGTGGCCTCTACTGAGTGGTGAGCTAGAGCCAGCTTATATCAGCTCTTGAGAGCCAGTCATGCACATTTCTTCCCAACTCTCTGTGTCCAGTGACGTCGAGTTGGTAGTTTGAACTTTGCCATGCAGGGGGTTTTACACCACAGAAATTGGCAAATGCTATAAACCAGGGTTTCTTTGGTTTTGTTTGGGATTTTTTTTTCGAAGAGGTAATTTACCAGTACACCACTGCCTCTAACTCTCCATCATTACAAATAATATTACAGTGAACATCCTTATGGACTGTGAGGGAATGTCTTAAGGATATGAACCCAGGAGAGGAATTGCTGGGTCAGAGAGTTTGCATGCACACAGTTTTCCAAAATATAACCAGTCTGCTCTCTATAGCAGTGTTGACTTTCCATGACACTTAAACTCCCCAACATCTGGACCCGACTCTCACCATAAACCTGTAGTGATTTAGGGGCAAACAGACTGTAAGTTAATCTCTCCCTCAGTTTTCTTATCTATAAAAAAGGGAACGATGACAGCGGTTGTTGTGAGGACTGAATGAGACAGTGCCAGGTACTTAGTAAGTGTGTAGGCAGAAAGTCAGCATGCAGGAGGCTGTTGGCGGAAGGAAGGCCCCAGCCTTGGGAGAGGACTCCTGGCCCAGGCACGACAGACAAGAATCAGGTGGGGCCCCTGGCCTAGAGGGGCAGAGACACCAGGCAGTTACCAACACACAGCCTCAGGGACCTAGATGTGGACCTGGCACTAGTCCTAGGGGCAGGTGAGACCCAGGTCTTCTGACAAAGCAGAAGCCCTGGAATCAGAGTGAGGATACTAGGTAGGAGGGGCTGGAGCTGCTTTTACATCTCCCTTCCTGGTAGTAAGGATTAATTTGTCCTAGTGGTTCTCAACTTTGGCTGCCACTCAAATACATTGGGTAGATTAAAAAAATACTGATGTCTAGGTCCCATCCCCAGAGATTCTGATCATAAGTGGTCTGTCATGGGCCTGGATTTTGGTTCTTTTCAAAGCTCTCCAGCTGATTCTAATAAGCAGCCAGGGTTGAAATCCACTGGCCTAGAACCTCGGGCTGGGGTACAGGAGCAGAAAGCCAGGCAGGGCTGGATGGATCTAAAGCTCATGGAGAGAAATCATTGGTCAATACAAAGAACATCTCTAATAGAACTGTCCACATTGGTATGGGCTGGTCAGCTCCTCATTTTTGGAAGTGTGTAAGCTGAGGCCAGGTGACCCTTAGCAGGACATGGAAGGAAGATCCGAGCTTCAGAGTGGACCTGGCTTAGACAGGCTGAGGTCTTTGGCCTTTGGCTGGTGGGCATCTCTCACTCTGTGGGGGCCTCTGTCATTGCAGGGTGGCCCTTCGACAATGCCACATGCAAGATGAGCGGCCTGGTGCAAGGCATGTCTGTGTCAGCTTCCATTTTCACACTGGTGGCCATCGCTGTGGAAAGGTGAGTTTTCCCAGCTGGATTATCCCTGGGCCATCTGGGGCCAGGCACGAAGAGGAGCCACTGTCTCCAATGCTGGGCTGGCTGAAGGGCTGGGGCTGCTCTGGGGTAGGTGGTGCTGAATCCTGAGCCATAAAGTGAAGGGTTGTGGGCCAGCTGCTCCCTAGACTTGAGGGGCATATTGAGGACACCACAGTTTACTTCTGGAAGGTCTGGAGGCAGCTCCTGAGGAGGTTAATAAGGATTCCTGGGGCCTGCCAGGGGCTTGAGAGCAGTCCTTGTTTCCTGAGTGGCAGGAGTCCTGCCACCTGTGTGAGTCCCAGCAGGGGAGCGAACCCACAAGGTAGGCCTTGGTATGGCTGGGAGGAAGGGTTACTTCTTGTTCTTTCCCTCCACCCCATCACCTGCTGGTCCCTGGCAGTCCAGGTCTTACTCACTCCCCATCTCTGGCCACTTCTGGTCTTTCAGCCTCAGATTCCATCAGATTCTCTGATAAACGTGGGTCTGCTAATGTGGCCAGAGGTATGGAATGGAGCCAGGGGTCAAGGAGGCTTTGCAAACAATGAAGCACTGAACCAATAAGTCTTCCTCATGGCACTGCAGTAAGTCCTGCTCCCCCCAGCATCTTTAGTGGTATAAGGTAAGGGCTCCATGTGGGTGCTTTCCCCAGGGCATGGGAGGCAGGCAGGTAAGCTGGAGGTGGCTTTTGTCCTTGTCACGGCCTAGCTGTATGATGTTGGGTAAGTCACTTAACTACTCTGAGCCTCTGTTCTTATCTGTAAAATGGTAAACACTCTACAGGGTGGTTGGGAGGCTTCAGTGAACTTCTGCTTATAAAGCTTTTGCACAGTATCTGGCACAGAGTCTAGATGTCAGCTGTTAATATTATTTTACTTCTTCCTTACACTCAAACGCTCTCTCTGTTCCCTCTTCGACATGGCACTTCTTAGCCCTGCCCTTTCTAGAATCTAATGTTCTTATCCTCTTTCCACCTCTACCCACATCAGACTCAGTATTTTATAACACAGTGAAGTAGCCATCTAGGGTGATGGAACCAGGTTCCTCTCTCAAAAAAGCCACTAACTAGCTGGGTAATTAGGAGAAGTCCCTTCCCTTCACTGACCTTTGTTTTGTTATCATGGTGGAATGATATGAGAACATACACCCTCTCCCAGTGGTGTTTGCAGTATTCTTCAAGTCCCACCTCCTCCAGAAAGCCTTCCTGGACTGCCCCAGGATTCTCCTCCACCCATTAACTCCTATTGCACTTATAGTCGGTACTGTGCACTTTAAGAATTATTTGTTCTCTGCAGACTTCTTGAGTGTGTGTTGCTATGAAGCCAGTAGGTCAATATCATACAGGTAGAGACAGCAAGGCTTGAGTCAGGCCACGGGAGAGGTAAAGGGTGCTGTCAGGCCAGGGGAAGTGTGGGCGGGCAGGAGGGCAGGACACAGTGTAGTGAATGAGAAGGGGTGCTCAGCTGGGAGTCAGCTCTTGATCTGTGTTCTAGTGAAGGTTCTGCCCTTAAATAATCATGTGATCTTATAAGAAAGTCCTTTCCCCTCACTGGGCCAGGTTCCCCTTCCATTAAACAAGCAAGCTTGACTAGATGGTCCTTAGGTTTCTATTTTCTGGCATCAGTAGATGAGGAAAGACATTCTGGGAAGTAGAAGCCCTTCCTGTTTCTCCCTATTGGAAATGTCTCAAGTGTGGTAAGTGTAACCTCACTTTATCTTCACAACAACCCCACAGAGTAGGCCATAATATTGGCCCCATTTTACAGATGAGGAAACTCAGCAAGATTTTTGAGTAATTTGCCCTTCTGGTCGTTCATTCATGCTTTTATCTGCACACACTCTAGGAATATTGAGATGAAAAGGCATTGCACCTGCCCTCAAAGAGCTTGCAGTTGAGCGGTAGCCTTTGATTCACATGCAGCCGGGAGGTTTTCACCTCCTCTGCCCACCGAGCAGTTCTCAACCCTGGCTGCACACCAGAAACAACCCAGAAGCTTTTAAAAAACATGATGCTAAGGCCCCTTCACAGACTAATTAGATTGGAATCTTTGGCTGGGAGAAACAGGCAGAGATACAGTTTTTAAAATGCTTCAGGAGATTCTAACGTGCAGCGAGAGTTTACAGCTACTGGTTTATGTGGCATAGAGGAGCAAGTCAAGTCTGGGTTTAAGGCTGGTCCTTGAGACCTGCTAGCTGTGTTGCTTAACCTTGAGCCAGTTGCTTAACACCTCTGAGTCCCACTTTCCTCCTCTGTAAATTAAGGGTGTAATAATAAGGCTGAGACATTCTAAGGAGGCAATAATAAAGGTGCAGACTTGTCCTAAGGTGGAGGTACTGAGGGAAGGACACTGGCCAAGATGACATAGGGATAGCCTGTAATGTAGTCCCCACACATGACCTCCCAAGGCTCTCTGGAGAATCCATAAAGTTAAAAATTGTGTTTTTTGATACACCTAATTGGCCTACAGCTAAAAACTATTCTTTGATACAGAATGCTAAAAGTTGTATTCTTTGGTACCCAATGCTCCAGCACAGAGTGCGTAGACCGAGCGCTCTGCTGGCTGCGAGTGCACCGCGGGCTTCACTGTTCCCACACGGTCTGCAGTCTCCTGCTTTCTCCCGTAAATCCTGTAGTTGCCTTTGATCCTTTGACTACTCAGCCGGCTGAGCTGACTCCCTCCTGGGTGAGAAACGCATTTGCTGGCAGACTCACCCGATGAATGGGCTGTTCTGTGACGCCGCCTTCGGTGCAGTGATGAAAGTCCAGCCCCCGTCCCCCGCCCCCCTCCGGGGTCGCGGTCCTCCCCCGTCCCCGGGCCCCGCGCAGACCCTGCCTCTCTTCCCGCCCGCCCGGGTTCCGCAGGTTCCGCTGCATCGTGCACCCTTTCCGCGAGAAGCCGACCCTGCGGAAGGCGCTGGTCACCATCGCGGGGATGTGGGCGCTGGCGCTGCTCATCATGTGCCCCTCGGCCGTCACGCTGACCGTCACGCGCGAGGAGCACCACTTCATGCTGGACGCCCGCAACCGCTCCTACCCGCTCTACTCGTGCTGGGAGGCCTGGCCCGAGCAGGGCATGCGCAAGGCCTACACCACCGTGCTCTTCTCGCACATCTACCTGGCGCCGCTCGCGCTCATCGTGGGCCTGTACGCGCGCATCGCCCGCAAGCTCTGCCGGGCCCCGGGCCCGGCCCGCGGCGGCGAGGAGGCGGCGGAGGGCGGGCGCGCGGCGCGGCGCAGGGCCCGGGTGGTGCACATGCTGGTCGTGGTGGCGCTCTTCTTCGCGCTGTCCTGGCTGCCGCTCTGGGCGCTGCTGCTGCTCCTCGACTACGGGCAGCTCAGCGCGCCGCAGCTGCGCCCGGTCACCGCCTACGCCTTCCCCGTCGCCCACTGGCTTGCCTTCTTCCACAGCAGCGTCAACCCCATCATCTACGGCTACTTCAACGAGAACTTCCGCCGCGGCTTCCAGGCCGCCTTCCGCGCCCAGCTCTGCCCGCAGCCCTGCGGCAGCCACCGGGAGGCCTACTCGCAGCGGCCCGGCGGGCTCGTGCGCCGGCGCGTCTTCGTGGAGGTGCGGCCCAGCGACTCGGGCCTGCCCTCCGAGTCGGGCCCCAGCAGTGGCGCGCCCAGGCCTGGCCGCTTCCCGCGGCGGAGTGGGCGGGTGGCCCACCATGACGCGCCCGGGAAGGGTCCCGGCTGCTCCCATCTGCCGCTCACCATACCAGCCTGGGATGTCTGAGGTGGTGAGGGCCCGCTTGGACATATGACGTCTGCACATGGTGGCAGCCTAGTGTGCGGTTAGGGGTGCCACGGTGCCTCCCTCTCAGTGGGCAGCCGCTAATGCGTCTTCTCTACTGCCTTCATCCTCATCGGCAAATGAAGGGATGGGGGGTGGGGGGAGCTAACTTTCCCTGAAACCCTTCTGTGTAGTAGACTTGACAAACACCATCTCATTGAATTCTCAGCATGCTTTGCAAATAGGTTTTTCTTATGCCCCTTCTACAGATGCAAAAACTGAGGCCCGGATAGGCTATGTGACTAGCCCAATGTCTCTCGGCTGGAAATCCCATGCAAGCCGCATCTGACTCCAATGCCTGCTGTCTGCAAAAGGACCCATTACGGTGGAGCACAGTGAAATGTGCCAGTCCTAATTAGACAGCTGGGAAGAGGCAAAAGGGCAAAGCCAGCCTGTCCTTTGATGCTTTGTGTCCCTCATGTTCGTTACTGAAGCCATTCCCCTTGACCCTTTCCTAGGAGAACATAGTGTGCCCCTCCTGCCAGCTCTTAATGTGTTGGTTTGTCTTGTTCTTTACAAGAGGTGTCCAGGGTCATTCTCTTCCAGGACGTCACAACTGAGCAGCTGCAGAGTGATCCTTGGGGAGCCTGCTTCAGTTGCAGGGCACTCTGGGTCTTGCCCTCTGGGTCTGAGCCTAGAGAAGGGAGAAGGGGACTCTCTCCACCTCTGTCACCCAGACCCAGGCAAGAACTTAGACTGCAAGGTCACATGGAGGTGTCTGTTTACTTACTCATGAACAAGGAGGAAGGGAAAGCACAGAGCCCACTTTCTGCATTTGAAACATCTGTTCACTGGAGCTGCAAGCACAAAGCCTTCTCCGAGGGCTCTTCTTGCTTCCTGGGAGGGAGAAGCTGGCCAACCCAAGCTGCAGCTGGGGTGCCCTTTGGGGACTCCTGAAGGACAAACACTAAACCCCTTCCAGCAGGGATAACTCATGTACCTGAAAAGGGCATGGGGACGAGGCCCCTTGTTTATGCCACTGTCACCCAGCACACCTGCCTCACCTTGAAAAAAATGAGACTCCTCTCCAGGAGATGGGAGGAAATGGGATTGCCTCAGGTGATCCTTGCACAGTGCCAATAATCTGCAGTTAACTGGATATTTCCTTCACCTCTATAGAAAACAGTATCACTAAGAAATTAGTGTATAAAAAATAAACATTCCCAGGGGTCAGGGCTCTGAGGTTCAATTGCTTCCTTCCACACACAATGACTGAATCCTGTTTACTCCACTCTAAGTACAAAGTGTAGGGGCAGAAGATAATTCCCAAGCAGTTTTATAATATGTTCTCCAAGGAAGTCCCCAGATAATAATTCAATCCATACAAATGAGGTTGAAGAGATTGTTATTGCCATTTCACAAAGTAACAGGCTCAAAGGGGCCAAGGTCACAGAGTACAGAGGGCCAGGATTTGTCTTCTGATTGTTCCTCGAACACTGTATCCTGCTTTTCAAGGAAGGTGGGCATGGCAGGGAGGAGAGCTGGAAATTCCCCCAAAGGTTTTCTGCCCAACTGCAAACGAGAATATTCATGGAACCAGAATCCTGGCGCCCAGGCTCTTGGTCTGGGAATTGAGAGTCTACTGTGTTTACTCTTGTAATTTCCAGCCTGAGCTGTTCTGTGAATATCTATACCTATGTGCTGAGCAGGCTGCCAAGATCCATCATGACTCTGTCCTGGTCTAGGAGTTTGGTGGTGATGGATGAGGGTCTAAGAAGAGAGTGTGCCATCCTTTTCCTCAGTGGAATTAGCTGGTGCCATGCACGATCCTCATTTCTGGTGCTGTATCAGTGTCACGTGTCACATGGGCCAGAGAGTTCTATTTACTGTGAAGACTTCTGACTCCAAGCACTAAAAATAGGCCAGAAGAAGGGCCATTTCAAACCCAAAATGCCTGTCCCTGTGGCTGGGTGGAATCCGTCTGGAGACACCATCTGGTCTACTCCAGTGGGATGTGTTTCTCCTTTAGCATGGCTTCTCCAAGCACAAAATCACTGCCTTTACAGCGAGGGGTGGGGGCAGAGCAATGTACTCACCCAAGCCAGCCTTTCCATGAAGGTCCCCTAGTTTTATTTCTCCCTCAAAGATGCCATGCTTTGGAAGGTTGTGACCAACCCCCAAAACTGCATAGGTCACAATTCATATATTTTGCTGTTATTTTTACTTCTTTAAAAAGTCAGTCCAGGCTGGCTGGTTAGCTCAGTTGGTTAGAGCATGGTGCTGATAACACCAAGATCCAGGGTTCAATCCCTGTACTGGCCAGCTGCCAAAAAAATTAAAAAATGAAAAATCAATCAGTGGCTATACCTGCCTGTTCAGAAACTCGATCTGAATAACAGGCACAACTTGATGCTTTAATGAAGCAATGGGGCCTTGGGGTACGTGTGGAGTTTGTGTCTTTGCGTATGTGGTAAAATACATACTACATAAAATTTACCATTTTAACCATTTTTAAGGGTACAGTTCAATGTCACTGAACACATTCACATTGTGGTGTAACCATTACCACTATCCATTTCCAGAACTTCTTTTCTTTTTATTAGGACTACCTGACCTTTAGCCAGAACTTTTTCATCATCCCAAACTGCAACTCTGAACCCATTAAATAGTAACTCCCCATGCCTCCTCCTCCCAGACCCAGGCAACCACGATTCTACTTTCTGTCTCTGAATCT
Organism: Cynocephalus volans; assembly: GCF_027409185.1. Classification (NCBI taxonomy): domain Eukaryota; kingdom Metazoa; phylum Chordata; class Mammalia; order Dermoptera; family Cynocephalidae; genus Cynocephalus; species Cynocephalus volans. Next base: position 98,942,158 of record NC_084466.1, read on the forward strand.
GGTTACTCTAGGTGCCTCACACAAGTGGACTCAAACAATATTTACCCTTTTGTGACTGGTTTCTTTCACTTAGCATGATGTCTTCAAGGTTCATCCATATAGTACCACGTGTCAGAATTTCCTTCCTTTGTAAGGCTGAGTAATATTCTGTTGCATGTATATTCCACATTTTACCTGTTCATCCATCAATGAACACTTGGGTTGTTTTCATCTTTTGGTTACTGTGAATAAGGTGTGAAGTTTTTAGATGCTGGAAGTAGTTCCTGAAAATAGTGTCTGTGTGAACCCTGGGGACAGAGACCCCAGGTTGGGAACCTGGGATCTCTCCTTACTTAGTGTTTATGTGACAAAACAGAGGCTCCAAGGACAGCTGTCCTTTGTCTCACTCCCCCATGCCCACCTCAACTGCTCTGAGCTGCTGTTGGGCTTCACTTCTTGACCAGAGTGGCTGGAAAACTGTATGTTCCCCCCATGGAATGTTATTTTTATGAAGCTATTTTTATAATTATAGCATTATCCTCCTCTTGACTTCAAGACCACGCAGCACCCAAAGGACCAATGTTAGTTTGAGGCGGGTGCCCGGCCCCCACAAACCACAGTCTGCCCAGCCCTATGCTGAGGACTTTCTCTTGGGGCCTAGAGGACGCATGAGTTGATTTGGGTTGGAATGGAGGGTGGAGTTGGCAAAGTAGGGCGAGAGCCCCCCTATCATTAGCCTACTGTGTATTCATCCAAAAATCAAGGTGAGAGCCAAACCAGGGCTGGATGGACAAAGCATTGCTATTAAGCTCTGTACCTTTTTGCATCCGTTTCCTCAGCTCACCCCTCAGAAGTGCCACTGAGGAAAGACAGATGAGAAGGAAGTGACCCAAATGGGCTTCATGACAAGCAAATGATGTTGAATCAACAAGATTCCTTGTTGAATAACCTAACTATGAACATCGTTTATGGCATTTTATTGTTGGTTTTTTTCTTTCTCTACAAAAGCACTACATAATCATTGTGGAAATTTTACAAAATTTTGATAAGCAAAGACAAGAAAATGAAAAGCACCCAAATCCCACCACAAGAGATAAGCATAGAGTCCTTTTTTATGCACATAAATCTACACTCGTGTATTTGAAACTTTTTGTAATATTTGAAATTATTGAGGCTTAATTTGCATATGATCAAATCCACCCATCCTAAATATATAGTTCAATGGGTTTTAGCAACTGTAGACAGTTGTGTAACCACCACCACACTCAAGATATTTCCATCATTCTAAAAAGTTCTCTTGTGCCAATTTATAGTCAATCCTCTCCCGATTCCAGAAAACCACCCATCTGATTTCAGGATGTCATGTACATAGAATCAGACAGTGTGTAGCCTTTTGAGTCTGGCTTCTTTCACTTAGCATGTGCTTTTTTGATATTCATTCATGTTGTAGCATGTAACAGTAGTTCATTCCTTTTCACTGTTTGGCTATTATGAATAATGCTGCTATGATAAATCATATACAAGTCCTTATATATATAATATGTTTTCAATTCTCTTGGGTAAATGCCTAGGAGTGAAGCTGCTGGGTTGAATGGTAAACGTATAGTTTAACTGCATAAGAAACTGCCAAAATGTTTTCCAAAGTTGCTGTGCCATTTTGCATTCCCATTAGAAGAGTATAAGAGTTCTAGTTGTTCCACATCCTTGCCAATACTTAGTAGTATCGGTCTATTTAAAGTTTCCCTTATGACTAGTGATGCTGGGCATCTTTTCATGTGCTTATTGGCCATTCTTATACCTTTCCTTGTAAAGTGTCTTCAAATCTATCTTTTAAAAATATAATTATATTGTAGAGACTTCAGCACAAAAACTGCCCTAAATCTAAGAAGTACTTGTCACTAACAGATGATTTTTAAATCCATCAAGAATGGGTTTACAGTAAGATAAGAGGACAGACTGTGACAGAAGTGGGAGGGCTATTTGAATAGGTGGTTAGGAATGGCCTCTCTGAGGAGGTGATATCTGAGTACTGATATGAATGAAGTGAGACAGGGAACAATGTGACTATCTAGAGAAAGAACAAGCCAGACAGAGAGAGCATCATAGGCAAAGGCCTTGTGGTAGGAGTGGGAACAATGAAGAAATTAATACATATCAAAATGCTACTGAATTTCAATAATTAAATTTCCAATCAATTCAAAACACATATTCAATGCCTGTTAAAAGCCTGGCCTAATACTAAGTGCTTTGTGCCTGTTATTTCTTTCTCACAGTGGACCATAAGCTTCATGAAGACAGGAGTTATTTCATTTATCTTTGTGAAATCAGATCTAGGATAGTGCCTGATGCATAAGAGGCACTCAGTAAATGTCTGGTGAATAATGAAGTAATGAAATAATCAGGTATTTATTATTATTTTAATAAGCAGCCTCTTCCCTCAGTTTAATTTTTTTTATTTACTAAAAAATATGGAACACTTCATGAATTTACATGTCATCCTTGCACAGGGGCCATGCTAATCTTCTCGGTATCAGTCCAATTTCAGCATCTGTGCTGCCGAAGTGAGCACTATCTGTTATTATTCCCATATTGCAGATGAGGAAAGCAAGGCTCAAAAAGTAACTTACTGAAGGTCATATAACTAGGAGGTGCTGAAGCTGAGACTCAAATCTTGGCCCATATGACCACGAAGCCCAGGTTTTTGCCATTCCCCAAGCTTGTGGCCTCTCCTTCCTACATCTGGGAAACTGAGGTTTGGAATAAAAGAAAAAGTCTTGATGGAGGTCTCCTATAATCCTAAAAATAAAACCAGCCAGCCACAGGCTCCAGACTGCTGTCTTGGCCATAAGACCACATTTCCGTCACATTCAATGGCTTCCAAAGATTTGAGATGGAAGGAATACCAGCAGCTTAGGTAAAAGGTATAAATTTAGTTTGATCAAACAACACATCAAGCCCTCAAGGCAGCCATGGGCTCTCCTGCCCTTGTGGTCACTGAAGGAGCACAAGGTGCTGAACTGGCTGTAGGGTCCTGCTTTGAGTTGTTTGTGTTCTCTTGCTAGCTGCAATGCTTTGAATCCTGTCACTAACAAATGCTGCTGTTGTCATGTGCCAGCAACCAAATTAATGTGGTGGAAAAACCCAAGCTTAGTGATTTGGGCAAATTAGTTTATCTGTCACATAGCCAGTGATGGTGTTAAATCACTCTCTGTTTGAGAAGTAATCACTCTCCCCCACCACCACCCTCTCTGTCTTCCTTTCTGTGTGGAGGTTAGAACAGCCAAGTCAATCTGTTTTAGTGACTGAGCAACCTACATTTATGTGTTTTGACTGCCCCCAAGGAGGAGCACTTTGTCTAGTGTATTTTGTTTGTTTGTAGTGCTGACTGGTGGTCCTTTGATGCCACTTCTAATGATAATAATCACCTCCTTTATTCTCCTCTAGTCCATGTCTTTGCAAAATAATCCTGTTACATATGCTATAAATTATGGAAAATAAACTCGTTATGAAAGAGTTTGGTGTTTACTTTTTAATTCCCATTGCATTAGTAGTTTTTCTACTTTTGCTTCTTCACTGTAAATGAAAAATTTTCAGGCAAAATAGTTACCCATTCCAAAAAGGTGGACAATAGGCTATGTTACCACTAACATAACCAGTATTCCCATTTTGCAGATGGGAACTTGAGGTGCATGGAGGCTGAGGTCCCCACAGCTCATAAGTGTTGACATCAAAACAAAATTTCAGGTTTTGTGGATTGTAGTCCACTTCTTAACACTCTACCAAATTACCTATTTGGTTAACTCCCCATTTATAACTATATGTAACAGTTTAGATGAAACTTGATTCTAGCTTGTGTTTGCTCAACAAGCTTAGTGTCTGTTGAGAAGCTGTCTCCATTAGAACGTTTTTCAGCTGCAAGAAACAGAATACTCTGAATCAAAGTGGTTTAAACACAACAACGAAGTCAATTATCTCACATAACAAGGAGACCTGACGCAGGGAAGCTCTAGGGCCCATTAATTCAGCAGTTCAATGAGATCATCAAAAATCAAGGATTTTCCACTTTGCATCTTCGTTATAGGCGTATCAATATTATCTACAGGCTACCTCTTCTCCAGACTGTAAAGCAGTGGTTGGCAAATTCCATGACAATGTCTAATGGAAGAAAAGCCGGCCTCCTCCTTTATCTCTCATAGAAGCAAGAGAAACTTTCCCAGAAGCCTCTATCACAACACCCCTCATACTGTTTTGTCCAGAACTGTGTCACATACCCACGACCAAACCAGTCATTGCCAAGGGGAATGGAACCACTGTGATTAACTTAGACTAATCAGGATTCTTTCCTAGGGCTGAGAATGGCACCAAGTTTCCCACAGCGCATTGACATACAGGGGTAGCTGGATGCATGTCTGAACAAAGTCCTATCAGAAAGGAGAAAGAGAGAGTGAACAGGTGTTGGGTGGGCAGCTACCAGTGGCTGCTGCAGAGGAACTTCCAGGTTGGCTGACTGTGCAGATTTAGCATCATTAACTCAGGCAGAAGACTCTAGGGAGAGATGATAAGCTCACTTTTGGATTCATGGGCCAGCCAGACAAAGACCAGAAGGCAGCTGTATATAAGGGATGGCCACCCCCCCCTTCTCCAAACCCCTTCTTCCCCTGGCTTCTAAGACATCATACTGCCCTGTTTTATCTCTTGCCTCTGTGGCATTCCTTCTCAGACCTCTTTGTTGGCATCTCTTCTGCCATCCATCCCTGGAATATTGGGATTCTCTGGGGTTCTACTCCAGGCCTTCTGCTTTTTTGTAACTCTGTAAATTTCCTCTAGGTGACCGCATCTTCTCTTATGGCCTAGAGATGGTAGTGGCTTCCTGCTGTTGCTAATGTCTATTCGTTTTCTCAGATATTCTATCTTCTATTGATGGATTCCCTGCATTAAAGTCCCTCTGTTTTAAACACTTTGAGTAGATTCTGTTTGGTTGGTTAACTCTAGCTGATATAACACCCTATTTGCAACTTTAGGAGTAACAACTGATCACAGGTGTCTTAAACTTTGTGGTTTTTTGTTTGAAAAGAAAGATATATTTGATTTTATAAAAATTTTTAACCATCCTAACCATTTTTCAGGATATAGTTCAGTGGCATTATGTACATTCACACTGTGGAGCAACTGTCATACCACCCATCTCCATAACTTTTCATCTTCTCAAATGCAACTCCATATCCATTGAACAGTAACTCCTCAACCCTCTCTCCTCTCCGGCCCTGACAGCCACCATTCTACTTTCTGTCTCTATGAATTTGACTATTCAAATTACCTCATGTAAGTGGAATCACACAATAATTGTCCTTTTGTTTCCGGCTCAGTTCACTTAGCATAAGGTCTTCAAGGTTCATCCATGCTGTAGCATATGTGGCAATTTCACTCCTTTTTCAGTCTACCAGTCTGATATAGCCAAGACCCTTTTGGTTTCAAGTAACAGAAACTCCCATTTTAACTGGTTTAAACTATAAGGAATGCAATAAGAAGTTCAGAGGCAAAGTAGCTCTAGGGTTGGTAAAATCAGGAGCTCAAAGATATGTTAAAAACTCAGGTTCTTTCCAAATACCCGGTCTTCTGATCTTTGCATGTCAACTTGGTTCCCAGGCCAACTCTCTTCATGGCTGATGTCTCATAAGAAGACGCAGCAAGGGCTGGCCAGTTAGCTCAGCTGGTTAGAGCATGCTGTTATAACACCAAGGGCAAGGGTTCAGATCCCCTTACTGGCCAGCCAACAATAACAACAACAACAACAAAAAGAAGACTGCAGCAGCTTTAGCTGTTGGCATTAATCAGCTTTTGCTACACTATGCTATTGCAATAACCCCCCACATCTCTGTGGCTTCAATCAACAAGCATACAGAACTATACGCTTTTTAAGGTGAAGAACAACTTTTCCAGAAACGCTCTAGCAGCCTTCCTTTCATCCCATTGGATAGATTTATCTCATATTTACATGCCTAAAAAAATCACTGGCAACCATGATTGTCCTAGCTCATTTAAAACTCATTCCTTGAAGGTGGAGAAGGAGCTGGCTGCCCTGCAACAAGGATGTGCACAGAGGAATAGCTTTCTGAACAAAATTAGGATTCTGTTAGAAAGAGGTAATATGGCCGTTGGGCAGGCAACTAGTAGTGTCTGCTATAATACTCACGCTCGATCTCAACCAAACGATCTCAGTAAATGATACACCACTCTACCAGTTGTTGTAGCCAGAAACCTGGAAATCATCCTCAAATCTCCATCTCTCTCTTTCTCGACTACATCCAATCAATGATCAGTTCCACTGATTCTATCTTGAACATAATTCTGTAATCAGCCTTCTTCTTACCACCCAATTCCATGGCACCACCATCATCTTGCACCTGGGCCACTGCAGACTTCTCATTAGCTTCCCTGCCTCTAGTCTTGCTAAATCTCAATCCAGGCTCCAAACTGCTGACAGAGCCTCTTTTTAAAGCAATTCTGATCATGTCGTTTTCCCATTAAAAACCCTTCTTAGATTTCCTATAAGATATAGTTTCCTTATAAGATATAAGAAACTTCAAGCCCCATATCATGCCTTCCAAGACCCTCTACCATTGGACCCTGACTACTTCTCTGGTTTCATCTCTTACTAATCATTTTCTGGCTTCTGCCTTGCCCCCTTTACTTATTAATCCTTCTCTTCATTCAGTTCACAGGTTAGGGGTCAGTTCCTTGAAGAGGTCTCTGTTTCCATAATGCAATGCCCTGTACTTCTTCTATTACTATGCTCATCCACATTTATAGTAATTACTTGTGGAAGTCTGTCTCCCTTCTAGACTATAAATTCTGTGAGGGCCAGGGTCTTGTCTTTCTAAGTGCTAGCAGAAAGCATGGCTACAATACATGTTAAATAAAACTAAGTTACAGATTTGAAAGTTTTTGTGTTGTCAGACCTCCAGGTGGTAGGTGACACCAAAGATATACGTGAGATAATCTAGACACAGGTATCTCTAGAAAGAGAGAGCACATGAGAAAACAGACAGACAGACACCGATGATTAACATAAAGAGATGATGAGAAGGCTAAGGAGGAGAATGAGAAATGAGTGGCCCAAGAAATAGGAGGAACCTCAGAAGAAAATGTAGTCACAAGCCAAAGAAGAGAGAGCATCAGGAAACTGGAGGTACCCAACAGGGTTACCCACAGCAAAGAGGGCAGGACATGAACTCAGAAATGCCACTGGATTTGTTACAGAGCAAGAAAGATGTTTGAGAACAGTTGGACTTCTCTTTCGTCAAACAAAGATACTTAAAGAAGGTTATTTTTCCCTCTTTTCATTAATTCCTCTATCCATTGGTCCAGCAAAGATTCATAAAACATCTACTCTACGTCAGGTACTGTGCTAGGCCCTAGGGAGACATGAGGAATAGAACAAGGTCCTCTCAGGCTTGTGGGGCTCACTACCCTTGCCTGCTAGGGAAAGTTATAAAGCACCAAGGCTGGGTGTTTTATTGGTTTTGCTGCTGATTGGCTCTCTGAACGCATCCAATGAAACAAGAGCATGCAAGTCTAGAGGTCAGCCAGACTTTATTATCTTGCTCTGAGCTGGCAGGAAGCAAAAGGGAAAGTGTGTGTAGCACATTATTATTGCATCATTTCTGTCTGTACATAAGTCAGTCAGAAATGAGATTCTGGTTTTTTCCAAGAAAATGGATTCCATCTGCTCAAAGGCAGAAAAATCAGAGAACAGTTTAATTAAGAGAACCCCTTTAAGACATTCTCGAGACTTGATCCTACTTAGTATTCACTCTGCAAAGATTCCCTTAACTTTCAGGCCTACATTGTACTACTGACTAAACTATTGCTTCACTATTTTTTTTCCTGCCCTCGTGTCCTAAGTATAGTAAAACAGTGTGGTGCAGTGTTCAAAAGTTACTGAGTCATAGCGTTCTGAAAATTAATGGGTGTCAATGGGGTTTGGGAATTGGATGGAGACAAAGGGAGGGACACTGATTAGAAAATTTCTTACTAGGTTTTCATTTAATACTCATTTTCTACAGTTCAACAGACATTGTTCTGGAAATAAAAATTTAATCAAAATATCTTTAAGGCACATTATCTTTAATGCTCTAGAAAAACAGTAGTATTAAAAGAAACCCTATCCATCAGATTTTTAAAAAATAAAAGTAAGCATTCTTTGAAATGTGAATAATAATTTCTTAATTTATAATTAGGAGTTTGAATATACTTTTAAAAAAATTGTGGAATTTGGTTATCTCAGTTGGTTAGAGGTGGCCTTGTAACACCAAGGTGTCATGGGTTCAGATCCCAGTAATGGCCAGCCACCAAAAACAACAGCAACCACAACAAAATGTGGAAGTGAGGCAACTATCTTCCCACAGCCTCAGTTAGACTTTAGTATCTGGAGTCTGTGGTCTGACAGGATGGAACAGAAATAAGAAAACATGCTCCAAGGAGCCTATCCCTGAGAGAAATGCCCTCAGGGGACTCGGAGCTCTGGACCTTCTCAGTGCTTCAATCTGAAGTCCCTGGGGACCTGGGGTGGGTTTGGCAGAGTACACCCTCCCCCACTGGGGAGGGTGGGAATAACAAGGTTGCACTTCCTGCGTGCTAACAATGAGCCGCGTTCAACAATGAGCCGGGTTCTGCTCCAAGCCCCTGACGTGGATCAACTCCGTTAACCTCCCAGCAACCCATGAGATAGTTACTATTATTATCTCCATTTCTCAGATGAGAAACTCGAGGCGGTTAAAAGCAGTTGCCCGATGTCATACACTAGGAAGTGGAGAAGGGGGGTCAGTAATATGCCTCAATTTGCTAAAACGGATCAGAAAAACGCTCACCTTTAAGGCCGCAAGCAGGCCTTGTCTGGGGAAGCAGATGACTTATCGGCGCCTTTTGAGATAAGGAGCTGCTGTGCGGGAGGCGTGTGTGAGTCAAAGGTGAGTTCCCTAGGTGCGTGATGGAGAGCTCAGCGGCCAGCTCTTACCTAGCCCAAGCCGGGTCAGAGCGTAAAGTCGGGGGGCAGCCTCGGGAGACCAGAGCCAGAGCCGGCGGCCAGCCACGTGGCCCGGCCTCGGAGCCGGGGGAGGGGGGGGGGGCGGGGCGGGGTCGCGCGGAGGCGCGGCCGGGAAGAGTGCGCCTGCGCGCGGGATGAGAAGGCGAGCGGAGCGGTGTTAAAGGCGGATCCCAACCCGGCCGGCCCGTCTTGTCCTCGCAGTGCGCAGGCGCGGTACTCTGTCCTTGTCAGTCGGCGCCGCGTGCGGGCTGGTGGCTCTGTGGCAGCGGCGGCGGCTCGTCTCAGGCACCATGAGCGGCTTCAGCAGCGAGGAGCGCGCTGCGCCCTTCACCCTCGAGTACCGAGTCTTCCTCAGTGAGTGTCGGCGGTCCGCGGCCCCTCTCCCCCGTCCGCCCATTCATTCTCGGGCCTCGCCTCTCCTCGCGTCCCGCGGGCGGGTGCGGCCCGCTCTCGGCCCCTTGTCCCCGTCATGGGCCGGGCTCCTCGGGCCCGTCCCCGGGCCTGGCCGGCCCTCACATTTCACACTTCCCGCCGGTGGGCGGGATGGCGGGGTCGGCCTCCGGCCATCGTTGTGTGCTGAAGGGGAATACCCTCTTTCGCACGCTCGCTAGGACCGAACCTGGGCCACGCTAGTTTTGCAGGTGTCGAGCTTGGCAGGGTCTCACGGGAAAAGAAAACCAGAGCCACCCTAGAAAGGTGCCTGGAGGTAAAATAATCCCAGTAAGAGGATTGCTCAGTTTGAAGAAACGGGGGACAGGACGGGGGGGGCGGTGACTTCCTTAAGACCTTAATTCCGCCGCTTAAGCTCGGATTGTCGCTGCTGAGCGGGGTCCATCCCCCACCTCCGTTCTGCAGACGGGGAAACTGAGGCCAGGATCAGGAGCCGGCAGTGGAGATGCTGGGCCTATCCTCAGGGGTCCAATAGCGGTCCTGCCTCTCCTGCCGCCTTTTTCCCGTCAGCGCTGATGCTAGGAATGGTCCATATGAAACAGAAAGCTGGTCTCCTCCAGTCAAACAGGTGACGTCAGTCTGGGACGCATGAGTAAGAAAGAGCCAAGTTTTTACCATTGTGCAGGAATCGGCGTCTAGGGGATACCTCTCCCCAGTCCTGCACTTAGAGCTGCACCTAAGCGAGGAGGCTGCAGGCTGGCGGCTCTCCAAGTTCCTTGGCGCACCCTCCACTTTTGCCTTGTAAGTGGAGGAAAGCAACCTGGGGTTTATCCTTACCCTCTTACCACGGCTCCACCCCCCACCCCCGAGATTATTGACAATAAAGGTGGCATTCGACAGTGTGTCACCAAAGGCGCTCCTGGTGGAACCTCCTTGCAGTTTTATTTGGAAGGAAATGGGCAGATGCAGCGGACTCTGTGAATTGTGTATGAAGGGCAAAGGAACGGGAGGAGAGGGGACTAATGGAACACAGAACGAATGAACAAAGCTCCTAGCAAGAAGTTGCTGGTGTGGGAGGAGAGGAGTGAACCCTAAGCTTACACATCTAGCTGAAGATTAAATTACCAGGTAAAATGCAGGAAGGGTAGGACTCCCTATTTTATTTAATTTTGGATTAAGCAGCAAGGGCGGTGCAGGAACTGTTTTCTGGAAACAGTGTTGGCTCCACAATTTCTCTATAGGAGGGGCTTAGAGAGGTGACTCTAGTGTGAAAGTGAGGAGATCATCTAAGTAACTGTCTTCAAGCTGTATATGCAGAACACACACGCCGTTTTTTACTTATGTTATGTACTGGCATTATTTGATGGCCATTATGGGAGACCAAAGGGACTCCTTGACTTCGTCACTGGGTAAAGTAACTTTTTCTTATCAAATGGGACTTAAGAAATACCAATAATTAGAACCAACCATAGAATTATCTAGTTTTAAGTGTGTGTGTGTTTTTAAATCACAGGTTTCTTAGCATCCTTTCTTAACAGGAGGAATAAAATTTTTTACCTTTGTAATGTTATATTTGTCAATCTCCTTAAAACTGATAAGGGTTGGACAGACTGCAGAGTCACAATTGACTCTGAAGGGACCTTTATGGGATTGGGAGTGGTCACTGTTCAATTTTTTCTGTTCCACTTTGGTTTTTGAATTTGAAGGGTTGCAGTGTGGATGAACGCTTAGGTTTCCTACAGAATAGTGAGCGACTTTTAAAATTACTTTTTAGGTTTGGTAGTTAGGTCTCTGGAATATAGAGGGTCTCTGTGAAGGTGCTGTGGCAACTTGATTGTATTTATGAAAAAATCAGAATCTAAGATGGCTCTATCTTTCTGGATCATGACTCAAAGCAACGTAGTTTATAATTTAGCAAACTGGCCACCCCAATTCTCCTCAAGTTCTTCATAATAGTTCTGTAGACTGTTAACTAAGATCAGTCCAAAACATTTTGATCGCTTTTTGTGTACTAGGCACTGTTAGGCTCAGGGGATGCAAAGGTGTGTAAGGCAGTCTCTGCTCTCATTATAGGGGTTACTACCGGTTAGATGCCTATGGAGTGCATAGAATGAAAACTTAAACCCAGTCTTGGAGGAGGGTCAGGAAAAGTGGAATATACAACTAGTTTCTCTGGTTCAGGAATAAAATCTTGGTATAAAAATCATGTACTTCATGCATTTGGTAATATCATTAATCATAATAACTTTTTCTAATTTATTTTGCAGAAAATGAAAAAGGACAGTATATATCTCCCTTTCATGATATTCCAATTTATGCAGATAAGGTAAGGCATCTCTGTTTTTGAACATCAGCTAGTTCTACATATGAATTTTCTTACATGTCTCTTAAAAGTGCTTTAAATGTCTCACTGTGCTATGAGTTAAAAATTCATTGACTAAATAAAAAGTCAGTCTTAAAACCAGATTATTTGGTTAAAGAAGCAACTGTAAGTTGAGGAAGGAGTAGAAAAATAAAGGCAAAAATTTTAAAGGTGCTTTGGTTGAAACAATCACGTTGGTCTTTTCTGTATATGAATTTGGAACTAAAATCTTAGTACTTTATTAGTGATTTTAAAATAAACTAGGTAGGCAACACGGGATTTTGGCTGTGGGATGTTTATTAAACAGTAAAAATAAACTAGATTATTCATTGAGTACAGGAAAATTCAGTACTTTTAATAGGCTAATAGAGTTAGGATTTGCAAATGGTGTTAATAAAAGTAAGTACACAGAGTTCCAAAAAGAAACATCTGTTCCTACATACCCGTGAGCTGAAGAAATCTAATTTTAGCGCAGATTGGTAGGTTGACCACAAATTGGTAAGAATTTTTACTTTTCTAGGAAAAAAAGTCTACAGCTATATATACCAGAATATTTTATGATTCTTGGGAGGTGGCATTACCTGTGACTCTTTGTTTTATTTCCATTTTTGCCTTTTTATATGTTCTAATCTTTTTACAAAGAGCATGTGTTATTTGTACAATTTTAAATGGTTATTTTGAGGGCTGTCCCATAAGCTCATTTGAGAGAACATGATGTAGATAACATCAAAGTCAAGGGTTCGGATCTCCTTACCAGCCAGCTGCCAAAAAAAAAAGGTCTTTTTAACCTCCTTCCCAATGGGAGAACGATTGTACTGTATTTAGGAACTTCTCACAGGACAAATATCTGATTCTTTTTACACCTTTCCATATTTTTTTCTTTACTAAGGAAGTTTGATTCACACTGAATACAAAGCTTTTTGAATTGTAAAAGCTACATAGGTTATTGACCTTCCTTAGCTAGAGGTCGATACATAATACATGTGAACATCACATTCCAATGCATGTGTAGAATAAAAGTAAAGATGAAATTTTGTCCTTGTGTGTGCAGAGTCTTACTGATTTTCTGGGCTTGACTATCAGATAGAAATAGACAAAGGGCTTGACTATCGGATAGAAATAGACAAATTCATTGTACTTCTACCAGGAAGTTTGCTGCAGTTCTGTACCAACACTGGCAGAGAGTCCAGTTTACACATTGCTTCAGAGGAGACTGCCTGCTCTGGGCTCCAGCTGGAGGCAATGGAGCAAGCAGCCCGAGGCCAATTATGTGCCACAGTTACAGGAGGGACCTCTAATTGGCATGAGTTTCCCTGTGGGAGTCTCAAGGTTGTGTTTATTCAGAAACTAATTTGTTACCTCTGATTTCCTGGGAGTTAATATGAACTGCAAAATCCTCTTCTCTTGAATTGGCCTCATTTGGTTGGCTTGAATTATTTGTTGTGTAATAGTATGGATATCATACTGTAAAGTACTTTATAATAATGTCCCAGAATATTTTGAATAATGAAGAGATATAAAACAACGACTTTATATTTATTGGTGGTACCCTCGCATACAGGTGTGTTAAGGAAGGAAAAGCTGTTTTTTTCGTGTTTATTATCAATTGGACAATATTCTAGCCAAAGACCAGAATGATCATAGAAGTTGTGGTCACTACTCATATTGCTACTTTAAGTTACTCCAAAATAGGAAACAGACTACATTTTGGTGTCATGTAAAACATCATCATTCAGATTACTATGAGACACTGAAGTCTTGTATGGCACTGTTTGTGTCTATAATGTGGATTACTCAGCTGAAGACTCTGTCCTCATACCATCCTGTTCCAGCTCAAAAGCATAAGCCCTGTGACAACTCTGGATTTCACGAGTGGTCCAGACTGCAACAGACCTCAGGCTTCTGATTCCTGCGTGAGAGGCCAGAAAGGGTTCTTTTGTTTTGTTTTCAAGGAAGTTATTTATTTAAAACGCAACGGTGTGGTAGAAATTATTTTGGATTATAGCCCAAAAAGATCTGATTAATTCAGTTTGTTACAGAAGTGTGAGTTTCTTTCATTTTTATTTTTTTATTCCAGTGCAACTAAATTTACATAAATACGTTTTTGTGTGCATGGCCATAGACTTTATCTCTAATATGGTCAGTCATTTGAGGGGTGATAACAAGGGAATTTCATTGTCAAGTGAGAATGTTTAGAAACAACTCAGTTGGGCCAGCCCGTGGCTCACTCGGAAGAGTGTGGTGCTGATAACATAAAGGCCCCGGGTTCGGATCCCATATAGGGATGGCCGGTTAGCTCACTGGCTGAATGTGGTGCTGATAACACCAAGTCGAGGATTAAGATCCCCTTACCGGTCATCTTTTTATAAAATAGATAAAACAACTCAGTCAGCTTTCCTAAGGAAAAATGTCCAAGGACTTATATTCTACTCCATGTCAGGACCTTTCAGTGTGGACAACATTTAATATATGCCATTCGGTAATCAGATCTGGAAATTCTTGTGATTCGGATACCTTGCTTGGATTATTTCCAAATCCAGTGGGTCGAGAAAGCAAAGGTCAAGGACTCACTGGATTTTTTTTTTTTTTAATTGTACAGATGTCCTTTGCTCTGGGTCTAATTTGGGATCAAATATAAAAGCACTTTAAGATAAGAGTATCTTCTATTGGACTTCTGTGATACCAGAAATTTTAAAAATCCAGAACATAGTATAAACAGTATGAAACAGTGGTAGATAAAAGCTTTACCTAAATTTTAAAGTGCTTGAATAGCATGGCTAATTTTAGAAGATTAATATTTTTCTATTCCATGGGCACCTGGCCAGTACAGGGATCTGAACCCTTGACCTTGGTGTTATAACACCATGCTCTGGCCACCTGAGCTAACTGGCCAGCCCTCTATTCCGTGTCTTAAACTTTCATGTTAAATACTTGTTGTGACAATGTAGGCTTCTATTTATTTTTCTGGTGACTCTTGGGAGCTCATATAAATATGGAACTGTGTTTCTTTTCTTCCCTTCTAAAAGAAAGTCAGGCTTCTAATCATACAGATTGATGCTTCAGACTTAACGAAATATTTTCTGCAGTTTGGTATAAGTGTTCATTTTTCTTGGGAAAGGTTTCATGGTCAAATTACTTAATCATTGCAAATCATAGAAAAGTTTGACAACTGGAAATGCAGACCCTTTTGCTTGATTTTATAAAGAGTAGAAAATAAACAGAATATGTTTAGAATACCTGTTTTCAAAATTTAGTCATCTCAAAGCTTATATGAAGAGAAAAAATAGGAGCTTGTTCTTAGTTATAACGTGGCAAGTTACGTTATTAAGTTATATAGATACATATGGCAGTGTGTATTAGTAAATACAGGAGTTTGACCTGCTATAAGTAGAAAATCTGTGTAATTGGAAAATGGTATTACTGAAAGTTGTGTGTGTGTGTTTTTAATTTTTTTACATTGATGGATTTAACTATTTCCTATTTCCCCTGGACACTCAACACAATTTGTTGAGCAGATTTTTTTTTTTTTTTTTTGGTTGGTATAAATCATGTTTCTCTTTGTTAAGTTATAATTCTAAATGAATAAGAAGTATAAGAGATGAACTTTGCTCATCATATTTCTTTCTATTACCTCCTCCAATAGACTTTGGCCATTTGTCAAGGAAATAATTCAGGAATCCATTTACTTTTAACATCTTAGAGTATATCCTTCTATGATCATATAACCAACTTTAAAGCCAAAACTTAAAAATAAGGGTTAAGAGCCATTGTCACTTGGTAAGCACTGATTAAGGTAAAATATTCTTGGAAATGATGAAATCTGGTGCACCTTTTCACGTCACTTCTATGGGAGTGGAGCATTTCCTTAATTACACGAGCTCTTCTGATAGGTATTTTATACTCCAAATCTACTCTGGAAGTTACAGGAAAAAAAAAAAGGTAGAGCTTATTCTTATTTTATATTAGCTTCTTGTTCTATGTCTAATCTTTAGATGAATTTAGAAGAAAATTAAACCACACTTTTTCTCCAAGTTTTATTGCAAAACAATTAAATTAAAACATGGGTGGTGAGGGCTGGCAGGTTCTCAGTTGGTTAGAGCATGGTGCTCATAACACCAAGGTCTGGACTTCAATCCCTATACCAGCCAGCAAGAAAAAAAATGGGTAGTGGGATCAGAGGGTGATCTTTGTATTTCTTTCTAAGTCTGGTATTTACTTGATTTCTGAAGTTATCTAGAAACACATGATGAGTCAGCTTGAAAATGCTAATTTCAGCCACTTGTGTAATTCTGCAGCACAGTACGTCGTATTCACTAGGCTTCAGATCCAGTGTTGGAAACAGATCAGAAGTCATGAGGCATTCATGTCTCTCAGTAAAGACACATTTAATTTTACTACTAAGATTCAGAGATGGTATGTAATTAAGACTATGTTCCCTATATATATGTACTTAACTACATTAGTAATAATAACCTACCAAATCACCATCACCTATTCATTAGTAAATGCCTTGTCATACTACTGACTTGGCCTGCAAGAACACTAGTCAGTTTAGATGTGAGACTTATCCTGACCGTACTATGGTAATATTCCTGTTTAATCAGTGAAGTATAAGCCTAACCAAGATATAAAATATATTTCTTCTGTCCCTGAAACAATTTTATTTTAAATCTTTTTGATTCAGGGAATGATATAATTTAGATTTAAGTTTCTAATTTCCTTAGAATCTGGACATCTTTAACATTAAAACATTCTTGACTATTTGATGAAATTATTATAAATTTGGGAAGTGAGATTAACTCTTATGTTTCTGACTTTGGGAATTCAGAGCTAAAGCTATAGTTTGCCTTTTTCCCTACCTGCCAGAGGTGTATCAAAATTATTCCTCTAAGGAGACTAACCTCCTCCTTTCTTTCTCTGAAACAAACAGGGAGCTGAGAGCCTTTATACCAGAGCAAAGATTTAGAATCCAATGCATGGGAGAAGTGGGGAACAGAGTTCTAGGCAGTCCTAACAATGAAGATAATAAGACAATAAACTAGTTGGGATTAGAGAAAGAAGGCATGAATTTGTAACTGGTGATATTAAATTTCTTAAAATGTTGTCTCAGTATTTCTAAGTGCATAAATATTGGAAATATTAGAATATGTAATATTTTAACATGGAAGTTTTTTAGCAATGGAGTAATTGGCTGAATTTCTTATATCACTTGCCCTGAAAATCCAAAATATCACACTGTTCACCTAGTGGCAACTCCCTCAATTGTAGCTATGAAGTCTAGGTGAAATTAGTTGTTCTTAGTAGTAGTTCCTGCTGAAAGTAGTTCTTTCTAGAGTTTGATGATACTGGCCAGCTGCAAAAAAAAAAAAAAGATGAGAATGCTGTTTTTTTAAATATCAAAATATTTAAAAGTATCCTTTGTGATAATTATTGATGGAGTAATGAATGACTCAAGGCTACTACAAATTTATTGCTTAAAAAAAGTATAGTAATTACTACAGCATCTACGTGCATTTGAAAATGTGCCAAACATTGATTTTATAGACTAATAACTCCCCTAGGTTTGTGAACCCCAAGCTGTAGCCTGAGGCCTGCAAGCTGGAAGTACCTGGTTTGGAAATCCATCTCTTACAGAGTTAAAGAACTTTTATTTTCTTCACAGCTAGTCTTCAGAGACTAGAAAAGTATCTGGCATATAGTCATGGTGCCCAATAAGTATTTGCTGAAAAATATGAATGAATTGACTGTGACGTTTTACAGGTACTCCTTACTATTTCTGACCCATCTAATTTCTAAAAAACACCAAACCTTCACGCTTTCATAGTTCTGTTTGTAGTAGAATTCTCTTACCATTTTCTGAAGGATGTTTTCTTCCTTGTAATATTTTTTTCCCTCCCTATTAATTATGTGGGTTTCTAATATTAGGTAAGATTGTTTTGAGAGGCTTACATAATTATCATCTAATTCCATTAAAGCGTTCAATATAGTTTCCATACTTTGAATTAGTGATTTCAGCTCTATGAGCTCTGATATTTCCTGCTTTTTAATTAAAGGAATATACTCATTTGGTGGCATTTTCTTTTAAAAAAAAAAATTAGTGCTCACTTCGGCAGCACATATACTAAAATTGGAAAGATACAGAGATTACTATGGCCCCTGCACAAGGATGACACGGAAATTCGTGAAGTGTTCCATATTTTTCAAATATAAGAAAGAAACAATTGAGAAGAGACAGGAATAAAGTAATCTTATATAGAACTTTCATTAAAAACTAAAATATTAACCAGTCTCCTTGGTTTTCACGTCTCAGTTAATCTTCCGTGTTGTAACAGCTCCACCTTGTGAACCTTGAGGATATTGCTGCTGAAAACTTTTTTAAAGCCTTGACTTCTTGTATCACAGACCTACAGATCTTTCATATCTGAGAAGTGGTACTAGATAGACACTGTTCTTGAAAACTTATAATGCAAAATGAACTTTGATCGAAGATTGGTTCTAAGGTTTTCTACCCATGAACAATTACATTTTCTAAACCAACTAGTTATTTAAAGAGCTGGAGTGGTTTATGTAGTCCTCGGTTTAGTAATATCTCCATTCTTTTGTTTTTTATATTATATCAAGTAGGTGTCAGGAGGTTTGGAGCAGAAACCCATGGAATGCTTTAGTCTCCCATGGTTTGAAGAACTTAAATAAGTGAAAGAACTTTCGAATATAAATTTATGTAGCTTTTCTGCTCGGTTAAAAGTAGCAGCAAGGTAATTATTGGCTTGAAACCTTTGACTTATATCCTTGTAGTTTATCAGTTCCTGTTTTATGATGCAAAGTAGAAAAGAGCTAATTCTAAAACATTAATTTTAAATCAACTTTTAAAATTATACTTTTTATGAAAGAGTTACTGTAGATTTAGTAATTGCAGATCTGTGCCCTTTTTAGAGGCTATGAACTGAAAACTGCATTAAAGTTTTATTCCTTGGTAAGAATAATACTCTGACTATTTAAAGCTCAGTTTTAATTACAGAACCTATGTCAAGTCCATATTTAACTCCAGTTTGCCAAATGAGATGGTAAAGTATGCTTTTTTTTTTTTTCATTGTGTTTTTAAACTGTAAGCATCTGGGAATTTTTCCCCCCGAATATATATCCACTTTAAAGTGCAGTAATCAATTTAAAGCCGTAAACTAATTATAGTAGAACTGCCAATGGTTAAGATATTTTTGGAACATATTCTTTTATCTTCACTGTCAAACTTCTAGCCCTCTTGAGGGGAACTTGATTTTTATTTGTATATTATTTATTTATTTTTTTGTGGCTGGCCAGTACAGGGATCTGAACCTTTGACCTTGGTGTTATAACACCGCACTGTAACCATCTGAGAAACCGGCCAGCCCATGGGACTTGATTTTTAAAAACAGCCAAATTGGGAGGTTAATGTGGGTATTGAGCTGATTAATTTTGTCTGATGCTAAAACTAAACTATAACCAAGTAATTAGGCTAATTTGGGGTATGTCTTATAAACTGCCTCTGGGATAGAAGTTCCAAGAACATTTTGAGTAATTGCAGTGTCACCAGAGGAAATGACACCTGCCCTTTTAGATGATTGTTTTGAAGATGGCCTTCTTCAGAGATACAGGTTCTGTTATGTTTGTTTAAAACTGTTTCCTTCTTTTCTGGAAACATTCTTTTCCCCCCTCCCACCCAATATTTTATTATGAAAAACTTAAAACGTATAGAAAAGTTAAAAGAATTATACAGTGAATAGCCATATACCCAGCACCTTGATTCTACAATTAATATTTTCCTATATTTGCCTTATCTCTTCATCTATCATTCCATCTTTTTTTTTTTTTTTTTTTTGATGCTTTTTGTTAAAAGTTCATTGACTTCAAATATCCACTACAACGAATAGATTAACTTTGGAAGAAATAGGGCTCTCTCCCTGAAGTAAAAGAACAAATTCGCTTCTATAACCATCTCACTTTTTCTTTGTCTTTTCAGGATGTGTTCCACATGGTAGTTGAAGTACCACGCTGGTCTAATGCAAAGATGGAGGTAATGTTTCTCTTTCCACTACAGTCATACTTAGGATATTTGTTTTGCTCTAGCCACATTGATTTGCTCAAGGATAAAGCATCTAAACTCCAAGGTTTTCCTTGGTCTAATTCCAATCTATTTTCCAGTTGCATCTCCCAGTGCATCTGCCAGACTTCCCTCTGTGCTCTAGCTAGACCCAACCATTTACTATTTGCAAATATGCCCCAAACTCTTCTTCCCCCCACCTTTGCTTCTGACATTCCCAAAGCCTAGAACTACCTTTTTCTCCTTTTATTCTCTTTAAATCCATCACGGACTCCTTCATAGTTATCCCAGCCACAGATAATCTCATTGGAATTTCTGTTGCATTTTGTTAATTTCTTTCTGATGACACCTAACATAGTTGCCTTTTCATTATGGTTATTTATTACACATTGCTTAATTAAACTTTCCTATAGTAACCACATTCTGCATGTAATAAGCATTCAAATATTTGAATAATTTTAAATACTTTAAAGGAAAACTGAAGTTGGATAATATTTATTTTGCCCTTCTAATTAAAATCGTGGTACTTTTATTTTTCAAATGTTAGGATTTATTTCAATTAATTAAATTTTTGCTCTCTGGAATTAGTAAATGTTCTTTTTCCTTCTATAGTTCCTATAGACCTCAAGTATATGGCTGATTTCCAGTTAATGGATGGTTATAGTAACACTCTTAGTTCAAATCATAAAAATGTTAGGGATCAAGTCTATCATTAAGGTGGAATCAGGGCACATGCATACCTTAATTCATTTCCTCAAATCCTTATTTGAGTAGTGTTTTACATTCCAAATATACAATGATTTGAAATTTTTAATTTCAGATTGCTACAAAGGACCCTTTAAACCCAATTAAACAAGACGTGAAAAAAGGAAACCTTCGTTATGTTGCGAATCTGTTCCCTTATAAGGGATATATCTGGAACTATGGTGCCATCCCTCAGGTATGTCTTCATGCAATTGCTGAAAATGTACTTTTTAAAAAAGCTTACTAAAAATTAACTTACTGGTGTTGTAAAAAAAAAAAAGATTTAAACACCTTCAGAAAGTTTTTGCTATAGTAGATTTTAAAGGCATTACAAGGGGTAATTAACTCATTTTAATGCTTTCTTGAAGAATTTATTTGCAAGATAAATATTGAAAGGTAAATATTTAGAATGTTTAAATTCATATTTGAAAGTTTATCCTTTTCTAGAATACTCTTTTTCCCTCTCTAAATACTGTTTTTTTCCTCTCTGGACTGTTTATAAGCTATATAAATTCTTTCTTTACAGATTGAGTGACAAGTCTATTAAGTAAAGACAGACAATGTATGGTAGTGGTTAAAAGCACTGATTTTTGGCACCAGACAGACCAGGGTTCAAATCTCTAGTTGGCCACTTCCTAGCTTAACTAACTTGCTTCCCTTTCTTCCTCCTTAAGACATTAATGCCTCCTCCCTGAGATATTAATATTCCTTAGCTCATATGATTATCATGAGAAATCAAGCCCTTAGTACCTGACAACCACAAGTTCTCATAGCTGTTGACTTTTATGTTTAGAGTCCTAATTCCTTCTTTTTTAGATCAAGCTCTTTGTAATAAAGTAGTGACGAGATCCTTTTTTCTTAAACAGTCTATCCTTTGAGGAAAGGGTGTATCTGCATTGTTTACCAATTTATCCCCAGCACAATGCCACTATGTAATAGGTTATTTCATATTCAAATGAAGAATCGCTAGAATCGTGCCTGTTATGAGTAAATGACATATTTGATTCTGGTTTGGCTAGGCTAATACTGTGGCAGTTATGATTTAATGCTGTGACACTTACTAAATATTTAATTTAGATTTTTTTTTCCTGTTGATAGATGGTTTGTTTTTATTAACCATTAAGTTCATTAAGTGTAATCTACTATGAAACGATCCGTAAGTTACTAGAACTCATCTAGTTTATTAGGTAATCACAAAGTCATTTGTCTGCCGTAATTATAGCGCTTTACTTTGTACTTCAATTGATGTAGTATTTAGCCTTGAAATATTGTCCCTTTGGGAAACATTACTGAAATACTTATTCTTTTGTGGGTTGGATTTTGCTCTCTTAATGTTGGCTTTGTTAGATGTGGTCTTCCTTTATCCCCCTTTGCTTTTATCTTGTTGCCTTTACTCCAGTTGAGTAGGCAAACAAATCTAAGTAATATGTTCTGATTGGGGGAGAAAAGTGCCAAAAAAAGTTCCATTTTAAACTTAACTTTCTGGCAAGCACAGGCTGTCAGTTCTCTTGTGAGATGCTCTGCAAGGACTCTGGCTTGCAATTTAGCAAGGAAAGAAAGTCAATCATTCAAAGTTTCAGAAAATCCCGATTAAACTTTTCAGCCTTGGTTCTTGGTTAGCAATGACACTTTTACCATCAGAGCATATCATTTCCATTTTGATGTTAATGCCTACCTACCTCTGTTTTAGAACGTTGTTGTAAAAGAAATCTAGTTAGTAGCAGATAGTAGGTACCTAGAAGAGTTTATCAAAGTCATTTTCTTTTGATATATTTTTATAGTAAATATTTGGGTCTATATTTGTGTTTGCCTAGTCTCAGTTATTAAGTAGTTGATTTTTGTTTGTTTTAAATAGGATTATTATCTGTTTTAAACTTTAGTTTAGTATTATATGTATAATAGGAGTTCCAGCATTTAATTTAAATTATTGTGTGCAGTTAAGGTTCTTAAATGTGAATAAAGAACTTAAAAAATGAGAAAAAAATAGCCGAAGATTCATATTTTTGCAGAAATGTTCATGGAATGTTAGTGTCAACATGAACCACTTTGTCAGCATGTGTAGGAATGATATATTCTAAACTTTATTTTTCTTTTTTTAGACTTGGGAAGACCCAGGACACAATGACAAACATACTGGCTATTGTGGTGACAATGATCCAATTGATGTGTGTGAAATTGGAAGCAAGGTAAGGAAATCTGACAGTTTTTCTTTAGTGTTGAGATGATGTTAATTAAATATACCAAAGTTCATACTTTAAAAAATATTGTGAATAAAATATATGAATTTTAGTGAAATAATGATGTCTCTGGGTGATTAAATTAAAAGCTTCAATTTCATTCTAAGTATTTGTATATTATAATCTGTACATTTAAATCTAGTCTGGGAAAAAAATGTGTATATAATGGGTGTATGACTGAACATATATGTAGAAGAAGTGGACATGTTCTGCATTGCTGTAGAAGACAGAAAACTAGTCAATAGTTGAAGGATAGGAAGCAAATTTCGTCTCAATACGAGTTTAAGGCAAACCTTGCCTAATGATTTGGAGTGATCAGTGAATTGACCCAAGCCAAATAATCTCATGAGCTGGAGACTTTTTGTAGGGATTCCTCTGTCAAGTGGGTTGCTCTAAGATTCTGATAATAGTTATTTCTTTGTGACCTCTCTCAGGCTCAGAGAAAGTAGAAACAAACAACTAAAAACTAAGTTGTCATTCCATCTTTTTGTCATAAAATTTTTAAGTCATATTGTGTGACTTGCTAACTCAGTGGCTTCTATAAAATAAAGGTAAAGGAAGTACATTAAGATATGTATTTGAAACAAATTATGGAGGTCTTATTCTTCCCCACAACCAATCATATAGTAAAAAACTTTAATTACCCTGAACTATGTTACTGGTTTTCTTGTGACCTATAAGGAAACAGGACATATACATCCTATTTTCACCTTTAATAGGACTGATGAAGCATTTACTTGTCTAGCTTTTAAAAATGTGCTTAAAGGAACAATCTTCAGGTAAGTTTGCAGAAACTTGGCTTCTTCCTTATTTCCTCTTATCTACCAAGTAAAACTTTTCTTCCAATGTTTCATTCTGTAGTGTTGTCCTGACTGTGGTTATTGACTCTCAGGTATGTGCAAGAGGTGAAATAATCAAGGTGAAAATTCTGGGCATATTGGCTATGATTGATGAAGGAGAAACTGACTGGAAAGTCATTGCCATTAACGTGGATGATCCTGATGCAGCTAATTATAATGGTAAGAAACTGTGAAAAAAAAAAAAAAATTAAAAAAAAAAAAAAAAAAAAAAGGGCCGGCCCATGGCTCACTTGGGAGAGTGCGGTGCTGATAACACCAAGGCCCCGGGTTCGGATCCCATATACGGATTGCCGGTTCGCTCACTGGCTGAGCGTGGTGCTGCCAACACCAAGTCAAGGGTTAAGATCCCCTTACCGGTCATCTTTAAAAAATAAATAAATAAATAAATAAATAAATAAATAAATAAAAAAGAAACTGAAGAGTGTGAAATCTTTCTAACTAATTCGTAAGCACCGCCAAACTTAACCTGTAATGATGGAATTGTAAGCCTATGCCTTCAAAGTGCTAAGGAACGGCAGAGCAAAACATTGGACAAAGCATTGATATTTCTACTGCTGAACTTGGGGTACACTTCTCCTTCATTCAGAAAAGAAAGAATCTGGTAGTTTATGTTTTTTGCCTTTTCTTCCCCAAACACTAATAATCAGTTGCTATGTTTATTTATTTTAAAAAAATGTTGAGTATGTTTATTGTATGTAAATTGAGGTATAATTCACATACCATAAAAGTCACCTTTTAAAAAAAAATTTTTTTAGCAGCTGGCCAGTACAGGGATCCAAACCCTTGACTTTGGTGTTATCAGCACCACGCTCTACCAAGTGACCTTACCAGCCACCCCAGAAGTCACCATTTTAGAATACAATTCAGCAGTTTTTAATACTATATTCACTAAGTCGTACAACCACTACCACCATCTAATTCCAGAACATTTTCTTCACCCCAAAAGGAAATCCTGTATCCATTGGCAGTCACTCTGTATCCCCCGCACTCAGTCCCTGGCAACTACTAATCTACTTTCTGTCTCTATGGATTTGCCTGTTCTGAACATTTCATATAAATGGAATCATTAATAGGTAGCCTGTGTGTCTGGCTTATTTCACTTAGCATAGTGTTTTCTAGGTTCAGCCACATTGTAGCATGTATCAGCACTTCATTCCCTTTTTTTTGGCAGTAAAATTCACATCACAAAATTGATCATTTTAACTAAAGTGTACAATTCAGTGGCATTTCATACATTCACAAGATTGTGCAACCATCCCCATTTCTTCAGGTCACTTCCTATTCTCTCCTACTCCCAGCTCCTGCCAACCACTAATCTGCTTTTTGTCTCTATGGATTTGCCTATTCTAGATGTTTCATGGCTTCTTTCATTTAGCATGTTTTCTACGTTCATCCATGTTGCAGCATGTGTCAGTGTTCCCTTTTTTTTTCATGGATGAATTTTATTCCATTGTGTGGATGTACCACATTTTGTTTATCCATTCATCAGTTGATAGACATTTGGGTTGTTTTCGGCTATTATGAATAATGCTGCTATGAGCATTCCTGTACAAGTTTTTGTTTGGATATATGTTTTTAATTCTCCTGGGTATGTATCTAAGAGTGGAGTTGCTGAGTCTTATTGTAACTCTGCGTTTAACCTTTTGAGGAACTGTGAAACTTTTTTCCAAAGCAGCTGTACCATTTTATGTTCTCACCAGCAGTGCATGAAGGTTCCAGTTTCTCCACATCCTCACTAGCACTTATATTTATCCTTTTGATTATAGCCATCCTAGTGGGTATGCCTTTATTGTTGTGTTATAAGCATTTTTATATAATCTGGATAGTAGGACTTTATCAGATAGGTGATTTGCCCATATTTTCTTCCATTCTGTAGATCTCATTATCTACATAGCATCCTCTGAAGTACTCAAGTTTTTAATTTTGATGAAGTTCAATCTGTCTATTTTTTCTTTTGTTGCTTGTGCTTTTGATGTCAGATCTAAGAAACTATTGCCTAATTCAAGGTCACAAAGATTTAAACTTGTATTTCCTTACTGACTTGAGATTTTCTTGTTTTTGATATATGTGTTTACAAGTATAAATTTTCCTCTAAGCACTGCATAAATCCTGCATCCTATACATTTCCACATGTGCTTTGATTTTTATATCAAAGTACTCTCTAATTTCCTACAGGTTAAGTTTGATTTTTCTTTTTACCCATTGTTTAATTAGCAGAGTGTTTTTTAATGTCCACACATTTGTGAGTTTTCTAAGTTCCTTCTGTTATTGTGGTCAGAGAACATATTTTCTATGATCTTAATCTTTTTAAATGTATTAAGACTTATTTTAAGAAAAAATAAATAAATTTTAAAAAATCAACCTTATGTTTCATTCTAAGAGTTTTATAAATTTAGCTTTTACATTGAAGTCTTTGATTTATTTCGAGTTAATTTTTGTATATGGTGTGAAATAGGGGTCCAGCCTCATTCTTTTGCGTGTGGATATCCAGTTGTCCCAGCAACATTTGTTGAAAAGTTTTTTTTTCCTGCATTGAGTTGTCTTGGCATCCTTGTTGAAAATCAGTTGACCATAAATGTGTGGGCTAATGCTATAATTTGGTTGTCTGAAGTCCTTTTGGTCAAAGCAATGTCTATACCTTATTACTCTGTCTAACTTATCTTGACTATTTTTATATCAACCTTGCTTTTAGTTAGATTGTGATCTAATTCATTTATCTAGTTATTGAATTAGTCTTCTCTTGCCTGTCCCAAATGGGTTTCACTGGGCTGAAATCAAAGTGTCCCTCTGGGAGCTCTAGGAGAAAATCCATGTCCTTGCCTTTTCCAGCTTCTAGAGGCTGTCCACATTCCTTGGCAAGTTGGGTTTTTATATTGTATCGCTCCAAACTTGCTTTCCTTGTCATAGCTCCTTCTCTAACTCTGACTTTTCTGTCTGTCTCTTCCACATTATAAGGACCTTTATGATTACATTGGGCCCATCCAGATAACCCAGGACAATCTCCCAATTTTAATGTCAGCTGATTGGCAACCTTAGTTTTAATCTGCAACCTTCATTCCCCCTTGCCATGACACATGACATATTTACAGATCCTGGGAATTAAGAGATGGACATCTTTGGGAGGACCATATTCTGCCCACCACAAGAGGGAAAACTATTCTATATGACACTAATGGTGAATACATGATACTATGTATTTGTCAAAACTCATAAAACTTTTCAATAGCACAATAATGCCCCCACCCCAAAGATGTCCACTTCTTAACCCCTAAAACCTGTGAATATATTACCTTATGTGGCCAGTGGACTTTCAGACATTAAGGTTAAGAACCTTGAGATAGGGAGGGTATCCTGGATGATCCAGGTGGGCCCGGTTCAGTCACACGAGTCCTTGAAAGCAGACCCTTTCCCAGCCACGGTCAAAGAGAGATGTGATGGTAGGAGAAGGGTCAGAGAGGTGCAAAGATGCTGGCTTTAAAAGTGTTGGGGGTGGGGGGTGGCACAAGCCAAGGAAAGGTGGCAGCTTGTAAAAGCTGGAAAAGGCAAGGAAACAGAGTCTTCCTGGAGCCCTCAGAAAGGAACACAGCGCTGCTGGCACCTTGATCTTAGGCTGGTGAGACATGTGGACTTCTGACCCACAGAACTGTTAGATAATAAATTTGTGTTTTCAGCCACTAAGTTTGTGGTAGTTTGTTACAGCAGCAATAGATAACTAATACACACCACAAGGAGTGAATCTTGATGTATGCACATTAAAAAAAATCACTTACGAGCTCAATTCCAGGATGGAATGCAGACTGTGACAAAAGAATCTAACTGTGTTACAAATATATGATATAACCTTACTGAAGGGGATGGGGAGGAAAGGTACTGACCTAAGTAACTTTAGAAATGAGTGGAGTCAGTAAAAACTAAAGGCAAAAAACTACACATAAGCATCGTACTCATTGATGAAGTTGTTTCTCAGTTTAGTACAGGTTAGCAATTCTGGGTTTTCAGATTATTACTGTCAGGTGATACATTTTGTGTTAATTATAAGTTCTTTGAAATTTATCAGTGTTTAAACATTTCCTAGTTTACTATGTAAACTTTCTGTACTCTTAGTGGTACTGTGATAATAGAATGCATGATAATTCTTTAAGTAGATCATAAATTGGACTGAAGCAATGTTATCTTATACAGATATAAATAAGCTGCTGTTGTTGAATGTTCCTCTTTCAACTAATACTTCTCCTGATTGACTTTTTAGCACTTTTATCTTCTATTTGCTGGGTTTACGCAGAGTTTGGTCATTTAAAGTTTAGTTTGATGACACTGAGGCTAGCCATTGGTGATGGCTATACAGAAACTTTTAAAAGTTTTTTAAGGAGTACACTTTTCTGTTGGCTAGAACTAAAGCATTATGATGTAGAATGCCTGTACTATCAAGCAAAGTCTAGTCACATTTAATATGTAACCTATCAGTGGATATCAGGCTGATCCATTTTTCTTGTTTTTAGTATGTAATGGGGGTGTGATTCTCTGAAATACAGCCTGAACCTGTCTTTTTTTAGTATCTTCTACTCTCCTCATAGAGTTACTCATACTGCCAAACTGGTTCTTTCATTACGTCGCCCCTGGTCATTTTCCCTCTTTTATCTAATAGAAGTTAGTATGTACTGATCGTTCTCTTAGTATTTAATGTCAGAGCTGTTCTAGGACACCAGATGATTTCTTTTTAATGTGTATGGGTCTCAACAAAATGGTTAGCTCTAACATTATCTTGAACTTTTTTTTTTTTTTTCTTGCAGCTGGCCTGGATGGGGATCCAAACCCTTGATCTTGGTGTTATAAAGCCTTGAATTTTCTTGATAGTTTATCCCATAGCTTTCTCAAATTAAATACTTGATATTTTGGTTGAATGCATGGAAAATTATTTATGTATCTTGCAGTCTGCTTATTCTCTTTTCAGATATTAATGATGTCAAACGGCTGAAACCTGGCTACCTAGAAGCTACCGTGGACTGGTTTAGAAGGTACAAGGTTCCTGATGGAAAACCAGAAAATGAGTTTGCTTTCAACGCAGAATTTAAAGATAAGGTAATGTGTCATTCGGAACTATAGCTTTAGGCCTGTTTGTATTGAGACTTATAATTTTAATCGTATTATTACCATCTAAAGATTGATAAAATAAAAGTCTAAAGACATAAGACAGTCTTAGTGTTTATTTGTTCATTTAAATGTTTTGTTCCATTTTTAACACAAGGAAGTGATTCAAAACAAAGTATCAAGCTTTGGGAAAATGTTGATAATAGGAAAAGCACACCTTTCTATCATTTTAATGCGTGTTTCTTCAAATTGTAGGACTTTGCAGTTGATATTGTTAAAAGTACTCATGACCATTGGAAAGCATTAGTGACTAAGAAAGCAGACGGAAAAGGAATCAGTTGGTAAGTGTTAACTCTTTTCTACATGTTTAACACCAGCTTGCACCAAAGATTTTAATAACCATAAAACTCTGTACTGTTATATTCACTTAGAAAAGAGATAACTGGTTTTGTCAGTCAGTGGAAGGTAACTATATAATAAACAGCTGAACAGTATCCATAAGACACTCTCTGAACAAGCACAAACTAAAACTTTAGAGGGGACAGTAAGATCAGAGCTGTGTGAGGTGATTGGGAAAGGCTCCTAGCATCAGGGTGCTAGGACCGTAATGTATAAAATAAGTTTCAGTGCAAGGGCTGTTATTCTCTGGTGCAGCTAAACCAGTATCTACCATTGACACTGGATTTACTGCTACTTACAATAATAGCTGATTTTATTGAGCAGTTAATATTTGCTAAGCATGTAACAGAGATACAGGAAGACTGAACTTAACCATATTCACCCCATAATAAGTGTTGGGGATGGGACTTACACCAAAGTGTGTCTGGCCCCCAAACCCTTGTTCTTAATCAATACGATATACTACTTCTTAAGTATTTAAAGATTTATAAGAGATATTTAAAGATTTATAAGATGCTCACTGTCATCACTTAACTAATGTTGTTCTGGAAATAGAATGAAGTAAATAAGAGAAAGTAAATGAAGTTATTAAGAGGAAGAAGTAAGATGTAGGAATATTGGAAAGTGAGGAGCAAATTGTTGCAGATGATATGATTGTGTGCATTGCGAGCCCTAAAAAAATATAAAGAATTCAGCAAGGTGATTGATGACAACATGAGTATGTATGAATATTGATCGCTTTCTAAATAAACTATAACAGAATCTGTAATGGAGAAAAGATCCTACATAGAATGTTTTTAAAAACACCCAGGTATAAACAATAAATCTGTAGGACCCAGAGAAGAAACTTTAAGATTCTATTGAGGAATATAAAATATATTAAATAGAAAGATATACTTTTTGTTCAAGAATAACATTCAGTTTCACCTTAAAAAATTTGCATGTGAGAATAGCCAGGAAAATTCTGAAAAAAAAAGAAGGTAGTGGTGGTAGAGAGAAGGGTTAATTATTTTAGTAGCTTTCTATTGTTTTACTAAAAGCTTGGTATTAAAGAAGAAAGTCCAATTATTGAGTTTGGTTAGAGTTTCGTAGACCTAAACTAGATCTGAAGATAAATGGGAATTTAGTTTATAATAAAGAAGGTATTTTGGGTCAATTGTTTTGTTTCATTTTGGTGTTGGTTTTTATTTATTTATTTTTTTCTTTTAAATAGTATAGTAGGCCACGGAATGTTACACTTTTTTTTTTTAACCATCCTAACCTTTTTTTAAAAAAATTGAATCATAATTGATTTGATTATACATATTTTTGGGGTTCAATGTTGACATATGTTGATCAAATCAATATTACTTGCATATATATTGTTATAAATCGTACTTATTCTTTATGCCCTTTGTCCAATCTCCCCCATCGCCCTCTCCCTCCCCCTCCCACCTCTGATAACCCTAGATTTCTTCTCTCCTTCTGAAAGAGTAATGGTTACTCTGTTGATTTGTTGCCTAGATGATCTGTCCAATGCTGAGAGGTGTGTTCAGGTCCCCCAATATTGTCATTGAGCAGATGCTTCTTCTGTCTCTCTGGAATGGGCTTTGTGGAGAGAGACATCCTCTTCTTTTCTTTGGTCTCTGCTGGTGGCTCTCCTTGTGTTAATGCACTCCAGTGGCTGGCAGACCATCTGCATGGTGGTTGTGGCGTCTAGCCCCTTTGCCGCAGCCGTGGTTATTGTGGTGGTTGTGGTGGGCCACCCACAACCCACATAGAGGTGATGTTTTTGGCATGCTCCTTACCTACTTGCTGGTGGCTCCCAGCTCCATACCTCAGGAACCCAGGCAGGCCCCACAGTGCTGGCAGTGTGCCTGGTTGTGGGAGGAGGGATGGAACAATTGTTTTGGACTAACTGGCTGTTTAGGAAGAAAATAAGACTAGATTTTTTATCTCATACACTCCTTATACCAGAGATGCATACTGGCATCCACCATCACATTCTGGCTGTTTTGTTTTGTTTTTAAAAGATGCTGTAGGGGCTGGCCCGTGGCTCACTCGGGAGAGTGTGGTGCTGATAACACCAAGGCCATGGGTTCAGATCCCATATAGGGATGGCTGGTTAGCTCACTGGGTGAGCATGGTGCTGACAACACCAAGTCAAGTGTTAAGATCGCCTTACTGGTCATCTTTTAAGAAAAAAAAAAAAAGATGCTGTAACCATAACCAGGCAGGGGCTCATGTGCTCCCTGTAGAAAGAAGCACAGCGCTGGTTTTCTTCCATCCTATTTTACAGCCCATTTTACACCCTTAGGTTAATTTGGTGCTCTCTGCTGGCATTTGAGTTTGCAACCCTTGTCTTACATTAGTATTTAATTCCAGACAGATGAAAAATTTTTAATGTTAAAAAATTCTAGAAAAAGCATAGATGAATGTAGTTATTAACTTGTATTAGGGAAAGCCTTTCCAAACAGAGCACAAAACTCAAAATGCATAGAAGAAAGTTTTATTTAATATTATTTTTTAGGTATCAGAAGACCATTTTTCCCCATTTCTTTTTTTTTTTAAAACCAGCATCAGTTCCTTAATTTGTTAATTTGCTAAATTCCTTAATTTATAAATAGCATTTTCAAGTTGATGAGAAAAAAAGACTAACAACTCTGTAGATGATGGGGAAAAGACAGGAAGAGGCAGTTCAATTAGAAGATGTACAGTCTCATAATTTAAAATGTAATTCAGCAAGATAATGTTATACCCGATAAGATTTGCAAAACTAAAAAAAAAATAGATGATAGCCAGGAATGCCAAGAACATTTATAATTGGTGGGAGTATAAATGGGTACAACCTTTGTGAAGGGCAACTTGCCAAATGTAGTTCAAAAATTTTAAATGCATATACTGGTATTTTTCTTTGTAGCACCACTGCTATGAATGTATCCTATACATATATTCCAAAACCTTCACCAAGGTATATGTATAAGGATTTTCAATACAGCATCATTTATAATAGCAGAAAGTTAGCAAAACCAAATTGTTATGGTTAAGTACATCCATATGGTAGAACACTATGTGGCACATTAAAAAAAATCTGTATGTGTGTTGACATGGAATGATGTCCAAAATATATTAAGTGAGAAAAGCAAAGTCCATAGTAGTGTATTTAGTATGATCCCATTTATGCAAGGT